>NC_081414.1:459745163-460345996 GCF_030272615.1 Cryptomeria japonica
GGCTCCAACATCTTCAGAAGCTTCATACAAATATCCCTGTTCTCTGATACCACTGTCAGGCTAAGATTTCCAATAGAATGGAAAATGGCAAAGAAAAACTGTGTACTGTATTATTCGATGCAAAAGAAGAATACATTTTCAAATATTAGAGGGCAGCGATAGAACAGTTAAACTGCCTTACAGAAACTGCCATAACTGAAAGAAACAGACCAAAAATAGAAAAAGAAACTAACACTAATAAACCCAATGATTAATACATTAACACATAATTGCATATTTCAAGGAATTCAGTCTTCCAAAAACTGCCCCTCCAATTGAGCTATTGATGGTTTGACCTCTATAGATTCCACAATCTTCACAACGAATTCTATCCGTCGTTGCTACAAAGGATTCGACTGCACCTTCTTATCATATCCTACTGCACATGCTTGAGAATTTAATGGAAGGTTATAATCTTAATCAGTAATCCTTATATTATTAAATCCCTTTTCAGAATGAATGACAGTTTGCTGAACTTTGTTCCAGATATTTGCTATTCTCTTCTACACTAGAGACCACATTCTTTCCGAATTGCAGTCATCAACTCAGGCGCAATATCTTGTGATTCTTTGCTCTCCTTATCATAAGAAGGATTCTTTTCACCTTCTGGCCAGCCCCGATATAATATAAGCTTGGCTGGCTCCTGGGACACCAACACTCCTCCTGTAGCTTCCTGAAAACAGAGCATCCAAAATGTTTTATCATACCTGTAGTTAATGGCCTCGCATGCTCAAATTTTAAACAAAATCAATACAATTGTGGATGAAGAAATCCTGGCAAAAACCTCAAGTTTGAAGGCAATCTCTTGAATGGAAGTTCCCCTGGCACGACCCTTCACTCCAACTATTACAAATGCATGATTTTCGAAGTAGGAACGGATAAACTTGGCAAGGCCAGATAAAACATTGCTCTTTCCTGCAGTAATAAAATCATCAGTTTGCTTGCAGATTTAACACAAGGTTTCTGGACAAGTTATTTTTTATGTCTCCACTTTAAATAGTAAGAAATACTTATTTCAAGAATAAGAGCACCAAAATATTACCAATGTGAAATTGAGCTTTCTTTTCCATCTGTAGAGCTTGCCTCCTTAGTACAAGTCTTTTCTTATTTGAGAGAGGCTCCGCTCGATGAATAATTTCAGGCATTTTACTCTTCATATTCTTATGCTCTAAACCATCAGTATTTGTTTTCTGTGAGTCAGCTGCAGATTTTCCTGTCTGCAATATGGACAAACTATCTTCCTTTTCACTCTCGCTGTCATAATGTTCAGTGTGTGTTGTGTCATGTTCACTCTAACAAGAAAAAACAAACGCACAGTTAGCTTTCACAATTCATCTTTTATGTCACAGCTGGGCTAATTCAATTGTGCATAACTATAACTTCCTAGAAACCATTCAAATTTAAATTTATGACCATTGAATTCTCAGGATCTACAGAATTCAACTCTTTAGTCAAATGCACTGTAATTTCTTCATCTCTTGAAGAAGATACACAAACTATTTTTTCAGTTGACTGCATGGAAATTATATCCTCGACTTCAGAGAGGTATGTAGCACGAGCATCCAATTCTTTAGTCAATAGCTTGCTCGTATCTTCTTTGTCTTCCTATTTGCTCTATAGGATTTGAATGGTCATCAGAAATTGGAAAGTAGGGGCGAAAATGTTAAAAGACGATTCTAATAATCCTATGCAATAAGATATATGGGTGTACATAACATCTATAAACATCTACGTGTACACACACAACTATTGAACCTCTATTGAAACTATGAATGGAATTCATTTGTTCTTCTATATAATTAAAATTCATATAAATAAAAAATGCCACTACAGTCACCGGTAAGTTCCAAACGCACAAGGTGAGATTTCAGCTGTTCCATGTTTCTCTCCAGTTGTAGAATGTGAAGATTCAATGACTGCAAATATTTTCAAAGAAACAAATGAAAATATCAAAACATAAACAAGGAAATTAAATGTCGATTTCAAAAAGAGAAAGAATAAAGTTCCAATCCAGATAAAATGATTAAAAAGGAAGCACCTCACGTCGTTGACTATTAATTGAACGTTTGTATGCTGCATTCTTGGTCAAGAGACTCTTTGGCCTCAGCACAGTAGGACGTCGATAATTCTTCCCACGATATAAAATTATGGCATGACCTTTGGACACTGTTTCCACTGCCACTAATATTCCCCCACTTTCATATTCCAAAATTCTAGCTGTGTCAGTGACTTGTACAATGCTCTTTTCTTTACAAATTATTTTTACTAGGTCCCGGTACTTCCAATGCAAGTGCATGTTTTCTACGACACCATCAAAGACTCCTCGTCTACCTGAAATAAATATTAAATAAGATAATGCATGAGAGCTTGAAAGCATAGGGCCAAAAAATTGAAATAGTGCTAACATCAAATTTTCTCTAAAGAGATTACAGCTTACCCAGAAGTAAGAAAGGTTTCATTCTCAACCCAAGTTTACGTAACATGAATCTTTCTTCTTCAGTTATTGTCTCTTTGTCAGCAGGATCTAAAACCATTTCTGTATCAACTATTTCCTTCTCTACTTCATCGTTCTTCCTTAAGGCCTATAAATACAGAGCGACCAATTTCTTTCTTTAGATTCAATCTGCATATAATTTTTGCAAACTGCATATCAAACAAAGCCTTTTCAGGCTTCAACTAAACCTGAGTTACAAATCAATCAGCTTAAAAGTGAAAGGAAGTCATCTAATCTCAAATATAGCCATGAGATCAATGTGTCTTCCAAATATCACTACCTTGTTTCTTTGATACGATGGATATGCATATGGTAAACAGAAAATGATATGCAATGCAAAAGGGAAAGAACAAACAGAAGTTGGTAGTACAAAGTGTCTAGAGCTTTTGGGTTTTTCGGTGGATAGTTTTGTAAACATACAAATTTCAGTTTGCTATCAAGTCTTCTAGCTGCTGCAATCTGCTTGGCTCTGGATGCTTCTTCTCTTATCTTTTTCTGCTCTTCACTATGGATCCACTGATCTCCAGCTCCAGAAAATTGAGTAACTATATTCGATTCAACAGTTACAACTTCACCTTGGGACAGAATTGGTGAGATTTCTTTCAACTGTTCAATTTCATACTTCTCTTGAATAACCATTTCCATTGCTTTCTTCTCTTCTAATACAGCGCCAATAGAAGGAAGAAAATCTTTTCCCCTGTAGAAGACAATGAACTCCCTGTCTCTTGAAAGCAGAGAACCTGCTGTAAGGCGCTGCAAAGAATACTATCTTATAAGATCCAAGAAACAATCCTAGACCATGTTAAAATATGTAAAAGAAAACATTCTCAAACTCATGTGTATAGATGCACATGGTAATAATCAGTTTATCTGTTAATGTTTCATCATCACATCTTTCAAAAATTGTCTACTAACCACATTAATTACATATTCTTCAGCTATGATTCCTCTCCAACAATTATAAAGAACAAATCATTTTAGTATGGAGTTAACATTGCAAAGTGAAAAAATCATGTGCAGTATAGGATTTCATTATGAAAATTGTTAGCCAGACCATTCTCTTTACCTGCAACCCTGCTGGTCAGACATTGAAAATCTAAGCACTGGCTTGCCATTGGCAAGAACCCCGAAGGGCAGTGTATTTGGGACCCAATGCTCCTTTCCATGGAGGCTAAACATGCAGATCTGCAACTACAAGCATAGATGTAATATAACAACTGAACACATGAATGCACAAATATTAATTATTAAAGCTTCTTGACATTACAATAATGATTACATACAATGGCCTCCCAAAGGGCAAGGGGGCAGCTGAAACACTCTATCCTTGCCCTCACAGGCTTGTAGGATGGATTCAATCCTCCAACTCTACAATTCTCAATCCATCTCAAATGCATAGGATGTATGCATATAAATATGCAAACCCTTCCTATTTTACAATCAGATGCACGCTGGTACATTTGTAAGTAACTCATACATGCATTTTAGCAAACTTCGCATTTCTTTGCCTTACAAGTTACATGCACAGTTACTTGCACCTGCTCCTCTAATTAATAAAATGTCTATTACTATTCTCCAAACTTAATACTAGGTATTTTTCCTACATGGATTATTTTAGGTGCCAACATTCTCCCAACACAAATAGTATATTCCATCCTCGGAATTCCAAAAGTAGAATCTATGGATGCTGAACTCTGCAATGCCTGACATGATAGCAAACAGGCATGTCCAACTCCTCTCTCACACGGGGTGCTTCCTTGATTAAACAAACCAGCTAATGAATGCATACTGAGATAACTTCAAATCAGAATCTAAGTCCAAAAAAAATCATGCACCTCAAGAAAATGAAACAACCACCACGATAATAAAAACAATCCCATGTACACCAAAGTTGCATGCACTCTTAATGTTAGAACTTGCATGTTGTGATACAGTCTATATCCCTGCACACTGCTCTTAATACATGGGCATCAACTTATACCCTGCATGCCTTGCTACTTTTTGGACACCTAAACAAATACTCGTGCCATCCATAAACAAGCTAATATACTTACTTACCTGCTCCATGCTAAGGTGTTTCAAGATTAGTCCTTCCTCACAAGTATCCAAATGTTGCAAATGTTGTTATTCATATATGAACTGATAGAGAGTGCACACCAAACTCACATATCAAACTCACGTAGACTGTGAATCATCCCTGTATGTTCAGCATCTTTTTGAATCATTGTGCAACACCTTCTCTTTGCATTCCAACCATATTGCACAATAAACTGGTTATTTGCACCAATTGCACTCACATTTTCAATGAGATTGTGTGGCCATATATAAAAAACACGAGCAAAAGCTTATCCACAGTTTTGTGAATGCACAGCTCTGTAGAATAAAAGTTTTCAACTTTTGCTATGTGCCTTCACATTTTCAATGAGATTATGTGGCCATATATAAAAACAGCAAAGCTTGAACATAGTTTTGTGAATGCACAACTCTGCAGAATAATTGTTTAATTGTTTTCAACTTTGCTTTGCACCTTAATAAAAGTTAAGCTTAATTATCTACACCCTGCAAGTATATGAGGATAGTCACAAGTTGTTTCACTCAACATTTCAATTTTGCACCATAAACCCTGCACCATTATTTCCAAACAGACATTGTAACTTGCAGAAGTGCCATAGTTTTCCCTACTATCTCAACAAAACAAGACCTTGCATTTTTTAGTTTGCTTCCATTCCAGTGTGATCCAACATAGAGTACAAACAGATCTGATCAAAATTATAATAACGAATTGGGCACTACAAAGCAGATTCAACAATATATTCAGTAGCTTCTGGCATTTCCATCAATAAATGTTGACTAATGTCCCAACAAACAGAGTCTCCATGAACGGAATTACCACCCACATATCCAGAACCAGGTCGAACAATCCAACTTGATTCAACACAAAACTCAGTGAGCAGATCCAGCAGCCCAAAAATGTAGATGACTACCAAACAGACAAAAATAACTCACATATACTTCCAATAACAAGTTGATTCAAAAATAGAGAGCAAACCCTTTACAACAACACATAGAGATCCAGATTTGAGCTGCACCAACACATATAAGAGTTCCGGGAAAATCCAAAACCCTAACAAGATCATCTTCAATTACTACATTCTCAATTTCCAGATCTGTATCGACTGAAACATTAAAAAACACAATAACACACAGATCTACAAAAAAAACTTGCAAACCTTAAAAAATTGATCCAGAATAGAACTCTGACTGGGTCCTCACAATGGAACCAAATGTCAATCATTTGGCAACACGTACATTTAGAAAATGGCTAACACTCATGTTGTAATTTGTCTATGCACACTGGCACACAGTTATTTCTCACCCAAAATATGCTTAGATTTAGATACCCTTGTTAAGGTCATGGATGTTATTAACACCATGAACATGACAAATGCAGCAAACTACAATGCACAATGCTTTACTAGATATTTTTAGCAAAAAAATGGAGCAAAATTTTGTTATTGTCTTCTGTTAACACTCTGTTTCAATGGTTATGTCAGGAGGTTTTATAAGCACTTTACCCCAGTGCTCCAAACGTCTAGTTTGCATGCATGCAACTCAAATCATGTCATCAGTTGTGTAATGTCCCATTCCCGAACTAAGATTGAATAATAAATAATAATAAAATTAAGATATAAAAAATAATATATAATATTCATTAAAACAAGGAAAGGGAATGGGAGTTTGATTGCTTCTAAAAAGAGAAGATTATAAATGCATAATTAAGTGGCTCGCTTGTTATGAAAAGATGTGATTTCTATTCAAGGAGTGAGTGTTGATAATTAAAAGAAGATTTAATAATTAAGATCAAGATTATCGTTGTTCAAAGAGGGAGTGTGATATCACCATATTGTCAAATAATAATAATTTATATCATCAATTATTTAATTATGATCTTATGAATGACCCATTAAGTATTATCTAATCAGACTCATAAACATAATAAACAGATTATTACTCAAATCCACATTAACATTACATATTCATTAAATATTACATAATATTAATATTCTTATTTACAAAGTAATTATAAGGCAAAAGTAATGTTAATAGGGCAGAGATGATGTATGATAAAACATTAATAAACAATGATATAGATTAGGGAGTAAACACATAGTGGCAGACCAGATCTGACGCATGTCAGATCTATCTGCCTTTGCATCAAATACATAGACCATACGTGAATTAAAAGACAGTGATCTATGATTCTAAATAAACACATACAACAGATATATTAATACCTACAAGTGGCAATCAATAATCAGCAAAGGAAAGGTAATCGATCTGGGCCCCACCCTAGAACACAGGTCAGTGAATATACAGCAGATTATCTGTATGATATCGGTAAAGGCTAAGAAGTGAGTAAAGGCAACAATCTCACATTATCACCAAGACGATTTGTCTAAAACTATTATTAAACCTTAATAAGGTGCAATCTCACCTAACTAAAGCAATTTATGTGTGGAAAGGCAAAGGACAGATGTTGAAAGGACATGACTGTAGAAAAGTCACGACTCTCCAATCGCTGGCTGAGATATATGTACCACATATTGGCCAGTCCAGGAGGGCATCACGTAATCTGCATCCTGCACTTATCTTATCCAATCAGACAATCGCATCAAAGGGAAGTCAATTCAATTTCCAACAAACCAAGAAGAAGACCAATCGAATCAGATTTAAAACATCTTCAGCAATCAATTAAAGGAGGACAACAATCCAGACCGAGAGAAGGCCATATCTATATCGAGCTGCAAGTACGAACCAAGGTCTGACCCATACAGATCATGCCCAGATTTATGAAATCAAATTGATAAAAGCGTTGTCAATCATTTGTGTAGGCAAATTCCAGGGCAAACCAAGCAACCTCCTAGTAGGGGACATTACAATTTGTGCACATCTGCACAGTGAATTTCTTAAACTAGATCTTGCATGGTGTAGATTGTGAGGTGCACTAGTTCACTGAACTGCACTTGCAATTATCAATTGCATGCTATCATTTCAATTTTCAATCAATTTCCTAAATTCCCATGCTAAACAATTTCAATATACTACAATATTATCATGCACTAAGGGAAAGGCACACTATGATGCCAAAAAAAATCAAGTCCCACAACACTAACATAGACTCCTCGCAACAAAGAATCTTCCATGTATCTGCAGAAAATGAATACATAATTGGTACATGCAAAATCTTTATTTTATTTATTTAAAATTGTAAAACCTGTCCAGTTGCACTCCTTCATGATTTGATAATACAAAATCCTGTTGATAATCTGCTGCTCTTGTCAAACCAGAATGGCTGCTATAAACAATAGGAACGAAACAAAAATAGAGAATAGAAGTACTGTACAGCACTTGAGAATGGACAGAAAGATAACAAATTTGCAACATCGAAGTGTAACAAAAGAAATAACAGATTGGCTCTCCAAATGCAGAATCAAAAAGCCCCTCTTTTATTATAGACATAAGTTTTTGAATAAAATACACTGAGGAAGGAGAAAAGGGCAGTTGCCAATTTGATGACAACTACCCTCAAGTGAATAAGAATGAATTTGATAAAAAAACCAGATCATTCCTCCCTCATTTGTCACTAATAGTCTCTAATGTTTCTTGCTGAAGATGAGAAGACTACTTTTTTTAACTCATCCAATGGATAGCATTTTCCTTTCGTATGTATCTGGTCGTCAGTCTTAAAAAATATGAACAGTATGATAGTATGCATTCTAGTATGTTTGGCATAGTGCTCATCAGTTGTATACATTCAAACATTGTTAGTTTAGGTTGTATTTCAGTTGAAGCTACATTTTTTATTGCCGATTGATCCAAGAATGGATGACAATAGAGTATAAGCTACACAGCAGTGAATATTGGATGTGGACCCATGTGAGGTGGAATAGTTGTTTGAGAATCTTATAGGGCCCATATCTGAGTGGGAAAAGTTTGCTATAAGGTCTTGAGAAATGATCCTACTGAATTAGGAGCTAAATTATTTATCCTACTTGAAACTAATGAAAAAATCTATGTTGTTCATGACCTTCCTTTGCTCTTGTCATTGAATTTTGCAATCGAATGCTCTCAGTCTTCTCAACAAATTCTGTTTGTTTTATTTCTCTCTTGTTGATCACAAACAATGCATTCTTTGGTTGGGACTCAGACAACCAAGTCAACGGTAGGTTGGAGTCCATAGCATGTTCCAATAGAACTTTTCCCTATACATGTTCTGAATTAGTTTCGGAATTTAGAGAAAAAGACCTAATGAGGGATTGGTGCTATTGTAATAATGCAACGAAGAATGTGCAAATCATGAAATAGCTCTTATTCAAAGTAGAGAATTCACACAAGTTGGAAAACTCTAAGGAAGATATGCATGCCTACAACTGTCTCATTAAAACCAAAACAACCAATACATAAATTTTGCAACTAAATGAACCAAAAACCTAGTAAGACTTCTTAACTATGGTTTCACTTGGCAACTGAAAAGTCACTACACTTTGTCCTCGTTGGAAGTTAAAACGAATAGCAAGATGAGAATATATTAGCTACAAAATTAAATAGAATGTAGAAAATAAATTATTTTTGGTACCCCAACTTAGTGGGGTCCTAACTTCCAGCCCACTAGGTGAAAATCAAACTTTTTCAGTGCATTGGAATGATCTCCAAAAGATCAATGTGGAGCAGTGAAGAGTCTGCGTTGAAAGAAACACCTCTCAAGAAAAATTGGGAGCTAGAAACAATCTAAAAACCTCCAAAACTGGAAATCGTGAAGATGTAGAAATTACCAAAAAATTATTTGTTTGATATTTTCCAAATTTGACCATGCAGATGCCATCCAATTGCTCTAGAATTTGTGTGGGATCATGTTTTCCCCCTTGAGAGGTAATGGGCCTTATTGCACCGAGGCTTTGTAGTAGATGAGGAAACCTTTTGTCAATTTGGTCCTCTTGGTGAACCCCTTGCCCTAACGAGGGAATTGTCCTACCTATACCATCCAGTCAAGAGGGATCTATTGTTTCTTCAGTTTCTTGACAAGTACATCAGTAACTTGATCTTTGTCTAGTGGAATAGTAGTGTATGGATTCAATTGTGTTCAATGAATGTTTCAAGTTTTCAACAACTTCTAAGGTGTCCAATAATGATGGAAATTATGGGCATTGCAACTCTATATTGAAAACTAGACAGTCCTAGAAAATGGGGCAGATTGTGCTCAAAGGCATTCTCAACTCTCTATTTGAAGGTTGTGTACAATCCATATCAAAGGGATGAAGTTCCCTCTATGATCCTAGAAGTTTCTCTTTATGGAGATGAAGCAAAAGCTTGTCTCCAACCTGGAATTGATGAGGTGTACAATACTGATCCTGCCTTGTACTATTGGTTGGTGCGTTGTAGTATCTCATGAACTTGTTGTTGGATATAGAAGATCTTCTCAACAAACCTAGATGCTTTGATTATCCCCTTAGCATACAATGATGTCCCATTCAACATAATAGGCAAGGCAACATGATGCAAGAGCATCCCTGGTTCTTGGTAATCTTGTATCAACCAAAAATATTTCCTTTCTGTTTTGCAGTTTCAGCATTTCATTCTAATTTTCTGGCATTGGCTCACCAGATCTCGAGGAGTTGGATTTTTGCTTAAGGACTTGATCATCTACCTTATTCCCAAACCGTGGAGCATTTGGAGCATTTTCCGGCAAGTTATCGCTACCAGTTTCCGAGACAGTTTTCTAGTACCGGTTGCCTGGACCTATTTGCATTTGTAATCTACCGGAATCTACCGGATCCCTTCCATAGCTTGCGGAGCCCTGAGCGTTGATTTCGATGTTCCTTGGCGTGTGGCCGACCTTCCCCTTGATCCGCACTTCATGCTTTGGATTTTCCAGAGGAATTTCTTTGGCGAAGGCCGACCTTGTTGTTTTTACACATTAGGTCTTGTTCTTCGGCGTTTGATCCCTTTCTGGGCCGACCGGATCCCCTTGGATCATATAAATCATTGTAATTGAGCATTAGAATAGAGATAAGTTAAGATATAGAACATAGAAGATAGATCTTGAGACTTGAGGTCCCGATTGTGACCTATTCTATAATTAAGCATGTTTTAGCAGACCAGTGAGCCGGTTTTTGTAACCCGGTTTTTACCGGTTGAATGTAATCAATTTTCATGATATAATTCGTTCAGTTCTGCATTGCCTCCATCATATCCTTGTGTTTTCATTGTGTTTACTCTTGCTGACTGGTCCGAATTGATCTCTTTGAGGTCCCTCCTAACCGGTGACTGCACCAAGTGGTATCAGAGCGAGCTTTCGTTCCGGAGATTGCGGTCTTGAGAAATTTTGTTGTAGGGTGGTGGACTGTGGATCCGACCTGCAGCTGCAAAGGATTGGCGTGAAGATGGCGCGAAGAGGAAATAGGAATGGTGGAGCGTGTGGGAATGCAGACCCTATTGTGGTGGAAATGTTGCGAGGAATTGCAGCCCGGTTGGAAGCCGTTGAGACAGCCTAGAGAAGAGGCCGACATATTGAAGATGTGAGTGAAGATGAAGGAGAAGAAGCCCCGGCAGAACAAGTAAACCCACCGGCGATTGATCCAGACAAAGAAAGGTTTTTGAGGGTTTTCAGTAGGGCGATTACTAAACCTCATTTTACCCCACCGGAATATGATGGAAAGTTGGATTCGGATGAATTGATGGATTGGATCTCGAAGATGGAGAAATATTTTGATTTTGAGAACACCGCAGAAGAAAGAAAGGTGAAATATGCCTGTACTCAGTTGAAAGGTCATGCATCTCTTTGGTGGGAGCATTTGCAAGTTGATAGACAGAGAAGAGGTAAAGAGAAGATCAAGACATGGGATTGGATGGTTGCTAAGTTGAAATCAAAATTTATGCCAGCTGATTATCAAGTGAATTTGTTCCAGAAGTTGTAGAATATGAGGCAGAAGGAATCTAGTGTGAAGGAGTACACCGACGCATTTTACAAGTTGAAAATCAGATCCGGACATGTTGATGATGAAGTTGTACAAGTTACAAGATATTTGAATGGATTGTGGATGTCTATACAAGATGAACTCTGTTTGATCAAATTGCAGAGTGTTGAAGAAGCTTACCAGTATGCCCTGAAAGCAGAAGAGAAGTTGAACAAAAAACATGAGCAGAAACAGAGAGGTAGAGGTGGAAGGTTTTCCAAAGGAAGATTTCAAGGAGGAAGAGGATATACCGAAGGTAGAGGAACCTATATGGATCAGAACAAGGACAAGAAAGTAAGCAAAGAAGGTAATTCATACTAGAAAGATGATAGAAATTTCTACCGGATGGCTACCGGAATGAGAATTTTGGAAAAGATGATAGAAGACAAGACAAGAGAGTGTTTAGAGGAACTTGCTACAAGTGTGGAGGAGAAGGACATCGTGCTTTCGAATGTAAGAAGACAGAGAATACCGGAAAAACAGCAGTGGTGGAAGAAAGCCCCACCGGATCAGCTAATAAATTGGAAGATGGAGAACTGTTGATGATGAGAAGAGCTTTGTGTCATACCGGAGGAGATGAAGAGCCCTTGCAGAGGAAGAATTTGTTCAAGACCAGATGTAAGGTATCCGGTAAGTGCTCTAAAGTTGTTATTGATAGTGGTAGTTCAAACAATCTTGTTTCAAAAGAGATGGTGAATAAGTTGAATTTGGAAAGATTGAAACACCCTAAGCCTTATCAGATAGCATGGATTCAGGATGATCATAAGTTAGTAAGTGAGCAATGTTTGGTGAAATTGAAAATTGGGAATTATCATGATGAAGTCTTGTGTGATAATATGCTTATGGATATTTGTCACCTTTTGTTGGGTAGACCTTGGCAGTTTGATAGACAGGCAATACATGATGGGAGGAAGAATACATACACTATTGTGGCCAATGGGATGAAGCAAACCTTGTTGCCCTTGGAGGAGCCTTTGAAGAGTGAAGTCTGCACAAATGCTAGAATCTGTTTGGTGGATGGAAGGAAATTCCTGGATGGAATGAGACATGAGAATGTGTGTTTTGCCTTAGTTCCTAAGAAGACTGAGAATCTAGAGCATGAAGAAGAACAACCGGAAGAGATAAAAGAGTTGCTGACAAAGTATGAAGACATCATTTCAGAAAATGTGCCTAATGGATTACCGCCTGTGAGAAGTATCAGTCATTGCATGGACTTGGTTCCTGGAGCTAGTTTGCCTAACAAAGCTGCACACTGGATGACACTGACATAGAATGAAGAGTTGAATAGACAAGTGCAGGAGTTGTTGAAGAAAAGTTTGATTAGAGAAAGTCTGAGTCCTTGTGCAGTACCAACAGTATTAGCACCTAAGAAGAATGGAGAATGGAGGATGTGTACCAATTCCAGAGAAATAAACAAGATCACAGTGAAATACCGGTTTCCTTTGCCTAGGATGGATGACATAATGGACTGTTTGAGTGGAGCCAAATACTTTACAAAGATAGACTTGAAGAGTGGATATCATCAGATCAGGAACAGAGAAGGAGATGAGTGGAAGATAGCATTCAAGACAAATGAAGGACTGTATGAATGGTTGGTGATGCCTTTTGGGTTAACTAATGTACCAAGTACTTTCATGAGGCTAATGAATGAGGTATTGAAGATATTCTTGGGTAAGTTTGTTATTGTATATTTGGATGACATTCTGATTTTTAGTAAGACAAAAGAGGAGCATTTGTTGCATTTGAGACAAGTTTTGCATAGGTTGAGAGAAGAAAAGTTGCTGATAAATCTGAAGAAGTGTACTTTCATGAAGGAAGAATTAGTCTATTTGGGATTTGTGATATCTGAGGATGGTTTGAAGATGGACCCTGAGAAAGTAAAAGCAATTGTTGAATGGCCTACACCGGAAAGCATTGGAGAGGTAAGATCATTTCATAGATTGTCTTGTTTCTACCGGAAGTTTATCAGAAATTTCAGTTCACTTTGTAACCCTATGACTGAGACAATGAGGGGAGATAGGAAGGAGTTCAAGTGGACCACTGGAGAAAATAAAAATTTTGAACTGTTGAAACAGAAAGTGACTGAGCAGCCTGTGTTAGCTTTACCAGATTTCAACAAAGTATTTCAAGTGGATTGTGATGCAAGTGGAGCTGCAATTGGAGCCGTATTGAGTCAGGAAGGGAGAGAAGTAGCTTATTTCAATGAGAAGTTGAATGATGCCCGGAGGAGATATTCAGTATATGATCAAGAATTTTATGCCATAGTTCAAAGCCTTGAAGAAGTGGAGACATTACCCGTTGCCTAAGGAGTTTGTGTTGTATACGGATCAAACTTTGCAGTATTTGAATAGTCTAAGTAAGTTGAATCAGAGACATATGAGATGGGTAGAAATTTTGCAAAGTTACACCTTTGTGTTGAAGCATAGAAGTGGGAAATCTAACAAAATTGTTGATGCATTGCGTAGAAGGAGGAATTTGCTGACAGAGATGAGAGTGACAGTATTAGGATTTGAGGAGTTGAAGACCTTGTATGATGATGACCCGGATTTTGCAGAACCTTGGAGAGCATGTAGAGAACTGGTTACGGTAGATAGAAGCAAGTGGTTGGATTACTTCATTCAGGATGGGATGTTATTCAGAGGAGTTCAGTCGTGCATACCTAAGAGTTCTATGACGAAGAATCTAATAAAGGAGAAACATAGTGGAGGATTAGCCAGACACTTTGGTGTTGATAAAACAATAGCAGTGGTGAGTGAGCATTACTTTTGGCCCCATATTCATAAGGATGTTAGGAAATATGTGCAAAGTTGTAGAGTTTGTCAAGTTGCAAAGAGTCATAGTCAAAATGTGGGATTGTATAAGCCTTTGATAGTACCGAAAAGACCTTGGAAAGATATTAGCATGGATTTCATACTTGGATTGCCTAAACCACAGAGAGGGAATGATTCTATATTTGTGGTAGTGGATAGATTCTCGAAGATGGCTCATTTCATACCTTGTAAGAAGACATCAGATGCAATGCATATAGCTGACCTATTTTTCAAGGAAGTGGTGAGATTGCATGGATTACCTAAGAGCATAGTTTCCGACAGAGATACTAAGTTTGTTGGTTATTTTTGGAGAACACTTTGGAAGAAGATGAAGACAGATTTGAAGTTCAGTTCTACTTTTCACCCACAGACTGATGGACAGACAGAAGTAGTTAACCGGAGCTTGGAAAATTTGTTAAGATGCTTAGTTGGAGACAAAACCAGAAGTTGGGATTTGATTCTTGCACAAGCAGAGTTTGTGTACAATAATTCAGTAAATAGGAGTACTGGAAGGACGCCTTTTGAGATTGTTACCGGAGCACACCCTAGAGGTATATCAGAATTAAGAGATATTAGCAGTGAAGACCGGAGAAGTGCAGAAGCAGAAGAATTTGCAGATCACATAAAGGACTTACATATTCCAGTTAAGCAGCATTTGGAGGACATGAACAACAAGTATAAGGAGAAAGCAAATGAGAAGAGGAGACATAAGGAATTTGAAGTTGGCAATGAAGCGATGGTGTATCTGAGAAAAGAAAGATTCTCGTTTGGAACTTATAACAAGTTGCAGATGAGGAAGTTTGGACCTTGCAAGATTTTGAGAAAGTTTAGTTCCGGAAATGCATATGAAGTGGAGTTACTGGATAGTCTGAGTATTTCACCTATATTTAACATTTCAGCTCTACATCAGTATCATGAACCAGAATTCAATGAGGATAGTATTGTAGACTTGGAGAAACAATTGCCTTGGAAGGAACCGGATCAGATTGAAGACATTTTGGACAGTAGGATTGGGCGTAGTACCGAAGCAGTCAGTATAAGGTGTATCTTGTAAAGTGGAAGGACAGACCAGTTGATCAGGCAAAGCTAGACCGCCTTGGTTTTCCTCTGACCACAGCAAAGTGAGAGACTCACTTTTTCAACAACCCTGGATGTCTGACACAGGAGCATCCCTAGTTCTTGGCAATCTTGCATCAACCAAAAATATTTCCTTTCTATTTTGCAGTTTCAGCATTTCATTCTGCATTTTCTGGCATTGGCTCACCGGATCTCGAGGAGTTGGATTTTGCTTGAGGACTTGATCATCTACCTTATTCCCAAACCATGGAGCATTTTCCGGCAAGTTATCGCTACCGATTTCCGAGACAGTTTTCTGGTACTGGTTGCCTGGACCTATTTGCATTTGTAATCTACCGGATCCCTTTCGTAGCTTGTGGAGCCCTAAGCGTTGATTTCGATGTTCCTTGGCCTGTGGCCGAACTTCCCCTTGATCCGCACTTCATCCTTTGGATTTTCCGGAGGAATTTCTTTGGCGGAGGCCGACCTTGTTTTTACATGTTAGGTCTTGTTCTTTGGCATTTGATCCCTTTTTGGGCCGACCGGATCCCCTTGGATCGTATAAATCATTGTAATTGAGCATTAGAATAGAGATAAGTTAAAATATAGAACATAGAAGATATATCCTGAGATTTGAGGTCCCGATTGTGACCTGTTCTCTAATTAAGCATGTTTTAGCAGGCCAGTGAGCCGGTTTCTGTAACCCGGTTGTTACCGGTTGAATGTAATCAGTTTTCATGATATAATCATTCAGTTTTGCATTGCCTCCATCACATCCTTGTGTTTCCGTTGTGTTTACTCTTTGCTGACCAGTCCGGATTGATCTCTTTGAGGTCCCTCCTAACCGGTGACTGCACCACAACAAGAGGAGCCAACAGTTCATACCCAAGGCAAGCTTCAAATGGACTATGCCTTGTAGAGTCATGCAATGCACAGTTGTAGCTATGTTGTACATAGGGCAGACTCTCATCCCATGTTTGAGAGTTCTTTGAATTGTACATAAATAAAATGTGAAGGATCATGCAATTCACTACCTTAGTTTGCCAATTTGTTTGTGGGTGGAATGTAGTAGACTTCATCAACATGTTGTCCATCATGGCCCATAGTGATGGTGAAAATTTGCTAAGAAACCTATTGTCCCTATTGGAGATGATACTCTATGGCAAGTTTAAATGGACCTAAACAATCTCAAAGAAAAGTTTGACAAGTTCTACAAAAACCCATTTCTTGCAAGCTACCATGATGGCCATTTTTGAGAATTTGTATACCACCACATACACAATCATTTCCATGTTTGGTAGTAGGAAAGCCCAACATGAAATCCATGGACACAAAGTTCCAAGGCTCCTTGCTTTTGATATGGAAGTAATGGCACAAGCATTACAAGATTCGATGTATAAGATGGCATCATGGCATAAGATGACATCATCTGGTGGCACTCTATTTCCAAACTTACAATCTATGCGACCTACAAATTGTTTGGTGCCTTGATAACTTGGTCAAGACCTATATTCCTTGTTCAAATCCACATGAGTTTTAGGCAGATCGGTTTGTAAGATAACCAGTTGTCTCTCTCTATCGGCTCTCATTCCTTGATTTGCATTGTTTGGATAAGCCGAGCATATTACTCCTCTAACAAAGCCCAAAATTTCACAAGGTTGGCAGTTTATATTATCCATTGGCCATATTTCCTTTCACAACCCATGTGTTTTTTGTTTTGATCTACAACTTTATATCGGATCACTAGTTTGCAAATTTGATTGGTCAACGTCTCATTGTTTGTTGTTCTTGCTTGCATCACATTATTTATGGTTCCTCTTAAATTTGACGCAGTAATCCCTTGGGCTCATTTTCGGCAGAAGCATTCTATTTTGTGTTGTGTCGTTTTTCTATTTGGATCAGACTTCCTTATTGTGGTCGACACTGTAACCCTTTATTGGTGATCCATTGTTGAGTGGTTCCACTATTTATTGCAGAACTTGAGTATTTATTATCCAAAGGCGATTTGCAAGCCTTATTGCTTGTCTTGGCTTAGCATCAGCCTATATATTAGGGGTCTTGTCACATTAGTGGGCCTGAGCCCTAAATCCGCCTTTGGTGCATTTTGGTTGGGGGCTCTATTATTTCTAGCAAGCAAACTTATGTACCTTTGTTATCTGGCACTTAAATCTATAAGTGGTTGGCCTTTGTTCCTTGAGATCAACATTTCCAACTCCACCTCCAACTAGTTACTAGAAGAGTTCGCCTTCGAGTTGACTTGTTTGTAGGCTTGTTTCATTGATCGGCTCTCATATCTAGTTGGTTTTATTTGCATTACAGACTCGCATGCAGTCTCCCTTTATTGACTCTCCATTCATTGGTCGATGCTCTAATCTCTACAAGTCGTTCACTTTTCTCAACATATTGTTGTCATCCCTCCATTTATTGTTGTCAGCCCTCTATTGATGGCATGTTAGCATCATGTTGATGCATATGGGCAATCTCCCTCTTTGCTAAGGTTGGCTTTTATTGGCAGGCTGAATTTATCGTGATCATTCATGCTTTATCTTGCTGCCATTGTTCTGCCTCGTACCATTAGTTAAGGCTAGCATTTTACTTTAGTGATTGGATTTTTTATAGTTTGGCCCATTACTGGAGTCCTTTGTTTTGTTGGCCTAGCAAAGCATTGTATGGTCAGCTCTTTTATCTACCTGTTGTGCGTTGCACACGCTCCCTGTCGCCGATAGGGTCCCCCTTCCTGTTTTGAGCCTTTCGTCTTTGCCCTGTTGAGAATCGTGCAGAGTCTCTCGCGTCTTTTCGAGCGAGTCTGCGACTGGTCCGTAAAGTGATGATGTCAAGGAAATGAGCCGATGAATCCATCCGGCTAGTCTAGCCCTCGGGTGCGAATGCCGAGAGTTTGTTTGAAATTTTGAAAATCGCCTTGGATAGGCATAAGGTGATGGAAATTGGCGAGGCCTGCCAAGCAGGAGCAGTATGTCTAAAGGTCGCACGAGGACCAAAGTCGTCGTTTTTTCGCACGAAGAGCTATGAAGTAGATTGCGTAAGGTTTGTCTCCGCGATGTTTGCGGGATTGGAGTAAAGGATGATTTTCGCTTGCTGATGAAGGATCGAATTTCCTAACCAAAATGCCAAGGCTGCGAAACTTGCCCGAATGCCTTGAAATTCTGAAACCTTCGAAATCCAAATTTGTAGAATCTAGCGAAAACTGGTCTGAGGTCCGAATTTTTACGTAAGTTTTCAAAATTGCCTTATGGGCCAAATTTCGGACCCAGAGGCCAAAAGGGTTAAAATTTCACAAGGTTTAAAAGGTTGCTAAAAACGCCCAGGGGGCCGAATTTCGGACCCTGGGGCGAAAATTTCGAAATTCAAAATCTATTATTTGGTCCGAAATTCACTTGAAATGCTCAAATTCGGACCTTGGAGCGAAAACTGGAGAATGTAAAATGCTTTTAAATGTTGCAAAAGGTGGCCCCAGGTCCGAAAAACACTTAAGCGTCCATTTTCGGACCCTGGGTGAAAACTGGAGAATGTGAAATAAGGCGAAAATTGCAAAAAGCTCCTCCAGGTCCGAAATTCACTTTAAACCCCAAATTCGGACCTTAGCTCCGAAATTTCAAAATATGACACATCGCAAAAGGTGCTGAGAGCTCCGAAATTTGCCAAAGGATGGTTTAGATCCGAAATTTGCCTTAGGTCTCTCATTTTCGGACCCTGGGGGGTAAATGGGAGAATGTATCGAATTTGTAAAAGCGCGTTAGAGGTCCAAAGTTTCTTTTAAAATTCGCCAAAAATGTTATAAGGTCCGAAAATCACTTAAAGTCCTCATTTTCGGACCCTGGGGCGAAAATGTAAAAAAAAAAACATGAAATATTGCAAAAGGACCCTCTAGGTCTGAAATTCGCCTTAAGTCCTCATTTTCGGACCATGGGGCAAAAATTTGAAAAATATGAAAAGCATCGAAAGTTGCAAAAAGCTCCTCTAGGTCCGAAGTTCGCTTTATAACCCCAAATTCGGACCCTTGCTCCGAAATTTCAAAGTGCATCGATTTTGCATAATACGTCTTTTGGTCCGAAATTCACATTAAATCCTCAAAATCGGACCCTGGAGCCGAAAGTAAAAGGCGATGAAATTAGCGAAAACATCCAATAGCCCCGAGATTTGCAGAATCATTCCCTAGGTCCGAAATTTTGATAAATACAAAACACTAAGAACTCCGAAGTTTGTCTCAAAATCGCGAAATACACTTCAAAACGCCCAAAGCTCCAACGGGTTAAAATCGCGAACTCTCCAAATCACAGAAGGTGTTAAAGCTCCGAAGTTCGAAGGGGCGAAAGCATGCGAATATAGGCGTTTAGGTCCGAAGTTTTGAAAATTCGTGAAGCATGCTAAGTGCTCCGAAAGTCTCCAGTTCGAAAAACCCCAAGACCTCCGAAATTCGCCAAAGGGTTGGAAATCTCCAAGCTCGCAAGAGACGTTATTGACTCCGAAGTTTGCCCTTGGGATTGAATAAAAGCCAAAATTAAATTTCGAAGGGCCTCTGCATTCGCCAAAAGGTCCGAAGTTGAAAGGTGAAATCATTTGAAATTTTAAAGTCCTCCACTTCTCTGAAATCGCTGCGCATAGGCCCAAATTTGGAAATTCAAAATTTGTAAAACCCCCTCCATGCTGCTGCATTTCATGCAAAGGAGACCACGTCAGATTTGAAAGGGAGACAGAGCCAATTTCGTGTAAATCGCATTCAAGGTAAAGCGCTGCATTAACTTTTCCAGATCATTCAAATTCAGATTGCCAATTACCCAGGGTAAAGACAAACCATTTAATATGATAAATTCTCCTTCGTCCAACAACCGTGAAAAATTTAAATCAAGGAGATAACCATTGGAATTCGAAACTTTGCAGAATCGTCCATTCGTCTTCACGCGGCAAAGTCGGGCAATCTCTCGCCATCCACGCTCATCAAGTAGGTACACTTTGTCTCGTATGATCATCTGAAATACTTATAAATCGAATAGACAAATGCGTGAAATTTGATCAAAATGCTTGAATTTTTTGAAATCTGCATCTCTTTCGCTTGTAAAACGTTGTTCAAAGTAGTCAAAATTTAGAATTCACTCCTAAGGTTTAACCAGAAATTGCATTTTCAAACTTAGGAGAACTTTTCATGCTTTGTCTCTACTGAAAATTAATTCAAAATCCAGAAAGCGTTAAGTATAAATTCGCAATCAAAAATCTTCATGAATGCTGTGGTTAAAATTGATTAAGCCCTTTTAGCTAGAAATGTCGCTCCATGTCCAATCTAAATTGTAAATTAATCCTGGCATGCTGGAGTATTTTCTATCTAACCCACCTTACTTCTTTTGTATCACCTCATAATCCGCATCCGGCTGTGCAGGATAAATGCCTAAATCGGCAGTAGAATCATCAAAAACGCCCGCTGCAGCCAAGACATCGCGAGCATCCAAATCAGATATCCCGCGCAAGGTAGAAAGGCTGAAGTATCAATATCAGAGGGGAGGATTGAGGGAGTCAAAAGTGCAGAGCGTCTAGGACAATGTCAGTGATACCGACCTTGGGCATATTGACATTCAAGACTTCAGGAATCGGGTCTTCTCACCTAACGCATATGGCAAGCCTAGACAGATGGTGGAAAGTGGCATCGTCCAAGCAGCAGGATTTCCTCCAGCAATACAGAACTATGAGCTAGTGGTAGAGGCTGCCCGACATTATGAGCCAAATTCCAGATTGGTGCTCCTCGAGAACATGACCATCGCCAACTTCACTCCCGAGGCCATTGGCGATGCATTTGACATCCCCTTTCCAAACAATCCCACAGCTACAACCATAGATGAAGCACAAGGGGCATATGATATGAATCCAGCCCGATGCAAAGCACTGATCAATGAAGAATGGTACAAAGAGAAGAGGCTTTCGAGTGCCAGAATTGGGAAGAAGACCCCACGAAGTGATTTTCATAATGAGCATGGGGATATGATCACATTACTCAGCCGAGTCATGGGACTTCCTAAGTCCAACTACTTTGAAGAGTGGATGTTCTATTTTACAGAGCAGGTCTTCGCTGGGAAGTCTAAGTTTGATTGGGCCCGAATTATAAGCGATAACATCCACACTCAGCTGATTGAGCTCGAAACGAAGTACTTCACCATGACCTCTTATTTGGTCTATATGTTCGCCAAGAACCAACCACTGCCAGGTTTGATAATGAAAGGAGAAATCAGAAATGGGCCTGGTCAGGTGAAGGTCTATGATTGTTACCCGCAACTGCACTACCAAGATATAGCTCAGAGGGAAAAGAGCAGCCCAGCTTATGCAGTTGGCCGGTATGAGCGCGTCAATGACGCCTTCACAATGCGCCTGGTCAGGCTAATGCAGGGAGGATTACACATAAGGCTCTCAGAGCAAGCTACTACTCTAGTACAGAGGTATGGAGCCTGGTTCATTCAATTCCCAAGGTTCTCCTATATCCGAATAGCAGGCTTTGATGGTGCCCCTCTCTGACTTCCACGGTACCCAACTGACAAAGTAATTCTTATGGAGGTTGCAAGGCAGTCACGCCCGGCCGGCATCTTACTCCGAGAAAGCAAGCAGGCTGGATTCACATTCCCTATGATCATAGGCAACCATGATGTCCACTTGAAGACCCCTACCCTAGCAGAGGAGTCCCTTGCAGAGTTGGCCTCTTATGGCCTACAGGACCATTTTCCAAGAAAATATTTCGATCATGATAATCTGGCGAAGAGAGCCTATGGTAGGCGGTACAGAGCAAAGGAATCAGTTGAAGACTATTGGAAGAATTGCTCTGATGACTATGAGGTCAGGAGGCAAGAATATTCTAGACTAAGTGTGCAGCAAATGCGACTCTTTGAATACCGTCGGGTCCCAGATCAGCTCACAGATACAGGGAATTGCCTCTAGGTCCAGGAATTTGAAGCAGTAAGGCATCTCTTGCCAGGCGTCGATTGGTCCCAGGACCCAATCACCGATTTTGAGGCAGTCATGGCAGCCCCAGCAAGGTACACAGATCAATGGTTACATCAGCAAATTGAAAGGCTAATCCATGAGGGAGTCCAGTTCACTTACCACTTAATGGGCAGCCTCGATTCTCAGTCTTCAGAAGATGAAGGAACGTCTAGTGCACCCCGGAAAGAAACTGAGAAACCAGAGAAAAGAAAGAAGGCTAAGGCTTGCAAAGGGACTCGGACGTCCAAAAGAACAAGAAGGGAAAAGATTCCTATAAAGAGACTAGAGGTCACTTCATCTTCAAAAGACCCCAGTTCTTCCGACGATGTAGTAGAATTGGATTGTATACCTGCTCCGCCTTCCCAGAGCGACATCGATGCATTTGAAGCCAGTGATCCTCCTGCGCCCAATGTGCTAGACACTGAACTAAGAGCCCTCGAATTGACCGAACTAGGCAACCAAATAGAGGAAGGAGAGATTCCATCCACCCAGGGGGTCAAAGTGCATGAACCTACTGAACAGAGCCGTCACGAGTTGCTGCTCCACAATACAGCCAAAGATGACTCCACTGTCGAAGGAGAGCAAAGGATAGATGAGACTCATGAGCTCGAAAGAGCTGAAGAACGACCATCACATGAAGATGTCAGGCAGTTGTTCAGCAAAATAGGGGAGAATTCAGCTGCAAGCAAAGAGCTTCACACCTCTTTCACTCCTCCGGTAGCAGAGCAGCTGCGAATCTGTGGTGAGTCGGCTGAGAACGTCAGAGAACAGAATGCAGACTTAACCTTATTATCAGCCCAGACAATGCCTCAAGAATGGTTGATTGCCAAAGCCCGGCGTAAGGCCGCCACCAAACCACCTATTGATCTAGAGGATATCTTCTCGCGCATGGACCAAGCAAAAGCTAAGGGGAAGAAAAAGCCCAAGGCATATTCTAGAGTGACCAAAGACAAGCAAAGGAACTGCACTCTCCACATTGCCACCCCGCCTGTAGACAAGCTAGCAGATCAAATTACACTGGCAGATTATAGCATCACAACTGTCCCCATCGGACGAGCCACTAAAGAGCAAGAAAAAGAAGAATTTAAGGATTCAGTGCAGAATATACTCAGGCAGCTCGAAGAGATAACAGCTGAAAAGGACATGTGTCAGGCTCGTGCTGAGCAAACCGAGGGATACATCGATCAACTCCTAAGGCCACTACACAATGCCTCCGAATCCCATATTCCCCCGACGACATTGGCGCAAAGGACCACAACAGAATTTGAAGGAGTACGGGACACCGCAAAGGCCGTCAGGGAATGGATACAAGACATCAAGAAAAGGGGAGAGCGAATCCTTAAGGAAGTAAAAGAAATGGCCCTCCATCGAGAGCTCACTCTAGTCAAGTTATTAGAGGTAAAGAGGGAATCCCTTCACATGCACGAAGTGGCAACCACTACCCTTCCCCTCATGAGAGCTCTTTTTTGGACACACGCGCAGATTCCTACATTGTCCGCCATCCTAGATCCTCATAGCATCAGTGTTCTTAAGGAATGGTACTGGACTATCACCATGAAGAACGACACCAAAGAAATTATTGACAAGGAGAGTGACGCATGTGAAGTGATTCTGGGAAACATGCAAGAACTAGGTAAGACCATCCTCCGATCAATGGTTTCGGGATGGATAAACGACTTGTCCGATAATGCAATCCAGTCGCACTGGGAAGAAAGATTGGGAACGGATAGGACTACCTATTCCACTAAGGACTTGAGTTTTGCTGGTCAGTTCCATTCAGACATATTATGCTTTGAGTGTAATCGCTCCAGCTGGAAGGACGGTTTAAAGCACGTGGACCAGTATCTCGAAGGCATGTTCGCCATCCTCCCATGCCTCCGTTCAGTCTGCTCTTCCAGTTATGTATCAGGTTCCAGGAATACGTTCGCAAGGAACGGGCAACAGGTCGTGATTTATGGCGGGAATACTTGCATGGCGAAGATCAATTTCTAGAAAAGGAGTGTGAGACTGAAATAGAGAAAGTAATTTCTCAAAAGTGCTTTTTTCCCTCTAAATCTTAAAAGTGCACTTTTGCACCAAAAAGTGACATTTGACTTTTGGTCAACAAATGTAAAACTTTATTGATGCACCTTTTGGATTATTTCAAATTGCTGTAATTATCCCTTTTTGGGTAGTTATTGTCCATTTTGAGGTGGTTGTTGATATTTGCATCCCATTTATGGGTATGGGCAGCCATGCTTTATGGATGAATCTGGGCCACTTGTTTAGATTAAATCTAGGCCATTCATCCTTTTTGAAGTCTATTTAAGGGATTGGTTTTCCCTCATTTTTGGAAGAAGTTCTTGGATTGTTGCAAAAGCTCTGGCGAAATTTACAGGAATTAATGCAAAGAATTAAGACTGTTTTCAAGTTTCCTTGTGAGTGCATGGTCTCCTCCTTCACTTAATTTAGAAATCTTTCAGTTATGTTTATTTCCTTTACATAGCATTTTTCAAGCAAGCATCTGATAGAATCCTTGCAGTCCACACCACACCATTAGGGAACGACTGATTGCCTTTCTTTCTGCATGGTTAATCTGGACCTTTCATGCTTAGTTCGGTTATCAAACACATACTATGAATGTAAAAATTCTAATACTGTACTTGATAACATGAAAATCTTGTTTCTCCTTTGAAGATTGCACTAGATTTATGCAAACATTGTGCTTAAGTAGCTAGTGATGTTTAATCTAGTTTCTTGGAGGTGTCTGTCTACTTGACTGAATTTGCTATCTTAGTTAGAATTTATATTTCATGTCTCTCTCTCTCTCTCTATCCTTCCCTCCTTTTTCCCCTTTTTTTATCTAGAAAATCTGCAGTCCCACCAAAACAGTATCAACTTAACCGAAATCATTTGATAGAAAGATTATGAAAGTTCCAGAGAACCTATCTATAAATTACCCATTCAACGTAAGTCCCCCTTGTGTTTCCAGCATAAACACATCAGACCACTAAGAGATCCCGCAGTCAAGACCTGACAAAAGAAACCTTGAGGTCGTCCCCTTTGATCAAATACAAAAAAAAAAAAATAGCATTAGGGACTTCCTTATCTCAAGAGAGGATAGGATACTCAGCTGGTCATTCTATTCTGCGTTGACCGTATGGAGTTTGCAGCAATGCGATTTTAGACACGTCAACACTACCTAGTGGCACTTTTTTATTGAACAGTATCTTAGGCCAATTCAAGTGCAATAGTGTCCTTTTCTTTGCCAATGCGTGTTTGCTTGAGGCAGGCTTTCATTGCATTGGTTGGGGCTTTGTGATCGGCTCCTTATACCTTTTTTTAGCCAACTGCATTCACGGTTTTTGCAGCTCTCTACCTTTCTAGGCCAACGTACTATGTGCAGGTGCTTTATACTCCTATTTCGGCCAACATACTTAGTATTTGGTTGATTGGAGAATTATTGTGCAGTGTGAGGCATCTAAGCCTTTTAGCCCAC
Source organism: Cryptomeria japonica (assembly GCF_030272615.1). Classification (NCBI taxonomy): domain Eukaryota; kingdom Viridiplantae; phylum Streptophyta; class Pinopsida; order Cupressales; family Cupressaceae; genus Cryptomeria; species Cryptomeria japonica. The sequence goes on from NC_081414.1 coordinate 459,771,033, forward strand.
ATTTAGTGGATGACTCATTGTTGATAGCTTTATATCCTTCGTTTTCTAGCCAATTATTACAAGGAAACAACTTATGTGGTGTTTGTTGTGGTTTGTTGATGCTAGCTTGCAATTTGAGGTTTGTGGGACCTAGAATTTTTGAGTTCAATATATGTGGGTTTGGCACAAGTGCCACCCACATCAACGTTTTTATTGCCCCTGCACTTGATTAGGTCATGTGAGTGACCTTGTTTAAGCCCCAAGGTGGCCTGATTTATTCCAAAAGTGCCTAAAGAGGCATATTTTTACAAATTGATGTAACTTTTGCATACGGAGGCATTTGTTTGCAAACAAGATATCGACGGAAAGCTGATTCCGTCAACTTCACAACAGTGCAGGTATTTTTCAATAATTTTGTTGGTTGATGCCGATTTTTTGCTGTTGAAGCCAGCTCTTTGTTTTGCACTCCCAAGCTCGTAACTTTTGGCTTTGTGGAGGGAACCATAGTTGACCAAACAACGGTTCTGAATTATTCTAGCAGGTCGATTGATTAGGCGATCAATCAATCAATTGAGGACATTGCTTTGATTGTGGGAGGGCTTGGATCAAGCAACCCAGCAGTGGATAGGTTGACAACAGATGGATGATCAACACCAAGGAAGGCAAGAACATGAATAGTGGAGCAGGTGGGAGAAAGTGATGGAATAGAAGAGTTGTTTGTTCAAAGTTCCACTGTTGCATCCGAGCCCAATGATTTCATGATTCAAGCAACATCAACAAGGTATTGAGAAGCACTTCATTTCTATTCATACACTTTTTGCAAATTTGTTTCCAAAATTTCTTGATTTCACTTTGTTGCTAAATTGGTACTTCTAGATACATTGTTGTAAATTTGCAAACAAAGCGTCAATTTCTCTTGTACATAGGGGTTAATTGCTTGCCTTGTGGATGGTAATTTGTTGATCTACTTTTGCACTCTGCATTATATAATGGATTTGTCAGAAGTTGTACCTCGAACTCCATATAACTATCATGAGTGAAAATCACAAACGGCGATTTTGTTGCTAACATTGAAGTTGCATAAAATCACTTTTGGTCAAGATCTAGAACCCACAGGTACTACAGAAAAGAGAAATGGTTTGATTGAAGAGATGAAGCTCTTGGTACTCTCATTGTGTCTATTTCTCCTGATTTGAGATATGGTATTGTATCTTGTGAAACTCCTAATGAAATTTGGACTACCTTAGAGAGTCTCTTTGGTAAGCTAGATAAGATGAGGGAATTCAAGTTGGAGAATGAACTAATGAGTCTAAATCCCAGTGATTTTGACAATATACAAGACTTCTTCTCTAAGCTCAATTCTCTTAGATTGGAGCTATCTAATTGTGGGGTAACTAAAAAGGATGAACAATTGATTCTCTCTATTCTCTCTAAGCTAGGTTCTAATTATTCTGTGTTTGTTTGTACATTCTATGCTACTATGCCTTCTCTTGATGGATTTGCAGCTCAACTCACAAGAGAACAAGCCAAGTTGGTACACACAGGCACATTGAAGCCTTCAAAGCCTCAAGCACTTCTTGCAAAGGATTCTACTCCAAAGGCTTCAAGTGGCAAAGAAAAGAAGCAACATAAGGATCTTAAGTCTAATGAGCAAGCTAAGAATTTTCCTTCAAAATCTACCCAAGCCAAGACCTTTTCTAAAGAGGAATCATCTAAAAAGAAGTTGAAATGTGCTCATCCTAAAAGGCTAGAACATGACGAACATAAGTGTTATAATAAGAATATTGAAGAACTTACACACATTGTTTAGAAGAACAACCTCAAGCTGCCTTCATCACTGTCTCCTCTTTCATTAGCATCACAATCGGCAGCTCCTCCATCTACATAGTTAGGAATCACAAGAATTACACATGGCATTGTAAGATGAAAGGTAAAGCACTCTTGGCATTGTAAGATGAAAGGTAAAGCACTCTTGGCATCTACCATTCCTAAAGATGGCTTCTTGATTCAAGAGCATCTCATCATATGGCATCTTCTATGGATATATTCTCTTCTCTTGAGCCTTGTAATTCTCCTAGTATATTGATGGGTAACAACACATACATGAAGGTTTGTGGGAAAATTTCTATTGATATGGGAGAGGGAACATTTATTGATGATCTTTGTGTACCATCCTTGACCACTAATTTCCTTTCAGTTTATCAAATTACTCATGGTGCACAAGGTAAAATAGTGGAGTTCACTCTTGATTATGTCTACATTAGGGACATGGAGACTAGAGATCTCATTTCTTCGGGAGTGGTGGATCATTCTTCTCAATTGTATTCCTTTTCTCATTCTTCTCATGATGATGATGGTGTTCCTTTGACTAATGTTCAAATCCTTCCATCAAGGGTGAATCATATTCGTAAAAGTTTGGACACTCGAATCTTGGTGTTCTTGAGGTGAGTGTTGAGCTTTCTACTCCTCCACCTCCTTCTAAGATTTGAGTTCTACTCTTCAGCAAGATGATCATAGTGTTTCAGATCTTGCTTTGTGGGATGAGTACTTGACAGATGTTTCAGACTTGTTTGTTGAGTCTCGTATTGCGAATTTGGGAGACATAATTGAGGGGATTTCTCTTCTCTTTGATGACAGTTTCATCACAGTTAGAGATTCATCTACCTTGTCTTTGGAGATTGACATTCATGAGTCTCCTCCTCCACTTGATTTGTCACATTTCATGGTCTAGTTTGATCATTCTTATGTGATGGCTTCTTTGGGCTTGGAGACTCCTCAATTTTCAGAGATTCATATTTGGAGACTTCCTTCCTCCTTTCAGTTAGACATGGAGTGGCTTCTTCATCATTCGGTGGACTTGTTTCTTCCTAAGGAGAGAAGTGTTGTTTGTAGGCATTGAATCATCTTTTGTTTTTAGGCATACTTCATCAACATTGAAGCTTCTTCATCAACGGGGGGATATCATGTATCTCCAATTCCTTTCTATGGGGGGATATTTGATTGTATATACATGATGTAAGTAGTCCTCGGGGGCTCTTGAGTCCTTCATGCATCATCATTTTGTTTCTTTTCTCTCTTTTGGAGAGGAATTTTTTCCCATGTGATTTTCTCATTTTATCCACTTGTGAGAGATTGCATTTGCATTGCACATGGGTATCTAACATGGTCTAGTAATCGGGACCCATATTGCATAATAACATACTCCCTGAGTTGGACTTAAGGGGGGGTGTTGGTGTAATTAAGTGTTGTACCTAGTCATGTCTTCACCTAGGTCCACATTACACTTATCACTTAAGTTTACTTAGTGACCACTTTAGGAACATTCCCACTTTCGATGGTATTATCACATTATATCTTTTCCACCTTAAGTGGAACTTCCACCTTTGGACTTATCATGCTATCACTTATCCACCTTGTGTGGATGACAGGATATCATTTGCATAGGATTAAGACACTTGTCAGCATCTTGTCTAATCCTCCATATTCACCTTGCCTTTATAAGCAAGGTTCATTATGTACATTTTCATGTGCATTAGCAATATTCATCACTCTTGCATTGTGAAGCAATCTTTCTTGCCATTCTCTTGTGGAAGTTATTTTGGTATTTCAATGATCTTGGGGGTGTTGTAGAATCACCTAATACTCTAATAGAAGGCAATAGGCAACTCAATCCCATGTTCATTCTTTTGCAGCAAAATTGCAGACATGGTATGATCAAAAGCATAGTAGTATATGATGAAATCTTTCTCAAAATCAGGATGCACTAGAGTAGGAGCATTAGCAATGGCTAGTTTGATATCATTAAAAATTTCTTACTAGCATCGTTCCATTTGAAGACTTGTTTGTCCTTCATCATTTCTGCAATGTGCCTTGTGAGCTCAAAAAAATCAGGTACAAATCTCCTTAGAAAATTCATTTGGCCAAAGAAAGACCTAGCATTCGTCTTGCTGGTAAGAAAACACATCAGTTGGATAACTCTTACCCTCTTCGGATCTATCTTAATTCCCTTTTTTGAGACAATACGTCCCAAAAGCTTCCCTTCAATTACAAGAAAGATTGATTTCTTGGGATTTAGTGAAATAACGCATTCTTTATACCTCTGCAAAACCACTTCTAAATCTTCTATATGTTTAGATCTTTTCTTAGATAAAACCATTAAACTATCTAGGTATATCACTGTGATTTTAATCTTGAGATCACCAAAAGATAAGTCTATTGCTCTCTAGAAAGAGGCCCCAATGTTTATGAGGCCAAATGGCATTTTGTTATACACAAAGGTGCCCACAAGTGTAGTGAAGGTTGTTTTATGTTGATTTTCAAGGGCTACACTAATTTGATTGTACTCAACCATCCAACATAAACATCATCTCTGATCCAGACACATTTTGTGAAGATATGATCCATCATGGGCAAGGGGTAATTGTCTTTCAAAAAAATTTGATTCAGGTTCCTGAAATCAACACAAATCCTTATTTCTCCATTCTTCTCCCTGACCGACACAATGTTAGCAACCCATGTTGAATGATGTATGGGGTAGATTATCCTAGCCTTTAACATCTTGTCAATTTCACTGAAAATAGCCTCAGCTATTTTGGGATTGTATGAGCATTGCTTTTGCCTAAAGCCTGTTCCAGATTTTAAAGGGATGTGATGTTGTACTTTTCTCTCCATAAAATTCTTAGGATCAGCATAGCACCATGCAAACACCATCTTTATATTTGGTCAACAAAGAAGTCATGGGTTTGTTTTCATTAGTAGTGCAACATTTGCCTATATACACCATCTTTGGATCTTCATTTGTCCCAATGTTGACACTTTCGTACTCAGCAGAATAATTGACTGTTTTCTTAATTTTGTGCTGAATAAATCTGTCATGCTTATTAAATAACTCCTCCAGGGAGACAAGGCCTTTGGGGATTTTCTTTCCTTTCAATTGAATAATCTACACTTCCTTGTCATCGGAAACACCAACTCCCTCCTCTATCTTCTCATTGGGTTCAGAATCACTACCCTCAAAATACAAATTAGCAAATGTCCCTGACTTTTCAAGAAGGAAACAATGTGTTTGTCATCTTCAAACACCTACCAATGATCAACATTGTCAGGGATGCTTGGTCTATAGAGCACTTCTACTCTATACATGTTCTCCTTGAACTTCAGATGTGGAAGGAGTAGTGAGACTCAAACAGCTAGTGAAGTTCCTATAGTGCTTCAGTCTGCTATTTTTAATTGAGAATATGTTTCACACTTGTTTGACAACCAATTCAGCATCTTCAAATACTTTCAGCTGCTTGATCACTTTTTCCCTTGCAATAGATAGACCCAAAAGAAGAGCTTCATATTCTACAATATTATTTGTAGAAGAGGTTGGTGCCTGCTAAAAGAAGAGATCGGTGTCACTTGCTAAGTTGGCACTCATTTGTGGGGATTGGTGTCTTCAGGAGGTTGGTGCTTGCAATTCTGAAAGTGGGATTGGTATCTCCAGTGAGTCGGTGCCTACAAATATTGTAAGATCATTTTGTTTTTGTTGTGGCTGGATTTGGACAATAGATCCCAGTAGTCCTTCTCTGTAGTTTTTCCTCGAAAGAATTGCCATGTATATCTTGTGTTCATAACTGTGTGGATGATAATGTGTTTGCTATTATTGCGGTTGTTAACTTTCAAATAAGCAAAAGATTGGCATATACTGATTATTTTCACCTCCTGCCTCAATGTAAGTGTGTGCTCATCAATGTCTAGTGGGTCCCAATATAGGCATTAAAGTCACCCAAAAAAATGATATTGCCAATGCCAACAATGGATAATTTGGAAATCTCTAGATAGTAGTCAATGTAGGGTCACCATCACTGTGAACAACAAAAGGAGATCAGCAAGAGGAAGTAAAATATAGTAATGAAGACATCTTGAGGATGATGACCTTACGAACCTAGAGCCACATGTATCTAGAGGACATTAGAAGCAACCAATGAAGCTCTAAACCTAAGTTTATTTTAGATGAGGCAATTCACCCCTCTAGACAAGAGAAAAGGTTGAGATCCAAAAGTAACTAGTGATAGGAGGGAGAGTTCGTTTAGGGATTACATGCATCTTGGTATGGAAGATGGGATCTTGGGAAGAAAGAACATCTTGAAAAGTCCATAGAAAAGGTCATATGGTGCCATTGCAGTTCTAACTTCTAACAAGTAATGGTGATGACATTGCCACCCATTGAGACTTGAGGACCAGAGAATCACAAATGATAGAGTTAAGAGTCCCTGACAACAACCTACTTGTTTTCTTTCCTCGTAGAATCATCCTAAATACAAGCTTGTTGAAGCTCTTCCACCATGAATCATGTGAGATCCATGTCAATATAGATATTTTGCAAAAGGGAAAATAGTTTAGTTTTTGCTCAAAGAATTTGCCAAAGATTCACACAAGAAGATGCGACCTACATGTATGGGATCAACCGATCAACTGATTTAGTGAAGCTGCAAACCATTCTTTGCTTGGGCAGCCATTTTCATAATGAGAAATGCTTTCTTCCCCTTAACCACTTAGACCCATGAAGTTTGTTCATCAGTAAATTGATGAATAACTGGGGTGTCTTGTAGAAGGTGTTCATGCTTGGCTATCTCTCAGTTCATTAAGTTGTCGGAGGAAAGGAGAATCAGTTAGAGTGGTCAGGATCTATTTGAGTGTAGAAACTTGAGCCATCAAATCAATGGTAATATTATCTTTCTCCTATAATCGTGTCTGGAACAGCAACAAGAGATCACCCATTTAATAATTTGAGCCTCAAATCCATTTGGTTGGAAGTGCTGATATACTTCGATTTGGGAGTCAACACCTTGTGATGGAGAGGAGTTAAAACATTTTTATGTAAGATGGAACTCCATTCTACTCAGTTGTAGCTCTATATCTGAGACATGCCCTAGTAAAAAACTACCACAATTGCAAAAGTGCAATCTGAAATGGCATTCTACATCCTAGTTGCAAAAAAGCTATGCAGAACATGGCCTAGCCATAATGGTAGAAATTTTAAAAGACACCCATGCAATTGTTCATACTCGAAGGTTTGTGTGCTCTAGTTGCCTATGATTTCACTAAAGCCCCACAATTTCTAGCTCTGCAATCAGCTGTGACCTTCAAAGACTATTTTTTGGCCTCTAAAAATCCATGATTTGCAAAAAAAATCCACCCCATGTGGTTTACCTTTAAATTAACACACCTGAGATATTGCAGATAATACTCACATTATAGAGATCCTCAAGAAAACATGTGGCTTCCACAAATGAGAGCAACTTTTCTATGGGAAAATGCAACCTATGGAAGCACGACCTAGAAAATAGCCAGAGAAATTCACTCCAAAAACACAACCTCAAAAAAACCAAATAAATTCACTTCAGAAAAACAAAAGAAATTCATTCTATAAAATTCTCCCGCTCTAAAAATTTTGCTTATGACAATCATTTCGTTAAGCTGCGGAAAGTTTATCAAAACACTAACTAAAATCTCAATCCTCCGAAGGTCGAAACTCTATTGAATTATTAATGATAAAGGTCTAATAAGGAATTCACTATTATAAACTACCTAAATATGATTGCACTGCTACTAAAACTTTGCAAAAAGAATGAATTTGTTGAATGTTTCTGAACACTATAGATATGTTAGCATTTGAATCTATACTTTTCATTGCACCACAGAGCAAAATAGCTGCATAGTAAAATTGTTAATCAAATTATGAGGGAAAGATCTCTTTATCAAGAATGAAAAACAATAAAAAATAACTTGTGCTTTCAATTTGTAAAACCTAGAACTTAAGGATCCCAAGTATGCAATACAAACTAACTATAAACTAAAACCTATCCTTTTGTTCTCAAGCTAGTGCACAAAGTGAATTCTATTGACAAAGTAGAGTCAACTCCATTAACCCTCTCCATAAAATTATTGAAACCACCCTTTTGAAGGATATTCACACATGGCATTGCTTTTTACTGAGCCATAGGAAACAGGTTCCACTAATTTCTATCCCACCATACTCATAGGATGCTACTCAGCCCAAGAAACGTGGATGGAATGCTGGAATGGGACCATTTTTTATTTAGCCTCCACACATAATTGGCATGGAGCTTCTAGAAATATGTCAAAACTTCCTCATAGAACCATAAACAATCCCGCCCCAACAACACAAAGAAGAAAGGCCTAGTAGAGTTCATTGTCAATTAGATTGAGAACTTCATTGGGAAGGCCCTCACCCGCCACCGACTTGGATTGCCCTTCATGAGACAACAACCAATTAGTGAGAAAATCCACAAAAATATTCACTTCCCAAAAGACATGAACCAACCTCGCATTAAGAAAGGATTCAGGCATACCTAGAGTGTCATTAATAATGTGATTGATATTCCAGAAGGAGAATGGGTTTTTAAGAGGTAATTAATGATGTTCAAAGAACCCTTTCCACCTCCAAGTGTTGGAGCTAGAGATCCTTGGCATAAAAAAGACTACAACACAAGGTTAAACAATCAATTCTACATTCATCATAATAAAATTGATTATCAATATGAAGGTGCATACATAGTTTGAATTAGGAAATTGCATCTAGTATAACAAAATCATCATTCATAAATATTTAAGCACTTTAAACAATTGACAGACCAACAAGAATCTTATTGCCTAAAACAGTTCCAATAAATTTCTTCTTTGAAAAGAGCTTTTTAGGAAAATTCTGTAAAAAGCAGATTCTTGCAATATGGATAGCACTTATAAATAAGAATTTCCAAAAGCAACTCCAAAACTCGCACAATGCTCCAAAAAATAAATCTCCTTTCCTAAATTTATCTTTCTGCTCTCACTTTTGCTTTTCATATTCTGGTGGAGAATTTGCATTCCTTTTCCACCTTTTCTAATCAGACTATAATTTTGCATGATCCATGAATAAAATATCTTTGCACAATTCGGCGTTATTAATTCTAAAAAAGATAAAATAATATAATCTTATGCAAAGGCTAATAACAACTGAAGCTTACACACAATTATAATTTATCGATTCTTTTTTAATTATCCCAACTGGTTTAGATTGGTGGTGCAGAATGAGGAGTTTCAAACTGCAAACCCAAGTTCAAAACCTAAGAGTGGGGCAACTTGTGATCATGAGAGTACTTAGAGTTAGGGATTACATTTATAGTAATGCATGAACCAAAGCCCACCCTTATGTTTTTCCATATGGGCACCTTGAGGCATGGTTGAGTGTAACCATATTTAAAAATCAAACCCACCCTTGTGTCTTCTATAAGCCCTATCCTACAATTTACCCCCAAAACTTTAGCTTGAGAAAGTGGCAAATATGCATCTATTGGTAGTTTAGCAATAGGTAACAAGTTCAAGTGTAGTGGACATTGTGTTGTTTAAGTGTGTTTCAAGAGGGTCCTTGGAGGATAATGTGTTTCAAAGTATGGGGATGAAGCCCCCCATTTATGGCCTCACCAACTAGGACTTATCAAACCCCAGATTTACTAATGAAAACATTAAAAGAAATATAAAAGAATAAAATAAATTTAATTTATGTGCAAAATCTAATAATAGCTGAAGTTTGCACACTTCTATAATTTATTAATTCTAGAAAAATAAAATAAATTTAATCACATGTAAAGGCTAATGATAGATGTGTATGCACACTTTTATAATTTATCAATTTTACAAAAAATTAAATAGACTCAATCATGTGCAAAGGCTGGTAATAGCTTAAGTTGCACACTTATAATTTATTAATTCTAAAATGAATTAAACAAATATTATTATATGCAAAGACCAATCTGGTTAAAGAGTACCTTTTAAGTTTTATGTCCTTTAAGTGCAGACCTATAATTTTTTATGCAACTTTGAGCAACTTGAAGTGATAATTTGAGCCTCTAGGTCACTTGACAATACATGATGTCTGAAGACCTTCAAATGGGGCCAAATTTCAGCCAATGCCTTATCCATTTAGTAACTACTCTTTTGTTGATCTGTCTTTTCAGGAACTATTGGCATGATGAGACACTCTGCTGCCCACTCTCCCTGATCATGTCTAATCAGCCACTCCATCCTCTTAAGTGATACCACTCTAGGCCCTCCATCTAAAAGTCTCCTAAGTACCATTGTCCTCCCTTAGCGTGCGAATCTCATTTCCAACTTTTGTAAGTTGAAAGAGAATTCTACAAGTGACAACATCCATGTCATACTAAGAATAATAACATTGCCCCCCATATCAACCACATAGAATTCATCTTTCAGCTCATAATCAACCAACTATATACTCAGATTGGAAATATTACGTGTACAAGGAATTTTTTGCCCACTAGTTACCATCACTCTGAATCCATCATGTTCTTCAATTTGTAACCCCCTCTTAGCTACAAACCTCTCATCAATGAAATTACGTCTAGTCGTAGTATCTATCAAAGCAGCTATGCATTGTCTCTGTATTACACCTCTTACTTTGAAAGTGATTTCCCTTTGAGCGCTAGTAAGTTGTGCAATGGTCCTATCATCCTTAGACTCTTCTTTAGATATGTTTTCCTCTTCACTACTCTCTGGATCAAATTATTGATCTAATTTTTCTGATGCAGATTCCTTAGCAAAAAAATACTCCAACTGCTTGACCTTAGCTTTCATACTACACTTATGTGAATGGTCCCATGGCTCCCTGCAATGGAAACATAATTTCCTCCTTCCAAGGTCATTAAGGTGCTCACCATCCAGCTTGTTTGACTTTGGATAATTCTTAAGCTGATGTGATTTCTTTTGGAATTGTTTCTTGTCCTTGTCCTTCTTATGAAGGAATCCTTTAGACAGAAATTAACTCCTGGAAATAGAAGCCTCCATGTCTCTAGACTTTTTGATGGCTTCTTGAAGAGGTATATTGAGAGCCTTAATCCAACCTCTCAATGGATCTATCAACCATCCATAAAATGTACCTGTTGTGACCCTTTTCACACATCACCCCATTGCAAATGGGGACCCCCTCTTTTTTTCACTTTCCGCATTGGTTAGTTTAGGGCTTTGGTAGCATAGTGGGCAGTTTTGAGTTCTTGGGCCTGAGTCTCGGAATTTTGATCATTGCCTAGTTGTCGTTTAGGGTTTTTTGAAGTTATAGGATCAAGTGTGTAAAAGTTGAGAGTTTAAATGATCCTAATTTTGTCTAAGTGTAGACCTTTTGAGCATAAGCATGTTTTTGAATGTCCTCGTCGGTGATATTTAAGAGCCTAAGTGTTTTAGGACCTTTAGGAGTTGTTTTCTCACTCCTAGGAAGTTTTCAAGTTGATTTTGCACTTTATCCCGATAGGTTTCCTTGTATTTCGCTCAAATTTTGGTAAATTTGCCCAAGTCTTGATGCATTTTATTGAAAATTCTAAGTGTCCAAATGATTTTGAGTGGTTAAATTGTTAAATTCTTGATGAAAATCCATATTTTAAGGGTCAAAATGTCAAAATTCCTAATGGGAGGTGCTTTTCCCCCACCGATGACCCATGATTTTCCCCCACTCAAATTCCTAATGGGAGAAGAATTTCCACTGGATTTCCGATGAACCTCTTTTTTCCCCATTCAAATTCCCAATATGGGGCAATTTTCCACCAGGAGGCAAAAATTTGACTAAGTGTTCGGAAATCCTCCTGATGACCCACGTCTTTCCACTAGGACTGTGGATGACTTTAATGTGGATAAAATTCATGTTCCTAATGATGATCGATTTCCACCAAGCGCAGTAATGATCAAATTTTAAGGATTTCAATGCGGATAATCATTCTTGATGAGGGGCGAATTTCCCCAAGTGACTGTTTTGACAAAATTTGATTTAGATGACTATCCAGATAAGAGGCGATTTTCCCCCAAAGTGATTTTTGAGCTAAATGATAAAATTTAAGTTGGAATTTTCATTCCAGATAGAGGTCGATTTTCCCCTGGAAGCATTTTTGTGCAAGTTTGATGAAATGTTTATTGGGATTTTTATCCCAATAAGGGGCGATTTTCGCCCAAATGGAATTTTAGCAATTTTAATAAGTTTTTTCATTGGGATTTTTATCCCAATATGGGGCAATTTTCTCCCAGGAAGGCAAAATGATTTAAATTTTGAAAATCTTTAATAAGTCAGCCCCAAATTTAATTATTTTTGTAATTGCTAACAATTATTTAAAAATAAAAAATAATTAATAAATGATTTGCAATAAACATTAAATGATTTACACCTTCTAGAAACAAATCGATTTTCCCTGGGCAAGTATAAAGAGCAAAGTTTATCCTGCATTGCTTGTGTGGTGAAAACTCAAGGTGAAAACATGTTTAAAGAGAGGAGGACAAGCATTATAATAATAATATATTTGCTAAGTGTGATTCCTAAGTTGCTGATTTGGGCGAATTTCTCCAGCTGGGCGATTTTTATGAAGTGTCAACTTGACACCATTGGAGCTGAAAGTGTGATTTGTTGATTATTTTCTGCCTATTCAGACCTGGGCAATATTTTTAGGGGCCCATTGGAGTGAGTTTGGAGTGCTAAATGCTGCCTTAGGTGATTTTGGGGGTGGTTCCATTTGTGAAGGAGGACGATTTTGTTTGGGAGGTCGAACTCCCCCAGTTTTGGGAGATTTCCTTCATGTTGGTGGACTGCCATTGCTGTTACTTGCTGTTATAACCTTCAGACCTGCATATTTTCGCCACTGTTGTAGCTTACTTGACCTCCATTGTTGGCTGGGAGCTCATTTTCAGAAATAGTTTTCATTTCCCAGCAACTTCCACCTAAGGCGATTTTGAATGGAGGTGATTTTGAGGACATTTTAGTGCATTTTCAGAGGTTTCTATCGCTGTGGCAGGTCTAAATCACCATTATTGCAAGTTGTCCTCAGAAAATTTTCCATTTCCAACCACTTCCTAACTTTGGTGATTTCACTTGGAAGTCATTTTTCCATCATTTTGTGGCCATTTTCTGAGTTTGCCACCATTGATTGAGGTGCTGGTAAGTCTGAAACTTCAATTTTCAAACTTGTCTTCAGACTGAAATTTCATTTCCAGCCCTACATTCACGCCTGGAATCAGTTGTTTTCACCTTGGGAAGATTGTTTTCATCAAACTTTTGCATTCTAAATGGTTGCAACATGATTTTAGTGACTAATTCTAGATGTTGTAGGTTGTCTTCAAACTTACTGGCAGCCATTTGAGAGCTCGGAAGGGTGTCTTCAGACATTTTTTGAGTGAAAATCAGACCTTTCACAAATTTCCTAGTTCATTTCCGGATTTGGTATACTCCTATGACCCATATTTTCAAGGAATTTCCTGAGTATGCTAGTGTCTTCAGACTTAGTTAAGTCGGAAAATGATAAATTTCAAGAGTTTCATGAGGGTTTTGACCCTATTCTTATCACGTTTATGTTCTATTTTCAGAAATTTGTTAGGAATTTGGATAAAATCTCTGATTTTCATCCCTAAAAATTGTCTAAATCATCAAAAAGCAGAACTTATTCAATTCTAAAAATAGTTATCAAGAAGATTTTCCGAAGTTACTAACTTCTAGCTTTGTGCAGGTGCAATGTCAAAGTTCGGAATTAACGTTCGGAAGGAACAGAAGAAGATAGTTGAGAGTGGATTCTATCCAGAATCCATGATGTCATCCAAATGCAAGGAGATTACCAACACAAACATGCATTTCCTGAACATGGACCAGATGCGGCAGCGGATGTTGGGAATTGGAAACCAAATTCCTTCTACTTATGCAAACATCATGAGGAGTGGTATCTACCATGCCGCTGGATTTCCGCAGTCCATATAGTGCAGCGAGCTAGTCCTGGAGTGTGCAAGATCTTATGATCCCCGCTCCCGAATGATCAAAACTCCCAAAGGGGTCACCATTGCCTTCCTTGTTGAGGATGCGATTGTTGAGGTGTTCGGAATTCCATGCAGTGCAGATATGAAAGACAAGACAAAGGATGAGTATGAAGCGAAGTATAAATTGAAGATGGATGCATGCAAAACTATAGTAAACAAGGAATGTATGACCAAACCTAGGGCTCATCATTCCAAGGCTCCCAAGACACTCATGTGCACAGATTTGAAAGAGGAATATAACAATTTGGTATTCCTACTTAATCGAGTGATGGGAATGTCGCAAGGTGCATTATATCATGGATGGATGTTCTATTTTATCCAGGATTATCTAAGGGGAACATAGATCAATTGGTCAAAAAACATAAGTGACAATCTGGATTTTCAGCTGAGGAATGTGGAGAGATCTAAATCATTTGCCATGACTTCCTACCTTGTGTATATACTTGCATGATTTGTCACTTACAAAGGATTAATATGCAAAGGTGAAGTCAAGAATAGACAAAGGCAGTACAGGAGTTATGAATGTTATCCACAATTGAGCATGTACAAAATTGAAGATTATAAGAGAGTGAATGATGCATTCACTATGTACATTACAAGGCTATTGCAGGGTGGAATCCACAAGAGGTTGTCCAAAGAGGCAACAAAGTTGATTAAGCAGTACGGATCATGGTACATACCGTTTCCCACTTTCACATACCTAAGGATTCATGGATTTCAATCCGAACTTTACAGGCTTCCTAGGTATCCTACAGACAGAATGATATTACTCAAGGTGGTGAGACAGCTTCTGGAATATGATTCCATCCAGAAGGAGAAGCATAGAACTGGGATGACATTTCCTATTTCAGTAGGGATGACATTAGAGGTTTGCAATTCCGCCGCTGCAACTAACACAGTGATTGAGGAAATTGCATTCTATTGCCTTGCGACATACAAGAAGAGAGAAAGGTTTGATCCACATAAGAAAGTTGGAAGGATCAAGGGAGATAAGTTCGTACACAAAGTGGACATAGAAGATTATTGGGCCAACCTGATGGATGAACAAGCAGTGAAAAGAAGAATGTGGTCCAGAATGTCTGTGGATTTCATGAGGAAGTGTGAACTTTTCCTAAAATCCTTATCAGATATTGGATGACAAGGATCATATGCATCCACAATATGAAAATGAAATGAAGAAGGCAATTCTATTGCCTAATTGGTCAGAACAAGAAGTGACAGATTTGAGTGTATTGATGAGAGAAGTCTTGAGTTTCTCCAGAGGATGGGTAGACAATCAGATGAACAAGTTAGTTGATATGGGTGTTATCTTCACATATGAAAAGATGAAACAGGAGAAATCATATTCCGAAGTCTGATCAAAGGACTATCAGCGACATAAGGATTCATGCGGATGAGGAGAGTCAAGCCCCCAAGCGAAGGAAGAACACACCGGGAGAAGTCAAGGTTGGAGGGAAGAAGTTTGAGGAGGTTAAGAAGAAGAAGCAAAAGTTTCTCATTCCTTCACCTCCCCTCAATGTCTCATCAATCAAGGAGATCGAAGTGCCTGAACAGAACAAGAAGTTTGAACAATGTTCCAACGTGGTGATATTGCCAAAGAGTGTTCAAGACTTGTATGCCACAACTACATCTGCCCCACCTAATGAAGATGATGATCAATCAGGATCTCCTACTATCCTTTTGAAGGTTAGTTTGGGGAAGAATGTATATGATTTGACTAAGGATAATCCTGATGATGATGATGATGTTATCTCGGCATTGAGGGAACTTGATCAAGAGATGTGTATTGATGATGGTATGGAGATGGTCGCTATTCCTGATTGGCTGATGAGGAGTATGAATAAAAGTGAGAAGATGGTAGAGGTGCAACCAATTGACGAAATTGATGACTACTTAGCCAGGAGCAACAAGGAAAAAGAACCAAAGAAGGCTGAGATTTTGTCACGTACAACTAGAGATGAGACTGGCATGCGGATTGCACAAGTGGTTGTTCCTATTGGAAATGTGACAAAAGATGCTCCTACTCCCATGGATTTCCACATTACTTCAGTTGCCCTTGGTCGTACTACAAAAAAGCAGGAGATCCAGGAACTTGGTGACACAATTTGAGTGATCAGTGCGAGAGTAGACAGAGAAATAGAGAAGAAAGAGAAATATAAGGAAGAAAACATCAAACTTAGAGAGTACATTACAGGGATAAGGCGTGAGAATCCCACCCTTATTTCCCCTATTGCAGTTGATCATGGACTACATGCAGACTATGAGGCAGCGAGAGATACACTCTCGGAATTGGAGAAATGGATTGAAGATACAAAGAAACAGGCGGATGATTTCCTTACTTTGTCCAGGCTTTTGATAGGACAACATCGCTCATATTCAAGATACAGTATCTAGAGGGAGTTTGGGAGGAATTTCGACCTATTCAAGAGAAGACTATTCCACGCCTCAAAGTATTGAAGAGAATTCCTATGTCCACATTGATCAGGGAGAATATTGTGCATGATGGAGACAAATACGATTTCCATGACTTGTATTGTTCATTAGCCATGAAGAAATCTACTTATGAGCATGCACAAAAGGATTGTGCAGATATGGAAGGATCAATTCAAGAGATACAGTCGAAGATCCTTGCCTCAATTGAGGAATTATCGAAAGTGGGTATCGGGGAAGCCAGTGGTTTACACTTAGCAGAATTGAGAGACAAGATGAAGTTCATGTACTTTAATTAGTTGGACTCTTTGAAGAAGAGTCAAATGGATGACTTAGTTTCTTTGTTGATTCATGTCCAAAATTCGCAGAAGCTTATGCCAGATTGGGAGAACACCTTGGATGCTTGCTCGGATGCTTTGGATGTAATTGATTTGCAACAGGATGCCTTACCTAGCATTTCCATGGAAGAATTAGATTTTGTATTAGCTAGATTCTTGGAATATGTTGTGAGAGAAAGAGATGCAGGACGGAATCTTCTAGAAGATTCCCTATTTAATACTAGGTGTCTTTCTATTGGGCCATATGTTGGTGGCTCCATTTTTTATGTAAACCCTACTTAGGGCAACTCCAGGGCATTGTTGGCATGATCTTGGCACTTGATTTTGGTTAGATCTTGGCCATTCATTTTGTTTGAGACTCTATAAAAACCCCAGTGCCTCTCATTTGTAAGGTAGATATTTTTGAGAATTGTTGGTATATGTGGTAGATTTGAATACAAATCATTGTTCGAATTGATGGTGATTTTGTTTAAGTGTTGTCTTGCATTCAAGGTTCTCAAATCCTCCAAGTTAGATTATTAGATTAGAATTTTCTTTCAAGTATTGTTAGATTGAATGAAGAATTTGTTGAATACATTTGTGTGGAATCCATTTAGTCCATACCACTAGCCTCTTGTTGATTGTAAGTGTGCCTTGCGTGGTCAACTGGAATTTATATATGAGTTTAACTTCAATCATTATAAGTCCATTGTTATGCATTAACTTGAATGGTATCAATGTTTGATGGTAATGATTTGAACATTTTTAAGATATACCTTAGATGATTGCACTAAGCTTGTGTCAAGTTGTTCGATTTGATGATGAGACCTTGCCTAGTAGGATTCCAATGAATCGTTCACCCTTTTCTTGCATTCTAAGTTTTAGAATAGAATTCCTTAACCCTATTCCTTTTGCCCGCCTTTTTTAAAATTTCTTGTTAGAATAGTTTCAAGAGCTTCATTGTTAAATCCTAAGTTATCAGCATACCTATTCTACATTCATGATAAGAAAAGTTGATATGAACAATTGCATAAGTCCCCAAGTGAAAACAGCAATTCACATCAACCATTGAGTTACCCACTCCTCAAGACCTAACTGTAGAAACCTTGGAATCATTTTAGTTGATCTTACCCTTAGCATTTGAGGTGATTTTGTTCAAGAGAGGGTAAAGTACTTTGGTATTTTATTATAATGCTTGCATGTGCATAAAACACACATCAACAGTACCATGAGTCTTAATTCTAAAATATCAGTGACTAACAATGCAAGCCTTTGAAAATCTGCAACATGTGTCAACTGAACCCCACTGCTTCAACTATCCTAACTCTTTGAAATGCAACTCCAAATCCTTCTTATCAAATCTATCACTCAACCTCTCTGTAAAATTTGCATAAGTAATCCTATCATGTCCCATGGTGATCATCCCATGATGCCACCACTCATGTTCAGTGCCATCAAGATGTATCGCTGCATACTTAATGGCCTCTTCCTCCAACATAGGGTTGAGCTGAAAATAGGTATCTACCTTCTTAACCCAAACTCTAGCCGTAGTTTTCCCTACGGCCATCGTAATAAGGGTCAATTTTCCCACCTTCTGTAAATCATAATTTCAAGTCCTGTCACTAGTGCGGAATCTATGCTTCATTCTAACATCGACGTAGTCCCAAAATGATATAGCAGCTTGAAACTTGAGACCTCCACTTTCCCATTCATGTCTAAATCGATACTGCAAATCTGTTATTTGAGGCTCGTTATCCACCATGTAATGAGTAATCTCCTTGGCCATTATTACCTCCATTGTTGCATCCATTAGTGTTTGCACCAATATAATCCCCATTTAACGAGCCATCAATTTTGTTAATAACTCTAAACACTGATTTTGTTGTTGGGCTCTTTATTATATAGCTTGTTGTGCTTTAACCAATGCATCCAGCAAATTAAAAAATCTCTCCTCCTTGATCTCTGGTATTCCTATCACACATTTTATGTAGCTTGTACCTCAGTTGCTCTCTATTTTTTTGCAACCAAATTTGTGTTTGACCTATATCTACAGGTCTTATAATGATGTGTAAAAGGTGGTTGATCAAACCCTGACATATCACTGATTTTCATTTTGTACCCTCCAAGATGGTAGGATACACTGCTCTAATACCAGTATAGTATGCAGCCCTTTTTGTGCTTTAAATTTTTTTGGGTTTTTTGGAATGTCTTTTGATTGTTTTTGCAAAGTTTTCAAATAACAAATATAGTGCAGATAAATAGGAAATATTGCAGCACTTTAAATACAAGAAAAACGAATAATACTTCAAATTACATGGCTGAAAATTCCAGATTTAATTCTTGATCTGATTTTTCAATATTTCTCAAATATAATGAAAACCCAAATCATAAAATGACAAAATATTTAAATATCACATACCCACAAAATGAAGCCAAGAAATAAAAGGAGTTGCTCACAAAATATGCATTCCTGAGGTACCAAAATGCTCCCAAAATGGACAGCTAGGTCTGGAAATGTCAAACAGCAGAAAGTACTCCAATAAATGTAGATTACATCTCTTACAAACCCCAACAACTGCCCTAGAAACCTCACATGGCCCTTCAAGAAGTGGTACATATGGCTGGAAACGGTATGGTCAGCTGGGGAAAAGATATAATCAACAAATGGAAATAAAATCTCTTCAATCTTCTCCAAATCTTCTCTCTTCAAATTTGATAGACAATAAGCTCTGAAAGTCTGATATATATTACTCCAATATGCCCAAATGTTGACCTTTGAGTGAAATCACCAAGTATTCTCCAGATTGAGTCTCTCAACAATGTAGAGAATATTGCTTGCAGAGTTTTCATCCTCACAAACCAAAGATGAAAAAGCAATCTCCTCCAAATAGAAGCAATATCAAAATCAAACTCAACATATCCTCAAATGAGAGCCCCAATCCTCTTATTTTATTTTTCTGCCTTTTTGGCTGCTTTTTTAAAAAAAACACTTTTTTCTTTTATTTGATAAAAGTCACTTCCTTTTTTTAATCTCCCAATGTAGCATTAAATAATAAAGGCCCATCCATTAAAATAAATCATCTTTAATTCAATAACTGACCTCTATAGTCCCTTCATTAAATAAATTTAAATATCAAAAAATTTAAATCTTTAATTAATTAAAACTTATCGCTATTTTATTTAAAACCCCTGCACTATATAAAACGCTGAGATAATCATCAAAACTAAACCCACCAACAATTGAAAATAGTAACCCTGCCAACTAGCCTAGTCAGTGCTTGTAACTGACTTACTAAAAATGTAAGTATTGGAAGACTAACTCAAAATCACTCAAGAAAAAGGCATTCTGCTCAATCCTAATGGGAGCTCAACTAACAATGAAATATTGTCAAATTACTCGATAAGCCGCTTCCAAGGTTCTGTAACCTAACTCAATAGCCTACAGGGACCAAATAAATAAGCTAAAGGTACAACTCAACTAGTTAGGAAGGGGAGATTACATGCATCTTATTAGATTCTAGGTCTTGTTGATGTGTGTTTTATGCACATACAAACACAAAATAAAATACCAAAGTATTTTACACCCTATTGAACAAAATCACCTTGTATGCTAAGATTACTAGAAGTTCATAGGATGATTCCAAGGTTTCTACAGTCAGTTTTTTACATGTGGGTAACTCAATGGCTTGATGTGATAATGCTGTTTTCACTTGGGGACTTACGTAACTGCTCAATTTGGGAATTTTTCATGGATTTGGAATTGGAATAGGTATGCCAATGACTTAAGATTTTGCAATGAAGTTCTTGGTTCTAATCTAACAAAGGTTTCTAGAAAAAAAAAAAGAAATAGGGTTTAGGAATTCTATTCTAAAGCCCAAAATGCAAGAAAAGGGTGAATGATTCAATGGAATCCTACTAAGCAAGGTCTCACCATCAGATTGAACAATTTGACACAAGCTCAGTGCAATCATCTAAGGTATATTTCAAAGATGTTCAAATCATTACCATCTAACATTGATACCATTCAAATTAATGCATAACAATGGATGTATAACAAATGAAGTTAAGTGCACATAAAATTCCAGTTTACCACGCAAGGCACACTTACAATCAGCAAGAGGCTAGTGGTATGGACTAAATGGACTCCAAACACTTCGGCAATCGCATCCTCAACAAGGTAGGCAATGGTTATCCCTTTAGGAGTCTTTATCATTCTGGAGAGAGGATCGTAGTGCCTTGCTCATTCCGAGAACAACTCGCTGCATTGTACGGATTGTGGAAATCCAGCGGCATGATAGATAACACTCCTCATGATGTTTGCATAAGTAGGAGAGGGAATCTGGTTACTTGTTCCGAACATCCTTTGCTGCATCTGCTCCATATTCAGGAAGTGCATGTTTGTGTCTGTGATATCTTTCCATCGGGATGACAATTTGGATTCCGGATAGAATCCCTCTTGGAGAATCTTCAACTGCTCCTTCCGAACTCCAATCCTGGGTTTAGACATAGTACTTGTACGAAGCTAGAAGTCAATATAATTTCTGATTTCTAATTATTTAGACACTTTGTAGGAATGGAAATCAAGAATTCAATCTATATTTTAACGAATTTTGAAAATAGAATGTAAATATGACAAGAATTGGGTCTAAAACCCTCATAAAACCTTTAAAAATCATCATTTTCAGACGTAGGTAAGGTCTGATATGAAGAACTAAGTCAGAAGACACTTAGTATACTCAAAAAATTCATCCAAATTAAGGTCATATGAGTATACCAAGGGTCAAATTTCACTTGGAAAAGGTGAATAAAGTTCTGATTTTTAGTTTCAAGTGTCCAAAGACACCTCTCCAAATTCAACAATGGCTGCCAATAGGTCTGAAGACAACCTGCAACACTTAAAATCAGTCTCATAACAAGGTTGCAGCCATGTAAAAACACTCGCAATCGATGGAATTTTACCTCCCAAGTCAAAGTTGTCAAATCTGAGCACAAATAGTGAGCTGGTAAAGATGTCTAAATCTGAAGATAGGTTTGAAAATGAAGTTTTCAGACTTGACCAACACCTCAAATAATGATAGAAAACTCAGAAAATGATCATAAAATGCCCCCAAAATGCATCCTTAATGAAATCTTCCAATGGCAAAGTGGCTGGAAATGAACTCCAAGTCTAAAGACAGACTGGAGATGGAGTTTCCAGACATGCAACAGACCTGAAAATGCCACAAAAATGCTCTCAAAATGGTCCTTAAGCAACATCGCCTAAGTGGAAAGTGAGCTGGAAAAAGAATGTTAAGTCTGAAAACCAAGTTTCAGTCAACAATGGAGGTCAAGGCAACTCGAGCAATGGCGAAATACGCAGGTCTGAGAATAACACAGCCAACAATCAGCAATGGCGCCCCCCAAATGCAAGCAAACCACTCCCAAAATGGAGGAAGTCACACCAAAAACAAAATCGCCTAGTCCCCAAGAGTAGCGCCACCTCACCAAAATCGATTTATGTGGCAAAAAGGCCACCAATCTGCTGTAATCCGGTCTCCAATGGCAGCGCCCAGGTGTAGAAGGCAAACAAACTACTAATTTGCAGCTTCAAACCTTCAATGGTGTCCAATGGACACTCGTCCAAAATTGCCCAGTTGGAAGAAATCTTCAAAAGCAGCCACTTAGCAATCACAATCAGCACAAGATAATATTATTTTAATGCTGGCTGGGTCTCTTTATTCTTGTTTTCACCTTGAAACTTCACTACAAAAGCAATGTGGGATAAAAACTTGCTTTTTATACTTGCCTAGGAAAATCGATTTGCAATAGGAAAAATATTTAATCATTAATTAATGTTGCAAATCATTTAATAATTGTTTTTGAAAATTAAATAATCATTGCTTAATGCAAAAACAATTAAATTCGGGCTCATTTATTTTAAAATTTTCAAAAATTAGTCAAATTTGGGCTCTTGGGGGAAATCGCCTCATATTTGGATTAAAAAATCCAAATTAACCTTATTAAAATGTTAAAATTTTCTCTCTAGGGGAAAATCGCCCTCTATTGGGATAAAAATCCCAACCAAAAAATCATTAAATTTGCCCAAAAACACCTCTGGGGAAAATCGATCTCTATTTGGAGTCAAAAAATTCACTTTATTTTCGCTATTATGTTCAAAAAATCACTTTGGGGGAGAATCGACCCCTATCTGGATAGTTATCCAGATCAAAATTCAACCAAAAATCAACTTGGCGAAATTTGCCTTTCATCAACACAATACTTTGCATAAAAATCCATCAAATTTGATCATAAATGTCTTGGTGGAAAATCGATCTTCATCGGGAACATGAATTTCATCCGCATCAAAGTCATCTGCAATCCCAGGGGAAAAACGTGGGCCATCAAGACAATTTCCCAAAACAGTCAAATTTTAGCCTCTTGGTGGAAAATCGCCCTCCATCAGGAATCTGAATAGGGGAAAAATTGGGTCCATTGGAAATCTGGTGGAAATTTACCTCCCATCAGGATTTTGGGTGGGGGAAAATCATGGGTCATCGGAAATGTGGGGGGAAAAGTACCTCCCATCAAGAATTGACCTTTTGACCTAAGTTACCGGTTCGGGTTCGAAGAACCCAGTACGCCGGTATGGCAAAATTTTGAAAAGGGGTTTGGGTTTGTTTGGGTTCGTTAGTACAAAAACATGTAAATTATATATATATGCAACCTATAAGCATGAATTAAGATTAGCATGTCACATAGCATCATATAAACAACAAAACCAACATAAACTTGTAATCATAGCATCATGATCATACCATAACAGCATCATATACATCAAGTTTAATATCAAAATGATAAAATATTCAAGTATCATTGTTTCAACTTTCAACAATTTAAAGTTTGATCATTAAATGGATTCTCTAATGGGGGTTTGGGGCAATGCCCCCAACGGGGTCAAGGGCAGCGCCCCCAGCGGGCTGCCCCCAGCGGAGTCAAGGGGCAAAGCCCCTTGCGGGGTCAAGGGGCAGCACCCCTCGCAGGGTCTCGGGGCAATGCCCAGGGCGCGCTCCCTGTCGCGGTACAGGGCGGGGTCGAGGGGCAGCGCCCTCGCCGCCAACACCAAATCACAACCTTCAAACCCACACGGAACTCCATGGCGTGCATCAATTTTCTGCTTTTTTAAGATGTCTAATCTTCTGCTTTTTTAGGTTATAACTTTCACTTTTTACAAGGCGGAATTGAAAAAAAAATTAAATTTGCATTGTTTTTTGACTTTACGGTCCGCCCGGGTTCGACTGGGTTCGACCCCGGGTTCGACTGGGTTCGACCAGGGTCGAACCCACTCTGGGTTTTTCGAACCCTGGTTGAACCGGACCCGTACCACAGACCCAGTCGAACCCGGACCCGTACCAGGGGGGCCCAGAGGCGAACCCGGTAACCTAGCTTTTGACCACTAGAACATGGATTTTCATCAGGAATTTGATGATTTTTCCACTAAAAATCAACTGGACACTTCAAATCTTCAATAAAACATATCGGGACTTAGGCAAATTCACCAAAATTTGAGCAAGACAAGGAATTTCATCGGGATAAAGTGCAAATATAACTTAAATGACCTCCTAGAAGCAAGAAAACAACCCCTAAAGGACCTTTTAACGCTTGGGCACAAAAATATCACCAATTTGAATGCTTAAAACTCATTCACGCTCAAAAGGTCTACACTTAGACAAAATTTGGGATCTCTAACACTTACGCACTTGATCCTCTACAAAATTTCAAAACACTAATAGCAATTAGGCACGATCACACTTCAAAGCTCGAGACTCGGACACTGGAAGCTCAAAATCACCAGTTACTGCCAAAACCCTAATCTAACAAGACGTGGAAAGCAAGAAAGAGGGGGTCCCCGTTTGCAATGGGGTGATGTGTGAAAAGGTTACAATAGGTCCTCCATGCAAAAAACATAATATAAAGAGTCTTTGATGCAACTAACAAGTTCAAGTAGTTTGTAAACAGAGTACCTACCCTGATTCCTAAACCTCAATATCAAACAAAAATTTCTCGACACGATATTTTTATAGTATTATTAACTCTTGTTAGAAAACGTCTCACAATTTTAAATTTAATCCTCTAGTTACAGATCTATATCTTTAACTAATCATATGCATGAGCATTGTCCTTAAGTGATAATTGCAGCAGTCATCAGTAGCTCCTATAACTCTAGTGGTTATTCTCATCATTCTTTTTATCATGAAGATGAAGACTCTCAAATGCAGTGTAAACTCTGTAACATATCATTTTCTTTTCACCAACTCTTTTTAATTACAACAAAAGAAATATCCAAAACTGCAGATGTATTCAGTTAGCCTTCTATTCTAAAAGAAGAAGAGAAATAAATGCATAGAATAATATGTACATGGTCTTTACTGATCATAGGAAATCATGATTAAAATTACTAGACATAGATCAAAAGATTCTATCAAGATCATTAATATTAAATATACCCATAGTATAAATAAAATGAAGTATAAGCTCAGCATGCAACATCCCGAAAGATACTATATTTGCCATCTGCAAATTCAAGGCTGGCCTCATCTACACACTTCTAATTATGATTATATGGCAATAGCATTCACCTTAAGTTCTTCTGCCATTTTTTCACTGTCACTATTTTGAACTCCTTGTTTCACTGCAATTTTTGCAATTTCACTCCGTTCCCATAGTTTCACCATGGCAGCAGCCAATCCCTGCAGGTGCGCATTTATTCCTTTACCAAACAGAAAATCAATTGCAAGTTAAAAAAACATATATTTAGCCACAAACAATGCAACAAGTAAAGAAGCAGTTAGATAAGGCATGAACTACAACATTACCTAGGGCAAAGTGAGGAGGCAGTGGTCGTCCAAGTCTCCTCAACCTTGTCATCTCGTTGTCAGTCAACTTGGGTTTCATACCATAAGGAAGAACCCTTAAGGGCTTTTTATATCCAGGAACAACTGCTGGTAACAAGTCAGCATCTACGGGCAAAGGATCATATCCCCACCAATCAGTAAATCGAGGACCCAGACCATCTAATAGGCTGTCGAATTCCCTTTCATATTCCATATTGGGAGTACAAAACATATAATCCTTTTCAGAGAATGCAGTCTCAGAGTTCACAAAAGAACATGTTGGTTCGTCACCATTTACCAAGCCAGTCAAGCCAGTCAGATTGCTTTTATGTGGTGAATCAACAGATAGGTTACCGTCCACTCTATCAACTGCATATATCATTTCATTGGAAGGCTTCAAAGTAATCCCTAGGCTCCTACCAGCTTTTACACAAGGGGGTTCATAATTAGTTCCTCTATAGAGAATAATAATACTTCCAGCCCTCCAAACCACGATTCCTCCAGTTTTCATCTGATGGCAAACAATGTTAAAAAATCTATCAAAGATTATTATCTAACCTTAGAAACAGAAAATTAAGCTATCATTAAAAGCATGCAATCTAAGGTAAAATAAGAGAAACAGATAAAAAATAAATACAAAAGATTAAAAGAGAGTTAATAATTCCCATTCCATTTCCTAAGTTCTACTTCATGTCTCCACTCTCATTAAATATAGATGATAGACAGATTAATTTACCATCATAGAATGCTCAACAATGAAAGACAGCTCAAGCTCACATCAAATATAATGGAGACAATCATATTTTCTAAAACTGCATATATATTTATTAATCCTGAGAAACATCTCCTAGATGGAGGGTAAAGATGTGCCTGATGGAAATATTGTCATTGACGTCAAAGATGCAAGAAGACTATCATCAATGTCAAAGGTGATGGTTGAGGAATTGGATAGCTGTGATTTATATTAAGTTGCTGGGTTCGCCCTTGGACCCCCTTGGTACCGGTCCTGGTTCGAACGGGTTCCTGGTTCGGGTCCAGTTCAGACTGGCTTCGACCAAGGTTCAAAAAACCCAGAGGTGGTTCGTCCCTGGTCGAACCCAAGCGGCTGGGCGACCCAAAAAAGAAAATTATATGCAAAATTTGATTTTTTTTTTAATTCCGCCTACTAAAAAGTGAAACTTATACCTGTTGTGACGTATTCACACATCGCCCCATTGTAAATGGGGACCCCTACTTTTTGCTTTCTGGGGTTTTGTTGTGACCATTTCACACATCGCCCCATTAGAATGGGGACCCCCTCTTTTTGCCTTAGGTTTTGCTTTCTCTTTGCTTGTTTTTCTCTCTGCTTTTAGGGTTTTGAGTGAGTGAGTGGTCTGCCTGGGCTGGCTAGATTAGGGCTAAACCTTGGAAGCTCGTTTGAGGGTCTTGTTTAGGGAGGTTGTTAGTCGTCTGCCTGAAACCTCGAGATTGCCAGAATGAAGCGTGCCTTTCAGGAGAGTCAAGTTGGTTAGGTTAGGGGGCAGGGTGAATAGGTCTCATGTCAGGTTAGGTCTAGAGAGGGTTTTTCTTGTCAGGATCCTGTTTGTTTCCCTGTCTAAGTCAGTTGAGCGGAGCCAGTGAAGAAAAGGAGGTGGTTTGATTAAGTTTGATGGAGGATGAAGCGAATCAAGGTAACATCTAGCCTGGAAATGTCAAAATCGCTCTTGACCCTTCCAGAGGGTCCAAGGCGAAAATCCTTGTAAACCTCTTTTTCTCCTCATTTTTGACTAAGTGATGCTTTCTAGGGCATGTTTGGAGGTGAATTGATATGTTCTTGCATGGAGAGGGATTTGATTGTTTTTTTTGAAGAGCAAGATAATGCCTGGAAGAGGATTTTCGCTCCTCACCCTTCCAAAGGGTCCAAAGCGAATTTCATCCTAAACACTATTTCTTGCCTTGGATAGACTTGCAATCATGTTCCTAGCCTAGAAAATGATCTAACTTTGCATTGTGAGGTGGTTCGAAACTTGAAGACTGAGCAATTTGGCCTGGAATGGAGATTTCGCTCCTGACCCTTCCAGAGGGTCCAGAGGGAAAATCTTATTAGAGCTTATTTTTCACTAACTTTGGCTAAGTTTTGATGTGCAGGGTATCTTGGAGGAAGGATTGGATGTTCCTGTCACATTTGAAGATTTGGAAGCTTGCAAAATGAAAGATTTTGGAAAAGAAGGGAAATTTCGCTCCTGACCCTTCCAAAGGGTCCAGAGCGAAATGCCCAAAAGCTCTTATTATGCAATGTAGAAGGTCAAGTTTTGGGCATGAATGAAACGAAAATAACTTGCTTTTGCCTCCTAAAGATGTTTTAACTTGGAAAGTGAAGGATTTTGCCTAAAAGGAGAATTTTCGCTCCTAACCCTTCCAGAGGGTCCAGGGCGAAAATTCTATAGGAGACATTTCTTGCTCAGTTTGGTCGAATTGAAGTGTCAAAGGCATGATAAAAGGAAGAATGAGCATGTTGAAAACCTTGGGCATGTTTAGAAATGAAGAAAATGAAGGATTCTGGCCAGGAAAGGCAATTTCGCTCCTAACCCTTCCAAAGGGGTCCAAAGCGAAATTCCTTATAAACACATTTTTAGCCTTTCTTGGATATGAAACCTTAATCCTAGCATGATGAAACATGAAATCCCACTTGGCAAAGAAGTTTTAAGGTAAAAAAATGAAGATTTTTGGTCAAGATTGTAATTTTCGCTCCTGACCCTTCCAGAGGGTCCAGAGCGAATTTCCTCAAAATCACCTTTTGATATCAAATTTTGCTAAGCTAAGTATGGGATAAGGTCAAACATAGAAAGAATTACCCCTGGGAGTGAATTGAGGTTGCAAGAAATCATCAAAAAGTGAAGGAATTGAGCCAAATGGTGAATTTCGCTCCTGACCCTTCCAAAGGGTCCAGAGCGAAATTCCTAAAAACACCTATTTTCTTGCAAGGTCAAAGCAACTTTTTAGTTTTTATGGCTTGAATGGGTGTGAGGAAGTGTGTTTTGCCTTTTGAAGATGATTGAGATTGTCAAGAGGAAGCAATTAGGCCTAGAACATGATTTTCGCTCTTGACCCTTCCAAAGGGTCCAGAGCGAAAATCCTCAAAACTATCCTTTCTTCCAAAGTTTGGGCAAAGTTAAGCTTAGACAGGGGTGTGAGAAGACATTTGAATTGCCTTGAAGTGGAATTGGACTGCTAAGAATGCAAATTTTGAAGCCAGGAGAGAATTTCGCTCCTGACCCTTCCAGAGGGTCCAGGGCGAAATTTCCAAATCCTCCTATTTTCCTTGCAGTTCAAGATTAGATTTTGGTTTTCAGGACTAAAAGAGGAGTAAGGCATGATGTTCTATGCCTTGGAAATGATTTGAAGTTGAAAGGATGAAGGAATTGTCCTAAAACCTAAAAATCGCTCCTGACCCTTCCAGAGGGTCCAGGGCGAAAATCCTAAAACCAACATGTTCCTTTCAAAGTTTGTGCTAAGGCAAGACTAGACCAAGGTAGAAAAGGCCTTTGAGACCACTTGTGAGTAGATGTTTGTTTCAAAATTTGATGATTCTAGGTCAGAGAAGGAAAATCGCTCCTGACCCTTCCAGAGGGTCCAGGGCGAAAAACCCTAAAATCACCTTTTTCTTCCTAATTTGAGTGAGACTAAGCCTGGACTACAATGAAAGAACCTATTTGGAATGCCTTGAAGAGGTTTTGGACCTTCAAAAATGAGAATTTTGAGCTCAGGAGAGAATTTCGCTCCTGACCCTTCCAGAAGGTCCAGAGCGAAATTCCCAAAAATGCAATATTTCCTTCAAAGTTTTGATGAACTAACCCAGTGATGGAGAGAAATGAACCCTGGAGATTGCCTTGGAGGAGTTTAATGATCAAACTAAGGTGAATTTTGGCCTAAAATGTAAAAATCACTCCTGACCCTTCCAGAGGGTCCAGGGCGAAATTCACATTTTCACCTAATTTCCTCATGAAAAATGATAAAAATTCGAAATGCAAGGCTTTGATTAGGTCAAAGCAAACATGAGCTCACCTTCCAAGAGATTTTGGAATCAAGAAATGAGATATTCAGGACCTAATTGGAAAAATTGCTCCTGACCCTTCCAAAGGGTCCAGGGCGAAATCATCAAAAAACCTATCATTCAACCTTGATTGATTAAGTTTAGAGATTGTACAGACAAAGACATGGAATTTTGCAAATATAGGTTGAGAAAATTTCAATTTCATCAAGAGAACAAGCATGGATAAGGGGTTCAAAAAAGTCTTGAAGTAAATTTAGACCTTCATCACTTGGAATATTTCAAAGCCTAAGGAGAAAGGAAATTTCATTAAGCCTCAATCAAACCTCCATTTTCCTAAATTTTCACCAAATTTGCCAAATTCAAGACATTTGGGGGAGCTAGATCAAATTCGCATGAATTAAGGCCTTTACCATTTAATTAATTAATCTTTAAGCCTTAATATAAATATAAAATCCACCTTGGAGGCCTTAAAATCAATTTTAAAATTTAAAAAATATAGGTGAGCGCTCAAAATGCATTTGTTTGCTTTTACAAGCAAGTCAGCCTCTATTTAAAGGGAATTTTATTTGTTTTATTACTAAAAAACCTAGGTCGGCCTCATGAGGATTAGGGTGAGCGCCCTACTTAAGGGAGATGCTTTGTGGTGAATTCAAATCATTCATTCATTCCTTCTTATGCGAATTTAGAAGAGCAGATTGGAGGAGCGAAATCTAGCAGATTGGAGGCGAATTTCTTACTAAGTTGGAGGCTAAATTTCCAGAATTCCTTGCTAAGTGTTGGAGGCTAGTGAAGGTGAAGTTCTTTTGAAGGCTAATTGAGGTGTAGTTCATCCAAAAGAAGGCCAGAAATTCAATTTTTGTCCAGCAAAATCTGATCTTCTTTCTTCCATTTTCCAAAGTTCATAGTTAAGCATTCAAGAGGAAGGTATGAAGAATCCTTTTTGAAGTTCTTATTCAAGACTTGTTTTGATCTTCATAGCATTTTTTAAAGTCTAAGTCTTGAAAATCCAATTTTCATTCATAATTAATTTGAGGAATCATGTCCTTTTCAAATTAATGTTTTGAATTATTCCCTTGGAGGGTCTTAAATTCTATGCTTTAAGGTATGATGCTTAAAGACTAATTTTAAATTTTTGTGTAGGCATCAAATGACGACCCCCAAAGCCAGAGGATCTACTAGTCGGCAGGCTCTCATCAAGGAAGATCAGAGGAGCGACGAATTGGAGACCAAGATCGTGTCCAAGTGGAATAATGTCGGAGACACCAACTTAGGAAACTTCAATGTGAAGAAGTTTCGAGAGGTCCCCTACATTGGCAAGCCATCACCTGTTGCAAGAAGGATAATTGAGAGTGGCATCATCAAGGTTGTAGGTTTCCCTCCCGCAGTCAAGTGTCATGAGCTGATGATCGAGTGTGCCCACCACTATGACTCACAGTCAAGGACGATCGTAACCAAAGACGGGAACATCTTAGCCTACCTTTCAGAGGAAGCTATAGGCGAAACTCTTCATCTTCCGGACCATAAAGACATGATCTACAAAAGCTTGGAAGGAGCAAGGTCGATCTATGAAGATGATCCTGAGTCTTGTTTGAACTTCATCAATAAGAATTGGTTGCTCAAAAGTCGGCCTCGCCTAAACAAGATTCCCAATACATCACATAGGATTGACTTCCAGGAGGAATACAGAGACTTGATAACTTTGCTCAATCGAGTTACAGGTGCTTCTCAAGCCTTCTTCTTCGACAAGTGGATGTTCTTCTTCATACAAGTGATAGTCCAAGGAAAAGGAATGCTCCATTGGGCCAGAATCATTAGCAATTGTCTGGACGTACAGTTGAGAAGGCTAAGACACACCAAATCATTCCACATGAGCTCATATTTTATATATGCCTTGGTCAGGAGTTTCGAGTATGCAGGGCTACCTCACAGAGGAGTGATTGGAAGAGGACCCAGAGAAATAAGAGTTTGTGATTCTTATGTTCATCTGCATCATCCGCCTAGAAGTGACTACAAGTTAGTCAATGACACCTTCACGATGAACATTACCAGGATATTGCAAGGTGGGATTCACAATCGACTGTCTCTGGATGCACAAGAGCTTGTGAAGAAGTATGGTGCATGGTTCATTCAGTTTCAAAAATTCACATACATCAGAGTTCATGGGTGTCCTTCACCTCCCTACATGTTGCCAAGATATCCAACAAACAGGATAGTGCTACTTGAGGTGACTAGACAGTTGGCAGCTTATGAGAAGGCATCCAGACACAAGCATGGAAATGGAATTCCCATGCCCATCATACTAGGGAATTCAGTTGAAGTGTGTCCTAATACTCAAGCCGCAAAAGATACAGAAAAGGAATTATCTTTATACTCATTCACATCCTTTGCTTCGCGAGAGAATTTTGATCCTCATGGTTATATGGAGGAGACAATCGGCAAGAAGCACAAGCATGAGTTTCAGGTAGAGGACTTTTGGATGAATCTCCCAGGTGATTTAGAGGTCAAAAGAAAGATGCATTCCAGGCTACCCTTAGATCTCATCAAGAAATGCAAAGTTTATAGAGTAGCCGATCAAGCCCAGGATAATGGTAGATACCTCCAGTCGTCCTATGAGAAAGAAGACAAAGAAGTAAAGATAGATTGGAATGAGCCTGAGGTTTTAGACTTGAGAGCTTTGATGGCTCCTGTTTTATCCTGCACTCGCAAATGGGTGGATGTACAACATCAAAAGTTGAAGGAGCAGAATGTACCAATGACATTCACTTTGGAGGCAAGACCAGAAGAAGGAGAAGCAAGTGTGAGTGAGAATACTTCTCATTCCAAAGGCTCAAAGAGGAAAGAAGGACCTGAGAAGAGAGAACCCTCCAAGAAGAAGCAGAAAACAAATCCTGATCACCCACCCAGCACATCTTCTAGGCATGAAAAGGGGGCGAGTCAAGGGGAAGATCAGAGGCAGATAGTATATGAAGTTGATGAGTCTATGGAATCCATGGTACAGAATGATAAACAAGAGAAAGGACAGACACCTCAGCATTCATCAAGTCAATCTCCCCAAGTTGGTGCTAATGAGCAACACGAAGAAAAGAATGATGATGAAGCAACATCTCCTTTCCGAGAAGATAGACCACTACCAAAAGAAATACAAGTGAGGGAAACAAGATCTGCCATTCCTGATTGGCTGAAAGAGAGACTGACAAGGGTAGTTGTGGTTGAAGAGGAAGAAGATGTGTTTGACTTGGAAAGCCTTATAGGAAATTCTCTTGAGGTAATGGAGAAGAAGAAGGCCACAAAGATGTCTAAGGTAATTAGAGATGAGACAAGATCCAGGAAAGTGCAGCTAGCTACACCAGTGGTGGACAAATATGAGGATGAGATTCTTGCAGAAGAGTATGACTTAGAAACATTTGAGCTTGGTCCACTTACCTCCGAGCAAGCGATGGAAGAAGCAACTGATTCATTTGAAGCACTTAAAGACAAACTTAAAGAAGAAATGGAAAAGAATAAGAAGCTTGAGAGGGAGGTCAGTGCTTGGAGGAACTATTTTAGTCATCTTAACCGCCCTTGAGACGTCAGGATCCAACAGTATCTCTTTTACAAGCACTCCCTCTTGAATCAGTAGGTGAGGCAGAAAGGGTGAAGAGCTTGGTTCAACTTATGAGTTCTTGGATTGATAAATCCCACAAGGTAGCCACGAAATTTGCAACAAGAATGATGAAGACAGTTCATCGAGCTATTCAGGTCCTTGAGATTATCCATAATCTAATGATAACTGTAGCTGCATTCACTCACACTAGAGATGTTATCATCCCAGTCTTACAAGTGATAAGAGAAACACCAAGACGGATTCTGGCACAAGAAAAGATAATGGATGGAGGAACCCATAACCTCCTACAGTGGTTAGCTCTGCTCCAGATGAAGGAGGTCCTTTTTAAAGACGTCAACACCAGATGCAGCCGAGTTGAAGGTATCATTCATCCAATTCAAGACAAGGTGTTTGAGGTGTTGTGTACCATTCTTGACAGGCGGATCACGATCAAGACAGATGTGGACATCCAAGAGTTGGAAGATAGAATCAAGGTCATCTTTTGCAAAGAGGAGAACATCATCACAGATAAGCAACGAGATCAAATGTACACTACTATGTTCCTGATTGAGAAGACCAAAGAACTTGAACCTGGATGGGAGACAACTCTTCTCACTGCTTTTGATCAAGTCCTTCACTTGGAAGAACAAATGAAAAATCTTCCTGAGATTCCCATTGCTGAGATTGAGGGAATTGTGTCCAGATTCATTGAATATGCCAAGAAAGAGCATAGGAAAGGGAACAAAATTCTACATGAAAAGTTGTTATAGGATGATGTGGCAACTTAATTCCTACTGGTCTATGTCTCCTCGGTATTTGTGCCAATTCTTTATTGGCTATGGATTAGTGATGTTTATCTAAATGAGGACTTTTTTGTAACAAACCCTAATTAGAGTTTAGGTGTCAAAATCTCAGTCGTTGATCTTCTTTTGATCCGGGCCATTCATTGTATTTGAGGATGCTATATATACCCTCACTCATTTTCATTTTAAAGAGTTAGAAAAGTGAGAGAAAAGAGAGAGAGCTTAGAGAAAAGAAAGTTAGAAAGTTATTGTTGTAGCAAGATTGAGTAGTGAAGAAAGAATTTTGAACAATTGTTGTCCATTTGGCTATGAGATCAATAAAATATTGAAGTTATGGTGTTTTATTGCGATACTTGTGGCTACCTTCATGATTGTTTATCTTCTTGAATCACTCTCAGTTGAAATAGCATTTAGATTTTAAGTTTGAAAGGCGAATTGTTGTGCTTGACCTTTGATAAGATTCATATTCCAAACCACTAGCTTCTTACTGATTGTGAGAACGCCTTGTGTGGTCAACTGGAAACATTAAGATTGATTAAGAATTCAATCATTATTGGAAGTATTGATATCTATCTCTATGATAGTATCTATATCCTTGATGATTTGAAAAACTATTGAATCCCCTTAGAAGATCGCATCGATTCCAATAGAGTTGTAATTTCTTGGCAATACTGAAATTGGTAGAATCTTATCAAGTCTAGTCTTCATTAAGTCATTCTTAGGATTAGTTCAAGTATTCCTTCCTTGAAACCCTTATCTTTTGACATTTTTTTGAAATCCGTTAGTGTTAGGAAAATCCTGTTCCTTCATTTGGAAAGAGAGTAAAACGGACAAGCTTTCTCTGAAAGTATGTAAGGCCCCTTGAAGAAACAGCATATACAACGACCACTGGTGCTTATCCACACGTAGAGATCCTACAAAAAGAACCTTGAAGTCATCCCGATTGATCCTTTTCGCGATATCTTCAGCATTCGGAGACTTTAATCAAGAGAGGATAAGGTACCTCTGGGTATTTTATTCTGTGTTTGGTCGTGTACAAAAAACACATCAACAGGTTTGTTTCTAGGTCTTTTAGGGTTTTGTCTATTAGCCTTTGCATGCTGAGTGTTGCCAGAGGGATCACTAAGAGAGCAGGCTCTGTTTTAGCTAAAGGTGAGTCAGTGGATGCTCCCGGTTAGGGTCATCTTTGAAAGTCTTCCTTAGGACAAAGCTTTGCTCTTGTTGCTAATTATGTCTTGTTTGAGTTTCAGGAGGTCAATGAAGCTTGGTGAGTGAATATCATCTTTGAAGGTCTGAGTTAGGTCAAATTGGTGAGTGATGAAGTCTGGAATGTCATCCTGATCTTCAAATGTCCTAAAATTTGGCTGTCTGGGTCATCCTGATCCTGAAATTTGACAAAGTCTGGAAAATTGAAGAATCCTCCAAAAACTAGATTTTGCATTATAACTCTTGGAGGTCCGAAACCACTCTCAAACATCCTAACAGTATATATGAAATATAACTTAAAGTATAAGAAAGAAGAAAGATATAAGGAAATGTCACTTATACTTAAATGTTATATTCCATACATGAATCCTGACGGAGAGACCAAAATGTCAAATTTCGCTCCTGACCCTTCCAAAGGGTCCAAAGCGAATTTCAATTTCACTCCTGACCCTTCCAAAGGGTCCCAAGCAAAATTCTCCATAAGACATTCTACTTTGACCCAAACTTAGAACTAACTCATTCTCGGGCATTATTGAGGGCAAAGCACTTGTTTGGATGAAGAAATGTGAGAAATGAAGTCAAGATTTGAACCTAAATGTGAATTTCACTCCTGACCCTTCCAAAGGGTCCAGAGCGAAATTCTCCCTAGACACTATTTTCTCCCTTGTTTGGGCTAACATCCTTGTTCCTTGGACATGGTGGAGGTTTTGACATGTTCTTGCCTTAGGAAGTGAATGGAAGCATCAAAATGTGAAGATTTTGTCCAAGATCAAGAATTTCACTCCTGACCCTTCCAAAGGGTCCACGGCGAAATTCTTGCAAACACCTATTTTTTCCTTTAGGGGAGGTCAAGTCTTTGGTTTCTATGGCGTGGGTGGAAGTAAGATAACATGTCTTTTCCTTTTGAGGTGGTTTGGAGTTGGAGAAATGAAGAATCAAGCCTAGAACATGATTTTCGCTCCTGACCCTTCCAAAGGGTCTAGAGAGAAAATCTCCATGGACCTCATTTTCTTCCTTGTTTGGCCACGTTCTTAGTGTCCAAGGCATGTTAGAGAGTGAATTGGTTTGTTCTTGCCTAGAAAGGTGGTTGGACACATTAAAATATGAACATGTATTTCGCTCCTGACCCTTCCAAAGGGTCCAGAGCGAAATCCACTTTTCCTCCACTTTGCTCTTTGATATGACCACGTTTGTTGACTTTTGAGGCGTGATGGGAAGGCTTTGGTGCACATTTTCCTTTGAGAGGAGATTTGAGGTGATGAAGTAGTGGAAATCAACCTAGTATGAGAGTTTCGCTCCTGACCCTTCCAAAGGGTCCAGAGCGAAATCCTCAGTTTGACCCCCTATCTTGCCTAAAATGATGAAATGACCTTATCTTAAGCTAACTTGATGGTAGATTCGCTTGAGTGGGATGAAAGGGGGCTGAGTTCGATCAAGTTTGAAGGACAATTGGATGAAGGAAGTGGGAGACTAGCCAAGAATATGGATTTCGCTCCTGACCCTTCCAAAGGGTCCAGAGCGAAAATCCCCATAAACCTCAATTTCTCCCTTGTTCAGACCAAATTCTTAGTTTCCAAGGCATGCTGGGAAGTGTTGGACATGTTTTTTGCCTTAGGGAGTGACTGAAGGTGGAGGAGATGAAGAATTTTAGCTTAAAACTTGAATTTCGCTCCTGACCCTTCCAAAGGGTCCAGAGCGAAATTTCCAAAATCCCTCTTTTCCTCTCAATTTTGTTTCAAGCTAAGGGTGGATCAAGGTAGATTGAGCTAGGAAAGACCCTTAGGCATGCCTTTGAATTGATTGTGGCCACTAATGATCAATATTTTGAGCTTAAACTAGAATTTCGCTCCTGACCCTTTCAAAGGGTCCAGAGCGAAATTCCTAAGATCACCTATTTTCCTTGCAAATCAAGTCAAGCTTTTGGTTTTTATGGCTTAGGGAAGAATGAAGCAAAGTTTCCTTGACCTTGGAGGTGAGTTGAAGTGAGAAGCATGGTAGAATTTGTCCTAGAACATGGATTTCACTCCTGACCCTTCCAAAGGGTCCAGAGCGAAAATCCTAAAACCCATCCTATCCTCCAAAATTTGTGCCAAGCCAGGCCTAGACCAAGGTGAGGGATGCCCCTAGGATTGCCCTTGAGTGGATTGTTGCCTCCAAAAATGAAGATTCTAAGCTTGGACAAGGATTTCGCTCCTGACCCTTCTAGAGGGTCCAGGGCGAAATCCCTTATAGGTCCTGTCCCTGGCCATGGTTTTTAGCGAAATTCTCCTTTATAGCCATATTGAGATCAAGCAAGTGTTGTTATGTTGAGAGATAGATCCAAAGGTGAGAATCAAGTAAGAACAAAGTGAGAGGAATGGAGTTGAATGAGGGAAAACAAGCAAGAAATGAATTTCGCTCCTGACGCTTCCAAAGGGTCCAGGGCGAAATTCTTCAAACCACCTATTTTTCCCTTGATTGAAGCCAGAACTTTGATTCCTATAGCATGATTGGAAGAAAAGTGATGTATTCTCGCCTTGCAAGATAGATTGGAGTGAAGGAAATGAAATATCAAGTGAAAAACTTGAATTTCGCTCCTGACCCTTTCAAAGGGTCCAGAGCGAAATTCTCAAAATGTCATTTTTTCCTTCAAGTTTATGCTAAGCCAGGACAGTGATCAAGGTGAATTGGACTTAAAGATGGCCATAGGCATGTGTTCGAATAGGTTACGAGTCCAAGAGGTAAGGATTTTGAGCTAAAGGATGAATTTCGCTCCTGACCCTTCCAAAGGGTCTAGAGCGAAATCCTCAAAAACTCCATTTTTCTCCAATTTTGCATTAAGCTTGATGTTGGTTGAGATTAAAGGGATCCTTAGACATGCATTTGAGCAAGTTGTGGTCACAAGTTGTGAAGATTTTGTCCTAAAATGCAAATTTCGCTCCTGACCCTTCCAGAGGGTCCAGGGCGAAATCCTTTGAAACTCCTATTTTTCACCTTGTTTGAGCTAGGCAAAGGGCTAGTTGTGAGATTATGATGAGAAGAGGTTTGAAGGCTAGGCCTAAGATTATGAAATGATGAAATGAGGTCTAAATTGGCCAGGAATGCAAATTTTGCTCCTGACCCTTCCAAAGGGTCCAAAGCGAAATTCTTATAGGGCTTGTCCCTGGGAAGGATTTTGAGCAAGCTTCATTTTAATGTCTTCTTGTTGATGATTTAAGGTAGGAAATGCTATGTTAGAATGAATTCATTATGTGTCCTTAATCACCTTTTGGTTGGTTTTGCAGATGGAAGAAGACCAAGCCAGGGCAAGGACGACCTCTTCCAGTCCATCATCATCAAGGACGTTCCACATGCACAAAGGGAGGACTCAAGGTGCTTTGAAGCGTTGGAAGACTAGGGGTGTTCAAGGAGTTCAAGTTATCCTCAAGACCTCATTCTACCACAAGATGACAAAGAAAGGCTTCGCCAGCACTTCAAGGCAAGGTATGCTACTGGAGAAGGAAGACTTGACGATAAGAAAGCCTCGTCAAGCACTTGGGAGTAAAAGAGGTACATCATTCATCAAATTGAGATAGAAAGGAGATCAACCAAGACACAAACATCAGACAAGGTGGCATCTCAGTCACTGCTCCTCCAGTCGGATTGGTCCACCTCAGCGTGTCCACATTCAATGTACCTGACTCATCGGGGACGGCACAAACTTCGAGGCACCTACCCCTGCTTCCTATTGGTCCTCACCCTTGGAATATAATTTTCTAATTGGCTAAGGAAGTTTGTTGTAACAAACCCTAATTAGGGTTTCTATCTTGTAATCCTAGCCATTGGTTCTAACTCAATCAGAGTCGTCTGTTTGTAAAGGGTTCTCTATATAAAGCCCTGGCTCCTCATTTGTAAAGGTTAATAGGGGGTGAATAGTTAGAAATAGTGAAAAGTCAGCTGATAGAATAGCAATTAGAGTAGATTAGGAGGACAAGGCAAGAAATTGTTGCCATTGATTGTAAATAAACTCCATTTTCATTGAAGTTATGGTGAAGTGTGTTGTTTCTTTGCAATATGCATGGTCTCTTGTTGAATCTTCATTTTAGATGATAGATAATTAAATTAAATGAAAGAAGTTATTGAATGCACTTGCATGGAATCCACCTAGTCCAAACCACTAGCCTTTTGCTGACTGTAAGAGCGCCTTGCGTGGTCAACTAGCATAGAACGAGCTTAATCCCGAGTCATAACACCTTTGTTGTTCACGCATTATCTTGAATGGTGATCAATATCTGATGGTGTACGATTTGGACATATTTGAAACATCCCATAGAAGATCGCACTGAGTTGGTGTTGAATTGTTCAACCTGATGGTGAGACCCAGCCCAGTAGGACTCCACCTAGTCATTCATCCATCTTCTCGCATTCTAGGTCTTAGAGTAGACTTCCTGAACCCTGTATCTTTTGCCATTTCTTTATCTTCCAGTTAGTAAATAGGACTTGTGATTCCAGCAAATCAGACGCTCAAGTCATCAAGTGTAAGTCCCCTTGTGATTCCAGCAAAATCACATCATACCACGAGAAGCTTATCCACACGTAGAGAACCTACATATCAGAACCTTGGAGTTACTCTGACTGATCCTTCGGCGAGATCTTCAGCAGTCGGGAAACTTTATTCAAGAGGATAAGATACCTCTGGGTATTTTATTCTGTGTTTGGTCGTGTACAAAAGACACATCAACAATACCCTAAAAGTGACTTCTAAAACATTATATTCACTCATTTCACCTCATTTGTGTTGCAAACAAAAGTTTTATGAGAGCAGGTTGAAGAAAGGGTGAACAAAATTTGGCTTCTCAGCTTCTTGCATTAACACTTGATGACTAGGATATCGAGCCAACTTATAGTGCAAGTGCAAGTGGCATTGGCTCATCTAATGTCAATGTCAATGAGGAGGAGGAGGATGAATTAAATGATCCATTTGATGATTAAAGTTTATATTGTTGAAAGTTGAAACAATGATACTTGAATATTTTGTCATTTTGCTATGCTATGATTACAAGCTTATGTTTGTTTTGTTGTTTATATGATGCTATGTGACATGCAAATTTTAATTCATGCTTATAGGCTTCACAAATATCAAAATATATATATATAAAAAAAAAAATTACATGTTTTTGTACTAACGAACCCAAACCCCTTTTCAAAATTTTGCCGTACCAGCATACCGGGTTCTTCGAACCCGAACCGGTAACTTAGACTTTCAACCATTGCTTCTGAGCTTCCTGTGATAACCAAGTCATCAACATATACATTAATGATCACAATATCCCCACCTTGATCCTTGAGGTAGAGATTTGGATCATATGGATACCTAGTGAAACCATGTTGTAGAAAATGTTCATCAATTTTAATATACCAAGCTCTAGGAGCTTGTTTGAGACCATATAGGGACTTAACAAGTTTGCACACCTTTTTCTCTTTACCAAGTGTAATATATCCCTCTGGTTGGCTCATATAGACCTCTTCCTTAAGGCCTCCATTGAGAAATGCACTTTTTACATCCATTTGATACAATTTCTATCCAAATTGTGCAGCTAAAGCAAAAACCATTCTAATTGTTTTTTAGCTTTGATGTGGGAACAAATGTTTCCTCATAGTCTATACCTCCTTTTCGAGCATAGCCTTTAGTTACAAGTCTAGCCTTATGTTTATCTATACTACCATCAGCCTTACATTTAGTTTTGAATATCCATTTACATCCAATTGCTTTCTTACCAAGTGGTAGATCAACAAGCTCCCAAGTGTTGTTTTTCATCAAAGATTGACACTCTGCATCCATAGTCTCTTTCCAAGGCTTTGATTCTAGTGCTTCTTGAACATTAGATGACTCAAAATTATCAACTACTGAAGTCATTAGTGCAAAGTTTACCTCATTGCGAGTCATGCTGCGAGTCCTTGGACTTGAAGTGGAAGTGTCTGGAACTCCATAACAAAGATCACAAAATAATACGCTAGAAACTAGGGGCCTTGATAATAGCAATAACTTATTTTTACTCAAACAAATCCCACGACATTCAACCTTGCTCTGATAACATATCAGAAATAATCAAACATATAATTATCTTGCATATAATTCTCCCTCAAAGTCTGCAAATATATTTGAGTAATATCGGTGAATTGTATGCTTTAAAATAGCACTTACAAGTTCAACCGTGTAACCTCATATGCAACCATACGCTATATTATACTAACAAACAATAACAATTGAACAAACCCAGATACTACTATACAGGTAGTGATGGAATATGCGAACAGGTACTACTACCAAGATACCTACGAAGAATCTACCATGTTATGGGAGTTGACATAAAAAAAAAAATATCAATAAGAACAATGGCTATGGCCTCAAACATCTAACACCTCGAATGAACAAATCATTTGACTATGGAGAATCTTTAGCACAACACTTGCATGATGACCTGGTCAACCTCAAGAAACAAGGGGCAAACAAAATTTTCAAGAGGTATTTGATGCTACACCACAACGTTTTACATGTATTAGCAGGGGATGATATGCTAGGTGTTAAACATGCATCTCCATAGTCACCTGGCCGGCAGTTGAAGCCATTGCAGATGTGGACAATCTATCTACATAGAGATCACAAGCTCTCCTAGCATAACATTTTTTAAACCTTTTTTGTTAAACCCATTCTGGAGAAGTTAGCCAATATCAAGCCCAAGATATCAGAGGAAGTACAAGAATTTTTAGCGACTTGTATTCAAACTAGTGAGTAAGATTGGACACAACTGGAATGACTGGTCCTTCCACAAGACTTACACTGTTATAAGAATTTAGGGTCAATGGAAGTCCCTCACAGACTGCTATACATTGTGTCCAATAGAATAGCTTTTGTGTAAGCTATATGCATGTGGTTTATTTTGACAAGAAATATGTTGGAAAAGCATGAATTATGATACATTAAGCAGAAAAGCATTTGAAGGTTTGGAATCCATAACTAGAGCAAATTAGTTGGACTTACCAAAAGTGTGACTTCGTTTTTGTTTTATTGTAGCGAGTTTGTATGTGACTGTGTTCTTAAGGATTAGGGATCGGTCTTACAAATTGCTCCTGTTTCTAACACTTTAAACTCATACTGAAAAATCTATCAACAAAGTGTAAATTATTTTAGTCTATAATTTCACAGTGCATTTAAGGGTAGAAAAGATCACTCAAAGATTTTCCAATTTATAAAGCCTTTGATCATTTGACTATGGATATGTTTTTTTTATTTTCAAATTTAAGATCTCTATTTGTAATTGTAAACAAACTTAACATACTATGGATTATTGAAGATAAATTGGATTCATGTATTATGTCATTTCGATCCTTTCTTTTTTCCAATAAATTCCTCTTAATGTTTTAAACCATTTTGTGAGATCTCTTAAAGGATCAACCTCTTGAATTTTACAGAGCTCAAAGTAGAGAAGAGTGGAATCGACTATTGTTAAATCGCCTGTTTAGACAGTATTTTGATCTGAGATTCACTTGATACTATTTCCTGACTGTTGTGGAGTCTTTTAGTAAACATTCACAGAAATTATCAGATCACCAACAAACTCCAAATTAAAAATCGAGGAGAATTTTCTATGTATGTTCAAGGTTATTTTTTATTGATATCAATTTAGACCGATTGATTGCAGAGAGATATAATAAAGCCCTATTATAACCAAACAAGCAAACTATATAAGTACATTTATAAGATACAATAAACCTATTAGAAAGGACCGTCTCCTCACAACACATAATCTAGAGATAGTGCAACATTACAAAATATGAGCTTCATAGCAAACTAGCTCATTTATATCATAAAAAAATTGTTGTGACTGTAAACTTTTTACTGTCAACATTTATCACTCTTCAGAAAGTACTGCAAGCGTGGATAAAACTTTCCTTTCATTTTGCTGACCTTCTCAGAGGAAAGTTGCATTGTCAAATGTGTTGAAAGCTACAATTCTATTACGTATGCTTGGTCCAGTACATTACTAGGGAACAGTTTCACTAGATACCATTCCTTAACCTACTGTCTGGCTCTGAATTTAGAGTTCAAATAACAGCACATGATATTTCTCTCGTAATATTGGAAAGTTTCGCCAATTGTAAATTATAGGTTAGGTTTACTTTACTGGTTTCAGATCCTATTTTTTAGGTACTACCTTTATGGACGTTTTCCTATAATGCTCAAGTTTGTGTATTAAGAACGGTGCATAAACCACAATGCTTGTTAAAGGTTTTATAAATGAGATAGAAAGTTAAGTAGGTTATAGGGAGGAGGAAATTTTAAGATTAAGAGTCTTTAATTAGAAATGTTATGCATGAATTTGTTTTATTCATATAAACATCACCTAAACATAGTGAATGTCAAAATGAACCATTCATAATTCATTAGAAATGATCTCCTTGAATTACCACGTAACTGAAATTCTACTCAAATCGACACAGTTGAATCCCATAAATCTGCACATATTTTTTTAAATTTCCTCTTGAATTTGTAGATTTTCCTCTTGAATATGTAGATACGAATGAGCTAAGTTCGGATAACATAAATGGAAAGGAAGGAGTAGTAGAAGTTAACAACCTCCAAGAGGTGATGAGTAGTTCTCATGTTGGAGCGGCTTAAGTCGTCGCATTTGATCCTGATGACCTCGGAATTCTTCCATCTCTGGTGAATGGAGTGGATGATACCTTGGGTAACGCCAGCCTTGCCAATCTTGAGGGTGTTGATGTTGGGAATTCCTAGTCCACA
The DNA here is from genome assembly GCF_030272615.1 of Cryptomeria japonica. Lineage (NCBI taxonomy): Eukaryota > Viridiplantae > Streptophyta > Pinopsida > Cupressales > Cupressaceae > Cryptomeria > Cryptomeria japonica. The sequence goes on from NC_081414.1 coordinate 459,814,857, forward strand.
GGTTGTCAGCCTCTTCACCTCCTCGACAGGTAGCACCATTTCTGCCAGAGTTGGCAGACCAACTCTTGCCTTTGGCTCAAGTGAATGGCCTACCCTCTTTCCTTCTTTCAGGAGCTCTTTTGGACTGGGAAGAAATATTTCACCCGCGCCCAATCTGAGCTTATTATCACAACCGTCCTCCTCGGCATTCACATATCCTTCCCTTCTCAACTTGTCACAAATTCTTTGAATGGCGCTCATCCTGACCTGCTCGCCGCAATAGCATTTCAACGTATACCTGTTCTTGGGCACTTGCAGATTGGAAGAAAAGGAGGTGCGTGCACCATTCAGTTGGAATTGCAATGGACTAATTATGGAAAGCTCCATTCTACGAGCCACTGAACGGTAACTCTATCCAAAAGAACCAAGCGCATCCTCACATGAAAGATGTAAATAACACTATTAGCTTATGGGATCAAGAGTAGCCACAGCAGTAAGTAGTGGACAAAAATAAGGTATGTAAAAATCAGTCTCCCGAACGTCATTCATTCAAATGGATAGGTTCTTATTTCTCACAACTCTTTTAGTATTTTCTATCTTATCAAGCTTTTACCCAAAATAAAGTGAACTAGTCCTTACCTAGGCCAACAATATTTTTGCATTCCCACCTACTTTTTGCTCCTATTTAAGTAGTTTCCCATGATCTCATGTAGGAATATTGTTCGAGATATAAGTTTCTTTTGACTTTGTTCACATGATAGTCTTTAACTTATATATTTTTCATTTCTTCATTAGTGTTTGGGAAGTCTCACATTTCAATCCACATTTATTCATCCACATGGTACTCTATTTCATCTTCATGGTATTCCTTTCACTTTGCTCTTTTTCTAGCAATCTCTATATTTTGAGCCTTTTTAAGTAGTTTGACAATTGAGCCAATGATTTATGTTTCTATTGGAAAAGTGTATGTTTTAGGTGATAGAATCTCATATGAAATTGAAGTTTTGATTTTGATACTCTTAATAATCAAGTGTTTTTGGATTCTTTTTACTTACCTTTGCTTTTGATCTAGTACATTGATCCCACAAACTTCATATCTATAAGGACCACAAGAGTGATAAGCAAGCCTAATAGGAATCTTTTAGTTTTTCAATCGTACAGCTCTATATTCCTACATCTATCAGTTTGGGAGTATAAAGCTCACAAGCTCCCTTGTAATATATTTGCTTTTCATGTCTTCTAATTGAACCTATTATGAAAATCAAACCCAAGGTACATTTATTTTTTCATTATTTTCTTTCGATTACCTTCAAAAAAGAATTTTTTTTTCTTTTTTATCTTAATGAAACCATCATGACTTTAGTTTTGTTGATGTTCACTTGCATCTTGACCTCCTGGCAACAGAATTATTAAGCCCTAAGTGTTCTCTCAAACTACCATAGTTTTTGTATCTAGTATGAGATCATCAACATTTAAGAGTAACTTTATTACATGACTAGCCATTTGAACACCTTCCAAAACCAACCTTGTTTATCCACTCATCTAATTTAACAATGTATAAACTAAAAAAAGTAGGAGAGAGCAAGCATCCATGTACATAATGTCAATGTTACTTCCAAAGCATTTTGGCATTTCATCATTTGTTCTAGTTTTGGCCCTTACCTACACCTAAAGCCTATAGAGTGCCACTTTAAACTCAACTACAACCTGAATTTACTCCATCATTCTCAACAATTTATCTTTAGGCACCATTTCAAAAGATTCATTTAAATCTATAAAGAAAAAAAAGAAAAAAAAGCCTTTTTCTCCTCAGATGTCTCATAATATTTTGAACAGTTCCTAAGGGTGATTCAATGATTAATACTTGAAAGTTCCGAGTTGAAACTTATTCCTCATGTTTCCTCTTTTTTCCCACATGTTGATTTATGCTCCACCATGCTCCCAAAAAAATTAGCAATGAGATGATTAACCAAAACAATGTTGTGGTTTAAAGTATTTTTTATATACCCACTTTTATAGAGAGGGATAGAAAAAACTAGTAGTTCACTTCATCAGGAAACCTTCTCGAATATCATTTTTGAAAATACATTTGATGCAAGGTGTATATAGTCTCTTATAATTTAACTAATGATCTAGAGTTGTATGTTCTTGCACTACAACTTAGGTATATAGTTATCCTATGTTAAGAGATCATTAATTATTACATAATATTTAAATTTTCAACCAAGGATGCAAACTTAAGATGAAACTTGTGTTGTATGTACATTAAGAGGCATTTGGGCTTCTATTATTTGTTAGGAATCAAGGAATTCATTAATCTAAATCTAAAATAAACAAATAAATAAATGACTACAAGGAATAAATGATACTATTAAGCTACAATTCTTAGTTATAAGAAATGATAGTTGAAGAGGGGAAAATGGGATGAAAGGTCAAATGATCAAAAACACAATGAAATAAGCATGAAAACACTAAAACATCAAGATACCATTTTCACCTTGCTATTTTACCTCTCCCTCGAACTGAGCCTTCGGTGAAGTTGAATAGTGCCTCTCTTCAACTTGATTGGATGGGCTCCTTCTTGATGGATGTGGTTGGCTCTCCAAATGCTCAACAAGGTAAGTGGATTATTGGATTGGACTTGAGTGATGGATAGGAGGATTTGGATTAGAAGATTAAGGATGGCTGGATGGATTTGATAGAGGATTATGAAGAGGATGAGAAAAGAAATAGGCAGCATGACAATGCATGAGAAGTGGATGATTTGTGAGGAGAATAGGCTCCAATTTATAGATTGGATGAGGCCAATGGAGGGCCAAGATTGATTTGATCATGAAGGGTTGTGTAAGAACCCAACTTGGCTCTCCTCTGCTAACTGTTTCTTTTGAATGCAGTAGATTTGAATTTGTTTTAGTTTTTGAATGTTTATGGATTTTTTTTGTGTTTTTTTGGTAATAATGAGCAATGATACAATACTAAAATAAACTCCTATGCTTAAAATAATACTGAAACAATAATATTACTACTGGAATTAATTTGCGAGACTATCAAGGGAATGTTTATTTTGTTTTATGGCCAATATGCCTGAAAAACAAATTCATTACAATGTAAGATAAAAACTTGATTTTTGTTGTCCCAGTAGATGAAAAATCTGCAAACTGCAAATTTTAATTTTTTAAAAAAAATTTACTATTCACGCGATACTATAGCGGTCCGTACAGCGGCACTGTTCACACGGCACTGTTCACGTGACACTGTAGCAGTCCCTACGGCGGTACTGTAGCAATATGTACCGTACTTGTTAATCACCAAAATCTCTTCAATAAATCTGCAATAATTTCTCATGAATTTATTCTTCAATTCTGCGCAATTAGATGCAAATAAGACCTCTGAATGAAGTCTTCCTGAAACCAAATATCACTGAATATTTCATCAGCTCAAATGGTGAACATTGAAGCAACTACGTCCTCCAATGGTGGCTGAAAACCCTAGTCTCCAGAGCAAAACCCTTTCAATTTCACAAATGCCAAAATAAAAAATAGCAATCCTCCCCTTCTTTCCAAACTCAACGCTATATATCCTTTTTGCAAATCGTACCCTAATCCTCTTAATTACAATTTTGCTTGTAGTTTCATTTAATTTCACTTTGGGTGTCAAAATGATTTTAATCATTAAATGGGCATTTAATTTTAATATTTCAATAGTCTGGCTCAGATAATTTAATTAAAAACATGGCCCCGTCTAATGATGAGTTGACCCTCAAGTTAAGTGATTATAATATAAAGTCACTTTATAACTTTATTATTAAATCACTTAATAATAAATGCTAAGTTATTCAAACTTGTCTAACTCCATGAATATTTTGAATTTAGCTATGCTGTCTGAAACTGGAGCTCACCAGTTGACCACCCATCTGACCGTGATGTTTGCTAAAAATAGCAGGGGTCCATCTCCAACTGCTAAAAATAGCCTGGCCAAGCAAAACTCAAAGCAAAACTCATCATAAACAAACTCTGGCAACCCAGAAGTGTACTCTGCTCTGTCCCCGGAAGATCTCCATGCCAAGGTGACCCTCTATCCAATCCTACTAGCCTACGAGGGTCTTTGATAGGCTAATCACAAGCTAGAGTGATGTCTCTAGCTAGAAGGGGACATCACAGTCCGCCCTCCCTGAAATTGCTTGTCCTCAAGCAATCTCAACTCTGGATGCTGTAAAATCTCCTCGCTCTCCCAAGTAGCATCCTCTACCGGCAAATCCTTCCACTTCACCAAATATTCCCGAATGGTACGTCTCCTCAAGTTCCTTTCTCTGAAATCAATGATAGCCTCCGGTATCAAAACAAGTTTTCCCTCATCATCCAGGGGCGGTAGTACTGTAGAAGGCACAATATGATGTCCTAGCGCCTTCTTGAGGCGTGACACATGAAAAACATTGTGCACCTTGCTCTCCGCCAGCAAATCTAACTTATAAGCCACCTCTCCCACTTTCCTGATAATTATAAATGGACCATAGTATCGTGGCTTAAGTTTCTCGGCACCACTCTTCTTGAGAGTGGATTGACGGTAAGGCTACAACATAAGATACACCATATCTCCAACCTCAAAAGTCTGCTCAGTCCTCTTCTGATCTGCATACTGCTTCTGCTGATTCTGTGCCTTAGTTATATTATCCTTGAGAGTCTTAACAATGTCTTGACTCTCCTGTAACAAATCACCTGCACTGGGCACTCTACTGTCACTCAAAAGCAGATCCATAAAATTGGGTGTCTCATACCCATACAGGGCCATAAAGGGTGACATCTGAATAGACATGTGATAAGTGGTATTGTAGCAATACTCACAAAGATAAATCCACTTTATCCATGCCTTCTATTGCCCTGCTATATAATTTCTGAGATATCCCTCCACCCATTTGTTCACTATCTCCGTCTGACCATCTGTCTGAGGGTGGTAGCTAGTACTCGGAGTGAGCTCTATCGCACACAACCTGAATAGCTCCTGCCAAAAGTGACTCATAAACCTGTTGTCCCTGTCACTCACAATGCTCTGAGGTAAGCCATGTAATCTGAATATCTCCTTGAAGAACAAATCTGCCACCTGTGTAGCAGTGTATGTAGCAGTGATTGGAAAGAAGTGTGCAAACTTCGTAAGGCGATTCACAACCACATATATGCAGTCCCTGCCTTGGGCTCTAGGCAGTCCTGTGATGAAGTCCATAGACAAACACTCCCACTTCCTATCAGGAATCGGAAGTGGCTGAAGTAAACCAGCTGGATAGGAGTGTTCTTGCTTATTCTGCTGGCAGGTGGGACACTCCCTAACATACTGAAGTACCTCTGCTTTGAGCCCTTTCCATGTGAAGCGCTCTCTAATCTGCCGGTATGTCTTGTAGAAACCAGGATGTCCTACCATAGGTGAATCATGAAAAGATTTCAGAACCATCCTCCTCACTGCTGATCTTGGAACCAAAAATATTCGCCCTTTGTAAATGATGAGCTCATTCACAAGGGTGTATCTGCTGTCCTGAATAGTCCCATCTATGAATCCAGCTGCCCAAGTATCCTTTGCATACTCTGCAAGGATCAAGTGTCTCCAATCCTCCGATATGTCTGTCAATAAGCTCAAATGGGGCCTACGTGATAAGGCAACAGCAACTACATTCTGTGTCCCCTTAAAATATGTAATGTCAAAGTCATAGGACTGTAACTTGCTCACCCACTTCTGCTACCTATCATTGAGATCTCGCTGCCCCAAAAAGTATTTTAGGCTATTATGGTCGGTTTTGATACAAAATTTGCTACCTACCAAATATTGCCTGAATTTAGCCAAATCATGCATAATGGCTAACATCTCCTTATCATATATGTTGAAGCTCCGCTCTGGCCCTCTCAATTTCCTACTCTCATAAGCAATAGGGTGCTTCTCCTGCATAAGCACCACTCCAATGCCCTCTCCGGAAGCATCACAATGTAGCTCAAAAGGTTTGCTGAAATCTGGTAATGCTAACACTGGACAAGAAGTCATTAACTCCTTAAATTTCTCAAAACACTCCTGTGCCTCAGGAGTCCACAAGAAAGCTCCCTTTCTCATCAAATCTGTCAAGGGTGTTGCATGCCTAGAATATCCATCCACAAACCTCCTATAGAAACCACATAATCCCAAAAAGCCCCTCAACTGTGTAAGGTTCACCGGTGAAGGCCACTCCACAATGGCACGAATCTTTTCAGGATCCATGCGTACGCCCTTTGCACTAATGATGTGACCCAAGTACAACAACTCTGTCATGCCCAAATCACACTTCGACTTCTTTGCATACAAGGACTCTCTGCCCAATATATCCAACACCGTGTCAAGGTGAACCAAGTGCTCCTCCCAAGATCTACTATACACCAAGATATCATCGAAGAAGACAAGTACAAATTTCCTCAACTGAGGATGGAAAACCCGATTCATTGTTGCCTGAAAAGTAGCAGGTGCGTTAGTTAGCCCAAATGGCATAACTACAAACTCAAAATGGCCACAATGACATCTAAAGGTTGTCTTCTCAATGTCCTACTCTCTAACTCTGATCTGGTGATAACCTGATCTCAAATCTATCTTCGAGAAGAAGCAAGCTCCATGAAGCTCATCTATCAACTCATCGATCCTAGGAATGGGGTACTTGTTTTTAATTGTCTTCCTATTAAGCACCTTGTAATCAATGCACATCCTCAATGTCCCATCCTTCTTCTTCACTAAGACCACTGAAGAAGCGAAAGGAGACTTACTTGGTCTAATGTGGCCCATAGCAAGTAACTCCTTTACGGTTTTCTCAATTTCATCCTTCAACCTCTTCCGATGCCTGTAAGGTGTAATCATGATGGGTTTAGCCCCCTCCTCTAACTCAATGATGTGCTCAATACCCTTGTCTGGTGGTCTACTTGGTGGAATGTCACTGAACACCTTAGAGTGTTTAACTCTAAGCTCCTGAATATCAGGAGGATATTCAATCTTCTGTTGTCCCTCCTGTGATGGCATCAACATGCACTCTGCTGCCCACTCTACCTGATCATGTCGAATCAATCTAGCCATCCTCCGGAAAGAAACCATCCTAAGATCACTGTCCCTGATTGCCTTAAGAATATGTGTCTTCCCATTCACTTTAAACCTCATCTCCATCTCCTTGAGGTTGAGAGTGAACTCCCCAATATCATGCAACCAACTCATCCCAAGGCCTATATCTGTATCTTCCATAGGCACAACATAGAAATCTACCTTAAAGTCATAATTATTAACTTTCAATGGGAGTCCAGTGATCTTACGATCACATTTGAGGACATAGCCATCAGCTACCCTCACTCTAATTCCCCCAAACTCCTCTATTTGTATGCCACGCTTCTCCACCATCCTAGCATTAATGAAATTATGAGTGGCACCTGTATCAACCAAAGTTATAACTCGTTGTCCAGCAAGCACTCCTCTCATCCGAAATGACCCTTCCTGCCTAATACTTGTGAGACGAGCTTCCCTAAGTTGCCCATCTCCTTCCCCATCCTTGGGCTCCATTTTAGACAAGTTTTCAGCCTTGTCTTCCTCTTTTTCACCATCTATTTCCTCTATATCAGACTGCTGGTCTGAATTATCTGATTCTGATTCCTCATAGTATGCCCACATAACTCTGTTAGCTTTGCCCTTTGGTCTAAGAGGACAATCATGATTTGCATCATAGGGTCCCTTACAGTAGAAACATAATTTTTTCTTCCTCAAATCATTTAATGTTTCCCTGTCAAAAGGTGCTGGAGTTTTATCTTTAGAATCATTTTTAAAATCAGTCCTCTCTGGTTTTTTATAAAATGGTTTGTTATCCTTACTAGAAGATGCTCCTTTGGACTGAAATTTGTTTGTTGGGACTGCATGTTCCATACTTCTTGCCTTTTTCATAGCTTCCTGTAAAGAAATAGGATCAAATGCCTTTATCCAACCTCTCAGTGGTTCGGATAGGCCCTCAATGAAAAGAACTATCAATCTACGCTCTAAAATGTTTGGCACCATGACTGCCAACCGCTGAAATTCACCAATGAAATACTCCAAGTTGCCTGTTTGTTTTAGCTGTGCTAAGTCCCGGAAGTAAACCTCTGGATATTTCTTGTCAAATCTTTCAACCAACCTATCCACGAAGTCCTAGTAATCTGTCACCTAATTATGCTGAAGTGTTACCATACCATGGTACCACCAATCATGTGCTACTCCCTCCAAATGCAAAGTGGCGTAGTTGATAGCTTCAATCTCTGTCATTGGCCTCAGTGCCAAAAATGTGTCAAGCTTATGAATCCAAGCTTGAGCTGTCATCTTACCACTCCCATCAAATGTAGGCATAGTAAGCTTGCCTGTAACCCTATTCAGCTCACTATTTTGACCTCTAGGCCTCCTATCATGTCTGAGTGACCTGTAATGCTCTCTCCTCTGATTAACAAACCTCTTGAATGTCATCCTCTCTCGCACCTGTGTAGTTAATAAATCTCATTCGTCATTCGTAGCCATGAGGATATCTACGAACATATCCTCTCCTGGTTCTCCTATAGGTGCTACCTCAGGCTCATCTCTAATGAAGGTAGGACGTGTAGGCCTGTCTGCTGTCCTGGAATGAGTCCTATGAGCTCTAGGTGACCCCACTGCACTCCTGTTATCCCCTTGCTCCTGATTATATCTGTCTTGTGGGTTCATGCGCTCAATCATGGTGGTGAGTGCCTGCAAGGCCTGAGCCATCTGATGTTGTCCTGTAGCCATTGCTCTGAAAAATTCCCTTGTTTCTTGCTCCTCATTCCTATCGCCTCTGGGTGGGCTACCCCCTTGCCTGTCACCCATGGTGCTCGACTGCCTGTCAAATTCTTGTTCCCTGTCAAACAAAGCTCGCCTGCGAGTGTAATATCTGTGAGAGCCAACCTCAAGCGGCTGCATGTGATTGCTAAACCCTCAGGATGGCAGGATTTAGCTCTGATACCAATGTAAGAACTCAACTTGGCTCTCCTCTGCTGACTGTTTCTTTTGAATGCAGTAGATTTGAATTTGTTTTGGTTTTTGAATGTTTATGAATTTTTTTTGTGTTTTTTTGGTAATAATGAGCAATGATACAATACTGAAATAAACTCCTATGCTTAAAATAATACTGAAACAATAATATTACTACTGGAATTAATTTACGAGACTATCAAGGGAATGTTTGTTTGGCCAATATGCCTGAAAAACAAATTCATTACAATGTAAGATAAAAACCTGATTTTTGCTGTCCTAGTAGATGAAAAATTTGCAAACTGCAAATTTTAATTTTTAAATTTTTTTTACTGTTCACGCGGTACTGTAGCAGTCCATACAGCGGCACTGTTCATGTGACACTATAGCAGTCCGTACGGTGGTACTGTAGCAATCCGTACCGTACTTGTTAATCACCAAAATCTCTTCAATAAATCTGCAATAATTTCTCATGAATTTATTCTTCAATTCTGTGCAATTAGATGCAAATAAGACCTCTGAATGAAGTCTTCCTGAAACCAAATATCACTGAATATTTCATCAGCTCAGATGGTGAACATTGAAGCAACTACGTCCTCCAATGGTGGCTGAAAACCCTAGTCTCCAGAGCAAAACCCTTTCAATTTCACAAATGCCAAAATAAAAAATAGCAATCGTCCCCTTCTTTCCAAACTCAACGCTATATATCCTTTTTGCAAATCGTACCCTAATCCTCTTAATTACAACTTTGCTTGCAGTTTCATTTAATTTCACTTTGGGTGTCAAAACAATTTTAATCATTAAATGGGCATTTAATTTTAATATTTCAATAATCTGGCTCAGATAATTTAATTAAAAACATGGCCCCGTCTAATGATGAGTTGACCCTCAAGTTAAGTGATTATAATATAAAGTCACTTTATAACTTTATTATTAAATAACTTAATAATAAATGCTAAGTTATTCAAACTTGTCTAACTCCATGAATATTTTGAATTTAGCTATGTCGTCTGAAACTGGAGCTCACCAGTTGACCACCCATCTGACCATGATGTTTGCTAAAAATAGCAGGGGTCCATCTCCAACTGCTAAAAATAGCCTGGCCAAGCCAAACTCAAAGCCAAACTCATCATAAACAAACTCTGGCAACCCAGAAGTGTACTCTGCTCTGTCCCCGGAAGATCTCCATGCCATGGTGACCCTCTATCCAATCCTACTAGCCTACGAGGGTCTTTGATAGGCTAATCACAAGCTAGAGTGATGTCTCTAGCTAGAAGGGGACATCACAGGTTGAGATTGATTTGAGATAGAAGGCATGGATCAAGGGTGCCTTGGGAAAATAAACAGGAATATAAAATTCCTTGGGAAAAAAGGGGGAGCAATTTGAATTTCAAATATGAGGAATTAAAAATTCCAAAATAAGGATGCATTGAGGGATTCAAAGAAATTTGAATTTCTTTGAGAGACTCAATGTTGATGTGACATGAGTGGGAATTAAAAATTGAGGGATAATGATAAGCATGATTATGAGAGATTCTATAAGGATTAATTAGGCTAATGAGATTAAGAAAAGTGATTTGTAGGAATCACATGACTAGGTTAATTAATTAGAATTAATTAACTGAGTGGGTTTAGAGGAAATGATTATTGGAGGGGACTTTAGAGGAATAAGGGAATAATTAATTTATTTGATAAATTAATATTTGGACAATAGTGATAGGATTAATTAAATTTAATTTAATTGATTCTGAGAGGAATAAGGATAACACAATTAAATTAATTAATTATGTTGATAGGCTTAAATTAATCAAATATTAATTTTAGGTGTCTACATTTTGCCCCTCTTTGGTATAGCGTTGTGAAATGATGTTTTATCAAAGAAGAATAAAACATAGTGGAAGAAAAGGATAAGGACTAGTAGCATGATGCCCCAGTCATGAGATGAAGAAAAGGATAAGGACTAGTAGCAGGATGCCGCAGTCATGAGATGAGGAAGAATGATGAGGAGGAAGGAAGATGAGGAAGCAGTGGTATGCTCCCTCGAGAGGACATGCGAGTTTGAAGAACATGGGTGTGCTCTCGAAAGGAATTAGAAGAATAAGTGATGAAAGGATGAAGATAATGAAAGAGGGAAGTAGGATGGGTTGGAGTGTTGTGAATGAAATGAGACAAAGAAATGATAAATGGATTGGATTTCTTGTTGAGCAAGTATAGAGAGCAAACCTAGATTTGATATTGCCATGGATAGTCTACACCACTGATTATAAGAACCAGGATGATATGAAGATCTGAGGCATGGACTGATGCTCAGTCAAACAGGAATGCCTTGTACACAATCATGCAAGTGTTCATAAACACTAATGCAAGGTTGTCGGTTCAAACAAGGAAGACCTTCAAACACACCATGCCATGAAAACTATGCCCCATTATACACTAGCCAAGACATACCAAGATATAGGATGATCAAGGCATTCCTGAACAAGTATAGTCCTAGGACACAAGATGAAAACAAAGAGAAAAGCTCAAGCATGCAAACAACATGCACATTACCAACTGACATCTCTTGCCAAGAGTAGGACATGGATTTGGATAAACTGTCAGAATAGGGAAGGAGACATCCCAATGGGTAGGTGATCGATTTGGATGAGTTGTTTGACATGGGAAGGATTCATCCCAATGGGTAGGGTGTGGATATATTGATGGATGACAAAAGACAAACTAGACGTGCAAGATCTGCAGATGAGAGGATTGTTGCTTGGATTTGATTAGTGTAGTATGGATGGGTGCTTGGATTAGGCACAAGTTGGTGCAAGCTCAGGTAGATGAGGAAAGCTCAATTTGATGGATTGGATAGGATTGGAAGAAGGATAAATGATTAGATAGGATGAAATAGGGGGATGGATGATTGAATAGGATTGGATTGGGGATGGGATTATTGATTAAATTGGAAGAGATGGAGAATATGATTGGATAATATAGGATTGGATTAGAAATTGGATTGGATGGGGTGGATTGGTGGATAGAATTTGATTGAATGGAACCAATGACAAGGGAGAACCAAGGATTGGTAAGAGGATGGATAAATGGAAGGAGGGAGACAGATGGATGGAGATGTGTAGGATATGGAGGACTGGAGGGTAGGGTGATGGAGACCCAAGGACTATGCTGCAAAGGAGTGAAATGACCCACACTAGAGGTAGTGGAATTAAGGATGCAAGGATGGTGGATACATATGTATGAGGTGGAAGGATAATGTGTAATGGATATGGATGGTAGAGGATTAAGGCTTGTGTTTTCCAAAGCATGCATGCATATACATTGTTTTGCCTCTTATATAATCAAGACAAAAGATAGGAATGGTGGATTCATTTTGATAGGATGAGGGATATGAGATGGAGGATATGGATAGGATAGTCAAGATCAAAGATAGGAAAGGATAATGGACTTAGATATGATGTAGATGGATGGGAGGATGAAGGTTGCCCCCAAGTGTAGAGTGGAAGGGGATGAGGGGATTACACATGATGCTTGTTTGCCAAGTTTTCATCATAGTACTTACCCAAGGCGCCACAAGAAGTGATTTTCACCATTGGATGAAATGATTTTTCTTTACTTTTTTGTGATTTTTTATTTTTATTTTTCTTGATTTTTTTAATTTTTTTTTTTTTAATTTTTGGAATAGTTTGGATGGAGAAGGATAAGGATGAGTGGATATGGAAGATAATGGATGCATGAAGGAGGAAGGGAGGACTCAAGCATCTAGTTCCATAGATGGTATCCCTTAGTATTTATTTGAACTAGAGGTATGCTCATAGATGTTGGTAACAATAATTGGGGAGATGAAATGGATAGGGGATGGAAGATAAGGATTTTGAAAGGATTGGACTAACAGAATGAGATTGTGAAAAATGGATGGTGGAAAATGGATGGGGTTTTGAAGAATTTGTGGAAGATCAACATTGGCACACACCTTGAAGGGTGGTGGAGTAGTGGGGGAGAGTGTTTTGAATTAGATGGGGGATAGAGTGTGGAATTTGGGAAATGACAACCCAAAATAGAAGAAGGGGATGATGAAGTTGGGATGGTGGATTTTGGGACATAAGGACCCAAAATAGATTTTGAAGATGGAGGATTGGAGGATTTATGAATGGATGGAGCTTTTGGATTAGCAATTTTGATGCCAATTTTGATTTTACTTTGGGATGCATTGCTTCTTTGGGAATCCACATAGTTTTTGATTTTTTCTTTTGGGGCCTTTGTGGCCTTTTTAATTTTTCTTTCTTTTGGATCATATTTTTGTTTTGAGCATGTCATTTTGAGGGGACATGTTGATCCTTTGATTTTTGTGGATTTTGACCTTTATTATTTTTAGATTGGGCATCCAAATTGCTTCCAATAGCAATGGGATGGGTGCATGAGGATGAAGGATTTATGGATTTTATGGATGGGATAGTGGAAAGAGAGTGTTGGGAGGCATCCAAGGATGTGTGCCTTTGTTGATCTTGCTTAGGGATTATTTGAGGTGATGGAGTGGTGGATGGAGGGATGTAAGGACCCAATATGGATGGAAGGGATGGAGGATTGAGCATCGGAACATAGGGGCCCAAAATGGATGGAAGGAATGAAGGGTTTAACTTTGGAACATAGGGTCCCAAAATGGATGCGGAAGATGAGGGATAATGGGATTTTGATTTGTATGAGGGAAATTTGGATTTAGGAGGAATAGAGGATGTACCAACATCTTGAGAATTAGCTTGAGGACCCTTATTATTTCGGAAACAAGATGCGAGTCCATTTTGAGGGGGAATAGATGTGGAAGGAAGATTGGGATCTTTAGATGGATTGGGATCATGACATGGAGATGAAGGGATACTTTGATCTTGACTAGGGAGGGTATCATTAGATGGAGTGGGAGGGGTGATTGGATCATGAGATGGAAGAGGATCATGCGATGATAGAGGAATCATATGATCATGAGAGGAAGTGGAGGGGATGGGATCATTAGATGGAGTGGAGGGAGATGCATCATGAGATGGAGAGGTTTCTATGCTAGCATGCTTTGGAACAAGATTTTGGCATGTTTGGAATTGTGGGGATTGTGTGATGGAGGAAGGTATGGAAGCTTTGATGTGAGTAGATGGGAAAATGGGGGTATCATGAAGTGTGGGGGATTGGGATTTGTTTTGAGGTGGAGGTGATTGAGGTGGATGGAGGACTTGAGGAGACTTGGCCACTTTGCTTTGAGGTGAGGATTTTGTCTCCTTTGCTAGCATGTCTTGGATAAGATTATGGATGATGGATTTGGAGGACGTGGACAATATGGATTTTGGAGATTAGGATTAGATGGAGGATTGGGATTGGATGGAGGATTAGGATTGGGATTGGAATTGGATGGAGGATTAGGATAATGGATTGGGGAATTATGATTAATGATTGGATGATTATGGAGTAAAGGATTTGGATGGGGAGTAGAGGTAATGAATGCATTCTAGAAGGATGGAGATTGGGATGTAGATGGGGGGGAGATGGAGTTATACATATTGGATTAGAGGAGTATGTGGATGAGGGATAATATGGAGATATGGATGGGGAATAAGATGGAGATATGGATGGGGAATAAGATGGATTTCCCTTGTCGAAGGTAGAGATACATCGATCAAGGTTTTATGGTTACCTTATATCACATGAATCGTTTACCTATTACTATTCAATATCCCTATGAAAAATTGATTCCATCAGAACGATTTTGCGGGAGGATCCACTTTGAATTTGATAAATGTATTGCTTGTGAAGTATGCATCTGTGTATGCCCGATCAATCTACCTGTTGTGGATTGGAAAGTCAGAGTAGATATTGGGAAAAAACGATTGGAAAATTATAGTATTGATTTTGAAATTTGTATCTTTTGTGGAAATTGTGTGGAATATTGCTCGATGAGCAAATGCCCTTGTCATAATGAATCCGACAATGTATTGATGATGAGTATACAATGCAGCTTGGGTAGTAAAATCTTGTGCTATGAATGCATAGGTAGGTAAAGAATACATGTGTTGAGCTACCAAGGAAGTAACAACTCCCAAATAAGCTAGAGCAAGACCTAATTGAAAGTGAAGAGAATTATTGATTGTGTTGTAAAGACCCTTATGTCTGCGAGGAAGGATAAGAGATATGGTGTAGATTGGGATTGGGTGTAATGTGTTGAGATGGGATGGATGAAGGTATGATAGGCAAGTGGGAGATTATGGGATTAACTTGGTAGGCAGGTTCGTGAATTTCCATGAGCATCTTCTCATACCAAGCTTTGAAATTCTGGTAGTCATGTTGAGAATGAAGGATTAGATTGGAATTGGATGAATATGTTTTGGAGGGGAAAGATTATGAAGATGATGTTAAATGAAGATGAGGATTAGGACTTGGCTTGGAATGATGATGGATTAGATTTGATTAGGTTTGGATTGGATTTGATTTGAATTGGAATTGGTTCGATTGGATTGGTCCTTGGATTAGGACTTGGCTTGATTGGATTGGTCCTTGGATTAGGACTTGATTGGATTGGTCCTTGGATTTAGGACTTGATTTGATTGGATTGGTCCTTGGATTAGGACTTGATTTGATTTGATTGGTTGATTGATTGAATGGATTGGATTGAATTGGATTAGATTAGATTTGATTGAATTGGATTGGATTAGGCTGGATTTGATTTGATTTGATTTGATTGGATTGGATTAGTCCTTGGATTAGGACTTGGTTTGATTGGATTGGATTTGATTTGGATTGGTCCTTGGATTAGGACTTGATTGGATTTGGATTAGATTAGATTGGTTGATTGGTCAGATGAATGATTTGGACAAAAAAAATTGGTTGAGGAAGGATGATTGTTTGAATGGATGAAAGTGGATTGGGGATTGGAGAATTTCTTGGATAGATAGAAATGGATTAAAGATTTGATGACAAGATGGAATTTGGAAAGAGGGATGATTGATTGGTTGTGGGGGATGGACTTGGCAAGAGATGTCAAGTAAAGAAAACACAATGGTCAAAAGAAGTTAGACTCAAAAGACACTCATGCTCCTTCACAACATATCCTATGGCGAGAAAAGACAATAGTCAATGGATCCCAATTGGTTTCCCAGCTATGCTTACCCAGAGTGGACACTTAGATGCTTGACCCCACTAGCTCCCCTCCACAACACTCACTTCTTTGGGGCAACCAAGCATCAATTCCCATGAAAACTCCTCATGGCGAACTTTTTGTCTCTACTAAGGGTCGTAAAAATATGGGCGGCTTCGGAGGTCCGACCTCCTGCACCAATGACTAGAAGGTTTTTGGCCACTGTGCACAAGGTGTTTAGTATGGCTTCCCGTTAGGAGCTACCCTTCGCAGTTGCGCAAGCACAATTGAGGCCTATAGCCCAATGAAGCACCAAGAAATTAGTAGACACACAAGCATGATTGAGATCTCTAGGATCCTACTAAGCACCCAATGTGAGAGTGAACTCTCAAATAGCCCCAACCATTGACCCTTTCATCATCAATGGCCTATTTAGTATAGTGAGTTGGGAACCTCAGGTCTAGGTGTACTCACTTGGGTCATTCCCCTCTCACCAACTCAAAGAGAAAGTTGGGAGGGCAGGCCCACTAAGGGTAAACATGCAACAAACATGAAAAGCTTGGAGGGTCTAGATTTCCGATCACCTAGATAGACGAGAGCATACTCTCCTACCTTTACACTTTTCACAAACACCAAAAGACAATGGTTTATTTACCGCTAATTAGATCTAGGTGCCTAATAAAAGAAACACAATGTTTGCTTGAACCTCTTAGGCAACCTGCAAAACCACTTGATTAGTAGTTTGAAAATGAAGTCTTCGACAAGCGTCCTGCAATAAACAAGAGAATGACAAAAAAAAAAAAAATTTAATTTTTGGGAATGAGTAGAAAAACAAGAATAAAAACTTTTCTACTAAAGACAAATGTGGATTTGGAGGAAACTTTGATGGGTAATTGGGGTTTGACTAGGTTTTTGACACTTTCTAAGGGATAAGAAAGCATAAAATGGGGATTTTAGAGGCGAGGTGAAGGAATAGAAAAATTTGTCCAAGAGGGACAAAGAAGCAAAAATTGGAGATAGACAATATGAAATTTTTTGGAGGTGATTGGATAAAACTGGAAGAAGTTATGGCAAACCCTAAAAATATAGAAATGTGGGATTTCGGGCTTCAAAAAGTGGAATTTGGGATAAGATCCTCAAAGAAGGAAATGTACAAAATGAAATTGCAGGAGATCTAGTGAATTTTGGAGGAAAACAGAGTGAAGATAAAGAAGATATGGCAAAAAAATAGAATAATTTTTTTTTGATTTATTCCTGCGGTCGCGCTGATTAGCAGACAGTCACGCTAACAGACAGAATATTAGTATAAAATAGAGCAGATAATAGAAGCAGAAAAATTACAATCGACTGATTAGTAGGCGCTCGTACTAATGCATGGGTGCTCGCGTCAAAACAACTAGAGTTAGCGCCCAAAGATTCAAATTCAATTTTTTTAACAAAATGCTCGCGCTGAAGAGACAACTGAAAAGAGATAGAAGTGAGAAGATAGAAGCAAGAAGAACAGAAAGAATGAGGAGGAGATAGATGAATTTTTGCAGCGGTCGCACTGAAGCACAATGAGGCGCCATAATTTTTTAAAAATTTGAGCGGTCGCACCGAAGCCGAGACGGCTGTGCTGATTAGCAGGCAGTCGCGCTGATCTAGAAAATAGTCGCGCCAATGCATGTGCGCTCACGTTGAAGCGTGAACCTATGAGAAACCTTCACAAAAACTCAATTTTTTGTTAAATTCAGGACGTGGGTCCCACGGGGCGTGCCAGAATGAAGAGGGAAAAATGGGGTGAAAGGTCAAATGATCAAAAACACAATGAAATAAGCATGAAAACACTAAAACATCAAGAGACCATTTTCACCTTGCTATTTTACCTCTCTCTTGGATTGAGCCTTCGGTGAAGTTGAATAGCGCCTCTCTTCAACTTGATTGGATGGGCTCCTTGACGGATGTGGTTGGCTCTCCAAATGCTCAACAAGGTAAGTGGATTATTGGATTGGACTTGAGTGATGGATAGGAGGATTTGGATTAGAAGATTAAGAATGGATGGATTTGATAGAGGATTATGAAGAGGATGAGAGAAGAAATAGACAACATGACAATGCATGAGAAGTGGATGATTTGTGAAGAGAATAGGCTCCAATTTATAGATTGGATGAGGCCAATGGAGGGCCAAGATTGATTTAATCATGAAGGGTTGAGATTGATTTGAGATAGAAGGCATGGATCAAGGGTGCCTTGGGAAAATAAACAGAAATATAAAATTCATTGGGAAAAAGGGGGGAGAAATTTGAATTTCAAACATGAGGAATTAAAAATTCCAAAATAAGGATGCATTAAGGGACTCAAAGAAAATTGAATTTCTTTGAGAGACTCAATGTTGATGTGACATGAGTGGGAATTAAAAATTGAGGGATAATGATAAGCATGATTATGAGAGATTCTAGAAGGATTAGTTAGGCTTATGAGATTAGGAAAAGTGATTTGTAGGAATCACATGACTAGGTTAATTAATTAGAATTAATTAACTGGGTGGGTTTAGAGGAAATGATTATTGGAGGGGAATAATTAATTTATTTGATAAATTAATATTTGGACAATAGTGATAGGATTAATTAAATTAGATTTAATTGATTCTGAGAGGAATAAGGATAACACAATTAAATTAATTAATTATGTTGATAGGCTTAAATTAATCAAATATTAATTTTAGGTGTCTACAATAGTTACAACAAAAAATAAATGAAAGTTGTAGCAAAAGATAAATAATAGTTTTAATAAAAGATAAATGACAAGTTCAACAAAAGATAAATGATGATTTCAATTGAAGACATATGTAGAATGCATATTAACTAATTACTACATGAACACTTGAGCTCATCCTATTAATAACTATATATTATAAATAATAACTAGATTGTAGTAATATTAATGAACTAACTATGAGTAACGCCTTACCTCAAGCGAGCCCTTACTTGGGTAAGTGTACTCACAATGCTAAATGACCATAATATGGCTACTACTTCACGAATGCCTTCTGCAGACTCATCCATGGAAGTAAACTCTTGCATAAATTATATTGTTGATAATAAAGCATGAAATTACATAGAATGATTTATTCAATCCACTATTTCTTACATCATATATATAAGTTTAACTATTCTAATTGAATTTGAGCTAATCTATTGTTCATCCCTATCAATAAGGGAGAATATTTGTTGGAAGGAAACAATTAAAGGATGAAAATAGAGTCCTACTAGAATTATGTTAATCATCATAAAAGGAGACTTGTTGGTGAAGAAAAGTGCACAACATAACGACACTAATAATAATTGTAATAAAAGAGCTCTTAATTCTATGGTTTGGAGTTTTTGGTTGTGAGGCATATGCTCACATGCCAAAGAAGAAGCAAACAAAGTTTGAGAACAAGGTTGTGATATGTATCTTCATTGGGTAAAGTTATGGTATGAAAGGATACAAAATTTGGGTTCTTGTTGCACAAAAGGTAATACATAGTAGAAGAGTTATTTTTTAGAGAAATTAACCCTTCTCCTATTACATTGCAACCTAAACAAACTAAACATGAATACGTGATTTAACTTCCTTCTACACCTAAGAAAGTTGAATTGAGACCCCTAGAAAGTCAAGAAGTTAAGGAGAGATCATCTAGCTCTAAATCTTCAAAAGAGGTGGAAGAACCTCCAACTTAGCTTATTCAGAGGTCTACAAGACATAGACAACCACTTGAAAGGTATTCACCTCATGATTGGAGATGTATTTTTTATTTGAATGCTAAAATGGATGAGCATAGATCTATAGAAGAATCATTAGGTATGAATGATGTAGAATCCTATAAAATTGCTATAGATGAAGAAATTGCAACTTTGAAAAAGAATGATACATGAGATCTAGTACCATTGCTTGAAGAACATAAACTTGTTTTATTGCAAGTGGGTGTTCAAGAAAAATATTGGTTCAGATGAAGGTATTGAGAAGTACAAAGAAACATTGGTTACAAAAGGCTACTCCTAGATTGATGGTGTTGATTATGGTGAGATATTTTCTCTTGTTGCAAAAAAATTGTTCATTAGATGTTTGCTTTCTATTGTTGTTTCTTATGATTTAGAGGTTGAGAAAATAGATGTGAAAATGACTTTCCTTCATGATGATTTGGAAGAGGATATTTATATCACACAACCAAAATAATACATGGTAAAATGTACAAGTAATTTGGTTTGTAAATTAACGAAATCTGTGTATGGCCTCAAATAGAGTCCTAGGATGTGGTATGATAAATTTGATACATATGTATTGAGTTTGGGATTTTAGCATTCTAAATTAGATCACTGTGATTATTATAAATCTAATGGTGATCATTTCATTTCTTGATTCAACTATGCTAGCTCCTTGAAGTGAATATTTGAATCCCTTTTGTAAAAATTCTCCATCAATCTCCATTTGAACTCCTCTAGAGGAGTAATTGAGTTGTGTCCTTGGATCACCATGCCATGGTATTGCAACTTATTAGCCACCCCCTCTAGCTAAAGGGTTACAAACTTGATCGCTTCCTCCTCATACGTGAGGTCTAACAAGAAATAGGTATCGAATTTTTGCAACCAAACTATTGTTATACAACTATTGGATCCATCATAGGTGGGTATAGTGATATTCCCCAACTATTGTTGTATATCTCCATGGCTCATCCTAAATTCTTCTTCCCATCCAATGCTCATTCTTTGTTTTCATGTCATAATATTCCATGGACATGTCATGACAAATGTATAGGTTTAGAGCACTATATTTTGCATGATACCTTGCATATTATCATGTTGTTTTTGTGGCACTTGTCATCTCATCATGTTGTCTTTGTGGCACTTTCTATTCTTATTCATTGATAAAGGGAAAGGAAATATTTTAGAACTAAAGTCTCAACTTGCAATAAAATTTGAAATGAAAGATATTGGTGCAACTAAACACATTCTTGGGATGGAAAGAAAAAGAGATAGAGTAAATAAAAGCTATTGATATGATAGAGTAAGTATGTGAATTAAATTTTACAAAGGTGTACCATGCAAGATTTTAAACCATTATGTTTTCCTTTTACATTTAGAATGAAGTTATCTACTTTAGATTATGCTACATTCCCATCCAATATGGAAGACATGAGTAGAGTACCTACCAAAGTGTAGTTGAAAGTTTGATGCATGTTATAATTTGTAGTAGACCATAGATTTCCCAAGCAGTAGGAGTTCTTTCCAGATCTATGTCTAATCATGGTAGAGTTCATTAGGATGAAATTAAAATATTCTTTGAATATTTGAATGGCACCTCAAGTATTATTTGTGTTATCATGGTAATTTGACAGAAGACAATATTTCCCTTGATATTCATAGTTATGTGGATTTAGACTAGGCAGGTGATGTTGATTGTTAAAGATCCATTGGTGCTTATGTGTTTACCTTATTTGGTGGTGCGATCAGTTAGATGAGTAAGCAATAGGTTGTGGTTGCTTTGTTCACTATTGAAGCTAAGTATATGGCAACTACTCGTGCTTGTAAAGAAGTCATTTCACTTAAGAGACTGTGTTTAGATATTCAAATAAAACAAGGCATAGTGATAGTTTATTGTGGCACTCAATGCAATCTACCTAGCTAATAACCCAACATTTCATGCCAAGACCAAGCACATTGATGTTAAATACCATTTTTTCAAAGACATGGTTGAGAATTTGATTAATGTTGTAGATTTTTTTTACTAAGGTTGTGAGCATAGAGAACTTCAGATGGTGTTCAAAGTCTATGGGTCTCATGGCCCTTAGCAATTAAATTATGTTGCAGATACTAGTCAAGGTAGAGCGTTTGATGAATGTTGTAGTTTATTTAACTAAAGTTGTGAGAATTTCATATGTTGTTCAAAGTCTATGGGACTTGTCACCCCTAGTGATTACATTATGCTACAAATACTCCCATTTTCTCGTGCAAGGTGTTCGACAAGTGGGAAAATGTTAGGAAAATAGTGTCTCAACGTTCCAATTACATAATGTTACTATTTATAGTAAGTTTATATTTGAGCATGGATTGGTCTGAAAATTTCCCCAAAGATATAGATTGGCTATATAAGCATGCAAATGAATTTTTATCGCAAGATCATGTTTGGATTTGAAGATATTAAAGTTTCTATTTTTGAAAGTTTCAAAGTCAATTTTGAAGGCCTTGGGGATGTTTTTTAGGCCTAAAAGTGGTCATAATTGTTGTAACAGGTTATAGCTTGATGGATCACTTCACAAGCTTTTTGACGCTTCAAATGGTTTATCAATCGGACTCCTGGATCAAAATTTATGGTCTCTGAAAGTTGGGTCTCTTGAAATGAGGATTATAAAAATGTGTTGGACACATAAATGAGATCTAAAGGGGATGTGTTGGTGTGTGTTTTGAAACATCATATGGAATCTTGGATTGGAGATACGTTGTGTGCCACTTTTTGGGTGGTTTTAGCTCATGGTATTATAACACCATTTGACGAATTCATGTATTGTAACTCCTATATATTGGTTTTGTGAGATGAAGGTTGTGTGTAAGAGTTTTATAGTTGTTGAGTTACCTCCAGATCTCTAGTTGGTGATACTCCCGTGAGAAGCTTTCTCTGCAAGTATATTGTATTCTATTATTTATTTACAAATAATATATTGGGAAACTTGCGGAGTGTTGGGAATTTTCTCTGAAAAGGGTTTTCCCCATGTAAATCATTGTATTATGGTATGAAAGTTATTTGTGTTAGTTTTGTTTAATTTTTATAAATTTTGTAAAGATCTATTTTTTTTCATAACCCTTATCTCAAGGATAGTGTACGATTCCACTACCTTAACTTCCTTTCACTAAATTCTTCCCTAAGAAGCCATTGGGCTAATGTGATAAAAATGTCAATAAATGCACTATTTGGGATTGATTTAGTGTTCACAGATACAAGAGTGTTTCTCTTGATGGTAATTGATGCCATCATTGTCATAGGGGTGAAAATTTTGAGGCATAAAGCCATCACAAAATATATAGTTCATTAAAGGAACCTACCGACAAGGGATGCTATTAGGGGAGAATAGGAAACAAGAAACATTTTGAATTTGAATTGCTTGAGGAGAAGAAATTTTGGGATAGGTAGATTTATAATGTCTTGTTCTCAATTAATTTATGTTTGTGCACCAAAGGCCATTTCCTATTTCTAGCGAGCTAAGCCTATCGGAGCCCAATCTCACAAGTCATAAAAAGTTGAAGGGAAAAAAGTTCAAATGCTGATTTTTCATTTTTTGCCAAATTCACCAACTAAAAATATCACCAAAATTGTAACAAGGCTAAAGGAAAACATTTAAGTTGTCAACAAGTTCTAATTTTCACTAATTTAATGAGTTCAAATGATTGTTGAGAGTTTGACAAGGCTCAGAGAAAAGATTTAAACAATAAAAAATTTCTAATTTTCACTTTTTTTCTAGTTTGCAAACCTTTAAAATATGTGACAAGGTTAAATTATTTTCCAAGTTTTCCATTTTAGCAAAAGTGTGAAAGTGCAAAAAGGTTTTCAAGTTCAAGTAGAAAATTTTAGTTTTAATTTTAAATGAAAAAAAGAGCATCAATTGATGTGGTTGGTGAATCAATAGGTAACTATGAGCTTTGCATGAGCTAAGCCACTCATTTGGGTGGCTTCATTACCAAACATATATTTTAACCATTTAAAGAGTGAATGGGCTCATTGTGTCATCTCTCATTTTGTAAACAAACCCTTGTTAAAAGTGTGTTTTAAGTTATTGCATTCGGAGAATTTGATTTGAAGACAAAGCCCTTTGGTTTACTAAAAATCAAATGATGAAAACCCTTTGGTTTCAAGAGTTAGAGGATGAAATCCTTCTTGTTTTATAAAAAAATATCATTTAGGTTGTAAATAAGCTTTTATGAGTTGTAGATTCTAATTGTTTCAAGTTTGTGTGTTTTATAGTTTTATAATGAATTTAAAATAGTAGTTTATCTTTGTTGCTCTTGTTTTCATGGCTATTCTCCTATTATTATTACAAAGTATTTTGATTTATTTGAAATTTCACTATAAATTAGAGAAATACCAAAACCTATCTTTCATTTATTGGCTTTATTTGTTAATTTGGTTTATCAATGTTGGTTAAAACTATGAAGACATCTGGGTATTTGCTACTTCTAGTTAAAATAAATAAATTGAAAAAATTATTTTCAGATTTTTTTTGTTGGGATTATTTTAAGAGGGGAGAAAAATGGCTAAAATTATTTGTCAATGGGGTATTGATCAAATACATTAGAATGGATAAATTTTGTAGCATTACTATAAAGGAGTCCAACATTCTTTTTCTATTAATTTTACATCTAACTAAAAGATCAACCAAGTTTCTTATCCTTTTGAATTTAAATGAAATCATTACTCATTGCCCTTCCAATAAAAAATTACAACCACTAATATTAACACCTCTAACTTCCACCATGTATTAAAATCACCACTAACAACCCAAGGAATGTCCTTAATATTATTAAGCATCTAGTTCCAAATGTTTATCCTTTCTTGTAGTCATTTGTAACGTCTAATAAAATACCAAAAAAATTATCTTGTAAGGCCTCTCAACCCAATACACTCTATTGCAAGGCAAAACATTGGGGTTGATCACATCAGAAGGAAGCATAGGATTAGGTGTTAAACCTAAAAAGACCTTCTACACATTACAACCTATTGATCAAGAGGTTCCATAGACTAGTGTTGTACACAATGAAATCTATGCTAGAAACTTGATGTTGCTGGTGTATTATTTTATTTTTACTTTTAGTTAAACTATTTTTTGTATTAAATGCACCTATGATAGGATAAGCTTACTTAAATAGGCATCTACTTAGCTAGGTTACATTTGTATCATATAATTAATACTTTCCTACTTTGGTGGATATGTGTACACATGTGACTATATAATCTATAATCCCACATTGGTTGTACATTTGCATGTCTCAATAGGGTATCTTATTTATATCCACTTGTAGCTCATTGTTGAGCGATTCCTTTTGCATCTCTTTTCCATATTAAATCCTTGAATAGAATAACATTATTCTATTGTTTTAATCTTCTACTTTCTTGGTGCTTGTATTTATCTTTTTTTAATCCTTTTGGCTATCTTCAAATTTGGTTCTTACATGGTATTAGAGAAAGAGATTGTCTATGACTATTATTTTTTAGAAGATCCAAGATTGAAAATCTTAGATTTTGTAAAAGCCAAGTATGTTCTTCCATTCCACCAAATGATTTCAGGAATGATAAAAGCTAGAATGAGAAATCATATTCTAAGTACATTTTGGAGAATGATAAAGCAAGATTGAGTTCACTATTGAGTGCAAAAATACCTATGAGGGATTTTATTTCAGAAGTTCTTACAAGAACCATTAAATTGTTATTTCAGCTACATTGTATACAAACTTCTCTAAAACCATTGCATTATGTGAGTGGGGGCCCTCCAACATTCTATTGCCAATGATTTATGGATAACGTCCTCCTCCACCTCCCCACTGAAAGAAAAATATTTATTTTAGTTGGGCATCGACGAACTCCTGTGAGCAAGCACATCTGCATTTAGCTATTATTGTCCATCCCCACTCCGATTTCTATTTCAGTATTATATAGAATCCTTTCAAATTGTATAAGGTCAAATGTGCCTACTATAAGATGAAAAAATAGGATGGAAAATGATTATTTTCTAAAGATTTTTTTTAACTAAAGCAACTTTTTCAAAAAAAATACATTAATTTGCCAATGTCTTCTACTCTAGCATTTGCAAATTTATTGATCATTCATATTATGACATCCTATACGGACACAACACCCAATGATGATCAATGTAGTCATATTACATCCACTAAGATATCATCTCCATCATCTTCTATTGCTTATACCAAATCTAGTATTGTTTCATCCATGACTTTTAGTGATTTAGTTCTATAGGAAATTTATAAAGTTTGAATAAAACTCATTTAAGATGAACACTTGATAGATTTATCAAGTCCATTCTTTTAGATTTCAAGGACACCCTTAAGGAAATTCACATCCTCTTTGATGAGAATCCTATAATAGCTATTGTCACTCATCTATGGTACATGTTCTTCATTCATCTCCCCCTAGTTTAAGAGACCACTTTCTTGAATTAGGCACAAGACATCTAATTTATTTGTGACATTTTTGACATATATAAACATATACACTATTGAGTTTTCTTCCTTCATATTCTTTTACAAAATGGGAGAATATCTTGCACACTGATACAAAGGAAGAACTTCTCCTAAACACACTTGACTGAATTGATACCTTTCACACAATGGTTCATTTCAAACAATGGCTAAATGCATCCTTGTTCAACTTCGAAACACCGATACAACACTACCTAATACACATTCAACAATGAAAACAACATGTAAAGTGGGTATCTTGAGTTGTTCAATCCCAACACAACACATCTCATAGGTTTCCCATCCAACCATGATTAAATAATGCATTGCTTTTGTCAAACCCTCAAGCAACTAGGGTATTTAACTCTATCAACAGTGTTAGAGACCACATTGTTCTTCATAACTTGTATAAGACCAAAAGATAATGAACCAGGACTTAGGAATCCTTTATGGATCAAAATAGAGTTTTTTACAAAAAAAATATATGATTTTTCACCAATACCAAATGGGAGATATGAATTTTTTAGTGTTGCTGGAAACCCTAGTTTTAGAACACACCTACTCTCACCAAAAATGGCATAAATCATGCAAATATTAATGAAATTGCACCAAAAAAAAGAATATGAAAGTATAATCATGTATTAAACTTTTACCATTGGTTTCAATTCCGTACTATAACTTACAGGATTGTACTATCTGTTTCTTTTGGACTGTTATAGGAAAAAAATAGTCATTTAGGGCAGTCCATGGTAAAAATGCAACATCTCACTCAAAAATTGATGAAAATGAATGAACCCAAATGAAAATGGAAGATAAATAAATCCTATAACATATCCAATCAATTACATATAATTAAATATGAATTACAACCTATACAAAACCAAAGAACAATCTACAACATGAGAAAAATCAGAATTTTTAATGCTCCAATCACAATTTTTGAGTGAGATATTTTCCCCAACCCCCAAGTTCGAGTTTGGGTGGAATTTAAATATATTTTAATTCATATAAACTATCTTGACTGACCCACCAATCATTATGCTTGACAAGTACATCAATTTGACAACTTTTACAAAAGTTGCTTAACAACTATTTGAGCAACATTGACAATTTTTTGCATTTTTGACATCTAATCACCCAAATATTTTTATAATGGTCCTAAATAACCCACAATGGTCTTATATGACTTTATTGACTCAATAAAACCAAAAGAAACCAAAATTTCACAAATGACAGTAATTTGAATCAAAGGGTGCATTCAGGATGCCCCTACATCATACTCCCCGCAAAAAAGAAATTTGAGTTCCACCTCAAATAGGAATCTTCTTTCTTGTCTTCTAGTTCCTTTATAGGCCTGCATTGTGTCCTTTTTGCTGGATCTCAACTACATTCATTATAACTGGTTTACTTGTGCTTTTTGGTCCAACAAAATGCTTCTTGAGCCAAGGCCAATTTGGTGCTATATATCCATGGTTTACTGTTGGTCTCCTCATTATAGTTTTAGATTTGACAAAAAATGGAGATTGATTTCCTCTTCCATCCACTTTGTCTTCTTTACCTGCATAGGGAACAAACATATTAAATAAATCATATTCTTCTTCTCCATACTTGACTTCTTCATCCACCTCATGTTATTTTCCATACATCATTTTCTCTTTAGTATTTCCCAAAATCTTTGGCATCACCTCAACCTTACTCAACCATTCATTTTTATTTTGAATTGCTCATCCATTCTTTTGTTCTCCTTGACATCAACATTTTCAACTCTCAATTCTTCTCTTGAGAACCATGCTATCTCCTTACCCTCCATAAGCATCTCCTCTCCTTGGACTATCCTTGAGTCCTCTACAACTTCTTGTCTAGTCACTTCCTCTTCCTGAACATCACCCACTTCAACATCAATGTCACTATTACTTTTGTTAGTTTGAGAAAATTCAAAAGAAATTGCTTCCACTTCATTTTCAATTGGGTTTTTAAACAACATGGTGTTTTCAAAATTGGTTACCTCAACCATTACCTCATTTATCTTTTGTTCGTATGGCTGTATATTTTTCTTCTCACTTAACAACAAGTTTTCAGTTCCTATGAACTCACCCTTCAAGGTTGTTAATGCATATTTCTCTCCATATTTTTATCTCTCATAAGTGTTTTGTTGTTGTTATGCTTTGCTGACCATAATGTCACATCCTTCCAAACACGAGGTGACATACATCCAAATGCTTAATATCACAAAATATTTCATCCTTATAATTGCCTATGTGAAACTCATCTTTACATTGCTCACTTACAGTTACCTATCTACCTGTTTTAAGCTAGCTCACTGAATAGGGCACATGGTATTGTATTCTTTCCAAACCAAATTTATCTACCATATATTCAAAAACAATATTATCCATGCAGTTATCTGAAATCACAACTTGACAACATTTACCTTTGGACTTGTAGGTAGTCCAAAATAATCTTTCCTTTGCCAACTCTCTTTCTTTCTTGGCTGTCATTCCTTCCTTCTGTAGCTTCTTTGACATTTCTTCCTCCTGTAGTCTCTTTGCCATTTTGAAAAATGTATTTAACAATTTCATGCCCTTTGCCCATCTTTCTTCTTAGTAAGAGTCATCCTTCCAAAACACAAACTTCCAATGCTTCCCTTGCCCAAATATTTGGGCTCTCAAAATTCTTTTCCCAGACCTTTTAGGCTCTGATACCAAAAATGATGCAAAGAAATAACTTCTCCTAAACACACTTGACTAACTTGACACCTTTCACACAATGGTTCATTTCAAACAATGGCTAAATGCATCCTAGTTTAACTTGGAAACATTGATATAGTGGCCTAATAGGAATTCAACAATGAAAATAACATGTAAAGTTGGGATCTTGGGTTGTTCAATCCCAACACAAAAAATATCATAGGTGCCCCACCATGATCAAATAATGCTTTGTTTTTGTCAAACCCTCAAGCAACTAGGGTATTTAACTCTGTCAACGGTGTTAGAGACCAAATTGTTCTCCATAACTTGTATCATACCAAAATATAATGAACCAAGACTTGGGAATCCTTTATGGGATTTAAAATTATATTTTTTCACAAAAAAATAGGATTTTTAACTGTACTAAATGGGAGATATGAATTTTTTAGTTTTGTTGGAAACCCTAGTTTCAGAACAGACCTACTCTCACCAAAAATAGCATAACTCACACAAATATTAATGAAATTTCACCAAACCAAAAGAATATGAAAGTAGACTCATGTATTCAACTTTTACAATTGGTATCAAGTCCATATTACAACTTATAGGACCGTACTACGTGTTTCTTTTGGACTATTACAAGAAAAAACAATCATTTAGGGCAATCCATGGTAAAAATGCAATATCTCACTCAAAAATGGATGAAAATGAATGAAACTAAATGAAAATTGAATATAAATCAATCCTATAACATATCCAATCAAGTAAATATCATTAAATGTGAATTAAAACCTGTACAAAACCAAAGAACAACATGCACCATGAGAAAAAAACAAAAAATTTAATTCTCCAATCACAATTTTCTCCTTCTATATTTTCCCCAACCCCCAAATTAAAGTTTGGATAAAATTTAAATACATTTTAATTCATATAAAATGCCTCAAACAAGCCACCAATCATTATGCTTAAAAGTACATCAATTTGACAACTTTTACAAAAGTTGCTTGACAACAATTTGAGCAACATTGACAATTTTTTGCATTTTTTACATCTAATCACCCAAATATTTTTATAATGGTCCTAAATGACCCACAATGGTCTTATATGACCTTATTGAATTAGTCAAACCAAAAGAAACTAAAATGTGACAAATGACAATAATTTGAATCAAAGTGTGCATTTAGGATGCCCATGCGTCACACACACCTTTATGTTTGTTTCTTCCTAAGGGGAGAAACATTGTTTATTTTTCATGGATCATCTTCAATATCTGAATTTTAGCATCTTGTATTTACATTGGAGATTCCACACTGAAGACGTTGCATGACATGTCTTCTTCTCTCAATTATAGGGGTGAGCTGAGCATTTTTTCTCATATAGTGTTTTATCCTTCTCAATTTTTTCAATTGGAGTCACATAGTCCTTCTCTCTTCATCCTCACTTTGGGGGAGTTTTTCTTTATGGGCTTCTTCCTTCTATTCTTTTTGAGGGTATTTTTTATACATGTGTACCTAACATGGCTACACATTTGTTGGGGCCTATTTATCCTTTATTTACACCCTTATAGTTATGAGTGGTGTTGCTACATTATTTTATTTTTTGTATTTAGATAATTAATTTATTACATTATATGCACCTAAGATATGACAAGCTTTCTTAGTTAATTTGCATTTGCAACATGTGACTTCTACTTTCCTAGTTTGGTAGAGATGTGCACACATGTCTACATCTCCTACTACCCCATAGTAAATTCATATATTTTTGTGGTGCATCCTATATATACCAACTTGTAGCTCATTATTAAACAATCAATCATGTACCACTCTTACATATTCCATCCTTAAATAACATGAATCTATCATTTTGTGCTTGCATTTAGCTTTTGTTGTTACTCTAGCCATGAAACTCCTTATTACCAATAAGGTTATCATTTTTTTCAAATGCTACCATAAATCTTGAATGTTTTCCACACTATGTGTAGACACCTAAAATTAATATTTAATTAATTTAAGCCTATCAACATAATTAATTAACTTAATTGTGTTGTCCTTATGCTTCTCAATGTTAATCAAATATAATTTAATTAATTCTATCACTATTGCCCAATAATTAATTTATCAAATTTATTTTCCCCTATTCTTTCAAAGTCCCCTCCAATAATTATTTCCTCTAAACCCACTCAGTTAATTAATTCTAATTAATTAACCTAGTCATGTGATTCCTACAAGTCACTTTTACTAATTCCACTCAACCTAATTAATCCTTCTAGAATCTCTCAAAATCATGCTTATCATTATCCCTCAATTTTTAATTCCCACTCATGTCACATCAACATTGAGTTTCTCAAAGAAATTCAAATTTCTTTGAATCCCTCAATGCATCATTATTTTGAAATTTTTAATTCCTCATATTTGAAATTCAAATTTCTCCCCCCTTTTCCCAATAAATTTTATATTCCTGTTTATTTTCCCAAGGCACCCTTGATCCATGCCTTCTATCTAAAATCAATCTCAACCCTTCATGATCAAATCAATCTTGGCCCTCCATTGGCCTTCTCCAATCTATAAATTGGAGCCTATTCTCCTCACAAATCATCCACTTCTTATGCATTGTCATGCTGCTCTTTTCTCCTCTCTCTTCTTTCTTCAATCTTTCAATTCAAATCCATCCAAAATCCATCCAATAATCCTATCAAATCCATTAATCTTGTTGAGCAAAGGAGATCAATCCACATCCAAATCAAGCAAGCAACACATCTAGTGGAGCATCAAGGGTGCTTCCTCATCATCCACTTCATCAAGATCAATCTGAGGGAGGTAAAAATAGCAAGGTATAAAATGGTTTTGTTTGCATTTTGAATGTTTCTTTGGATTTCTAACCATCTGATCTTCCCTTGCTACATTTTCCCCTCTTCATTCTGGCACGCCCAGTGGGACCCACGTCTCGAATTTAACAAAAAAATTAAGTTTTTTGTGAAGGTTCGCGCTTCAGCGTGAGTGCACACACATTGGCACGACTGCTTGCTACATCAGTGCGACTGCCTACTAATCAGCGTGACCATCGCGGCTTCGACACGACCGCATCAAATTTGATTTTTTTTCTAGTGCCTCACTGTGCTTCATCACGACCACCACACAAATTCATCTTTCTCCTCTTCTTCATTCTTTCCATTCTTCTCACTTCTATCTATGTTTTGTAAAATCTAATTAAAAAAAATCTAAAAAATACACTGGATTAGTTGTGTTTTGGTTTTCAGTTGTCGCTTTAGCGCGAGCGTTTTGTTAAAAATTTGAATTTGAATTTTTCGGGCGCTAACCCCTATTGTTTTGATGTGAGAGCCCGCACAATAGCGCGACCGCCTGCTAATTAGTGCGTCTACATTTTTGTTTTTGCTATCTGTTTTATACTAATATTTTGTCTGTTAGCGCGACTACTCGCGCATTAGCGCCTTTGTAAAATTTATTCTATTTTTTCGTCATATCTTCTTTATCTTCACTTTGTTTTTCTCCAAACGTCACTAGATCCCTCGCAATTTCATTTTGTACATTTCCTTCCTTGAGGACCTTATCCCAAATTCCACTTATTGAAGCCCAAAATCCCACATTTCTCTATTTTTAGGGTTTGCCATAACTTCTTCCAGTTTTATCCAGTCACCTCCAAATTTTGCCATAGTGTCTATCTCCAATTTTTGCTTCCCTCTTGGACAATTTTTTTCATTCCTTCACCTCACCTCTAAAATCCCCATTTTATGCTTTCCTATCCCTTAGAAAGTGTTAAAAACCTAGTCAAACCCCAATTACCCATCAAATTTTCCTCCAAATCCACATTTGTCTTTAGTAGAAAATTTTTTATTCTTGTTTTTCTACTCATTCCCAAAAATTAAAAAAATAAATATTTTTGTCATTCTTTTGTCTTTTGCAGGATGCTTGTCGAAGACTTCATTTTCAAACTACTAATCAAGTGGTTTTGCAAGTTGCCTAGGAGGTTCAAGAAAACATCATGTTTCTTTTATTAGGAACCTAGATGTAATTAGGGGGTAAAATAATCTTGTGTTTTCTTTGTCTTGAAGAGTCAAAGGGTAGGAGAGTATGCTCTTGCCTATCTAGGCAATCAGAAATCTAGACCCCTTTGGTCTTTTATAGGAATATTGCTTGTGTTACCCATAGCGGGTCTGCCCTCTTGAGTTTCTCTTAGATCCGGTGAGAGGGGAATGAACCAAGTGAGTACACCCAGACCTGGGGTTCCCAACTCACTATAATAAATAGGCCATTGAGATCGAAAGAATCAATGGTTCGTGCTATTTGAGAGTTCACTCTCACATTGGGTGCTTAGTAGGATCCTAGAGATCTCAATCACGCTTGCGTGACTACTAAGTTCTTGGTGCTTCGTTGGGCTATAGGCCTCAATTTTGCTTGCGCAACTGCAAAGGGTATCTCCTAACAGGAAGCCATACTAAACACCTTGTGCATAGTGGCCAAAAACCTTCTAGTCATTGGTGCAGGAGGTCGGACCTCCGAAGCCGCCCATATTTTTACGGCCCTTAGTAGAGACACAAAGTTCTCCATGAGGAGTTTTCATGGGAATTGATGCTTGGTCGCCCCGGAGAAGTGAGTGTCGTAGAGGGGAGCTAGTGGGGTCAAGCATCTAAGTGTCCGCTTTGGGTAAGAGTAGGTGGGAAACGAATTGGGATCCATTGACTATTCTCCTTACTCGCCATAGGCTATGTTGTGAAGGAGCATAAGTGTCTTTTAAGTCTAACTTCTTTTGACCATTGTGTTTTCTTTACTTGACATCTCTTGCCAAGTCCATCCCCCACAACCAATCAATCATCCCTCTTTCCAAATTCCATCTTGTCATCATCAAAACTTTAATCCATTTCTATCTATCCAAGAAATTCTCCAATTCCCAATCCACTTTCATCCATTCAAACAATCACCCTTCCTCAACTAATATTTTTGTCCAAATCATTCATCCGACTTTGGGTAGCCTCCCCCTTTATTCTTCCTTTTATCTATTTTTTCTTCCATAATCATTCTCCCTCTATTCCAATTCATCATCAATTCCAATCAAGTCCTCTTATCCAAGGACCAATCCTATCAAATCAATTCGTAATCCAAGGACCAATCCAATCAAATAAAGTCCTAATCCAAGGACTCATCAAATCCAAATCTAATCAAATCTAATCCATCATCATTCCAAGCCAAGTCCTAATCCTCATCTTCATTTAACATCATCTTCATAATATTTCCCCTCCAAAACATATTCACCCAATTCCAATCTAATCCTTCACTCTCAACATGACTACCCAGAATTTCAAAGCTTGGTATGAGAAGATGCTCATGGAAGTTCACAAATCTGCCTACCAAGTTAATCCCATAATCTCCCACTCGCCTACCATACCTTCATCCATCCCATCTCAACACATTACACCCAATCCCAATCTATACCATATCTCTTATCCTTCCTCTACCTTCAGCAAGGGAAATCTATCTTATTCCCCATCCATATCTCCATCCCATTCCCCATCCATATCTCCATATTATCCCTCATCCACATACTCCTCTAATCCAATATGTATACCTCCATCTCCCCCCCCATCTACATCCCAATCCCCATCCTTCTACAATACATTCATTACCTCTACTCCCCATCCAAATCCTTTACTCCATAGTCCTCCAATTATTAATCCTAATTCCCCAATCCATTATCCTAATCCTCCATCCAATCTCAATCCTCCATCTAATCCCAATTCTCCATCTACTTCTAATCCTACAAAATCCATATTCTCCACGTCCTCCAAATCCATCATCCATAATCTTATCCAAGACATGCTAGCAAAGGAGACAAAATCCTCACCTCGAAGCAAAGTGGCCAAGTCTCCTCAAGTCCTCCATCCACCCCAATTAGGCTCCACCTCAAAAAAAGATCCCAATCCCCTGCACTTCATGATACCCCCATTTCCCCATCTACTCACATCAAAACTTCCATATCTTCCTCCATCACACAATCCCCACAACTCCAAACATGCCAAAATCTTGTTCCAAAGCATGCTAGCATAGAATACTCTCCATCTCATGATGCATCTCTCTCTACTCCATCTAATGATGGCATTCCCTCAACTTCCTCTCATGATCATATGATTCCTCTATCCAACCCTCTCCCTCCATCGCATGATCCTCTTCCATCTCATGATCCAATTGCCCCTCTCACTCCATCTCATGATACTCTCCCTAGTAAAGATCAAAGTATCCCTTCATCTCCATGTCATGATCCCAATCCATCTAAAGATCCTAATCTTCCTTCCACAACTCATTCCTCTCAAAATGGACTCGCATCTTGTTTCCTAAATAATAAGGGTCCTCAAGCCAATGCTCAAGATGTTGGTACATCCTCTATTCCTCCTAAATCCAAATTTCCTTTATACAAATCAAAATCTCGTTATCCCCCGTCATCCATATCCATTTTGGGATCCTATATTCCAAAGCTAAATCCTCCATTCCTTCCATCCATTTTGGGTCCTTACGTCCCTCCATCCACCACTCCATCACCTCAAATAATCCCTAGGCAAGATCAACAAAGGCACACATCATTGAATGCCTCCCAACACTCTCCTTCCATCATCCCACCATCCATAAAATCCTTCATTCATCCTCATGCACGCATCCCATTGCTATTGGAAGCAATTTGGATGCCCAATCAAAAAAGCATAAAGCTCAAAATCCACAAAAATCAAAGGATCAACATGTCTCCTCAAAACGACATGCTCAAAACAAAAATATGATCCGAAAGAAAGAAAAATAAAAAAGGCCACAAAGGCCCCAAAAGAAAAATTCAAGAACTATGTGGATTCCCAAACAAGCAATGCATCCCAAAGTAAAATCAAATTCGACATCCAAACTTGTTAATCCAAAAGCTCCATCCATTCATAACTCCTCCAATCCTCCATCTAATGCTCCTCCATCTTCAAAATCCATTTTGGGTCCTTATATCCCAAAATCCACCATCCTAACTCCATCGTCCCCCTCTTCTATTTTGGGTCCACATTTCCCAAAATCCACACTTTATCCTCCATCTAATCCAAAACACTCTCCCCCACTACTCCACCACCCTTCAAGGTGTGTGGCAATGTTGATCTTCCACAAATTCTTCAAAACCCCATCTATTATCCACCATCCATTTTTCACAATCCCATTACGTTAGTCTAAACCTTTACAAATCCATATCTTTCATCCCATATCCATTTCATTGATGCCAACATCTATGGGCATACCTCCACTTCAAAGAAATACTAAGGGATACCATCTATGGAACTGGATTCTTGAGTCCTCCCTTCCTCCTTCATGCATTCACTATATTTCATATCTACTCATCCTCATCCTTATCCATCCAAACTATTCCAAAAATTCAAAAATTCAAAAAATCAAAAAATCAAAAATCAAGAAAAATACAAAAAAAAAAAATCAGAAAAAAGTAAAGAAAAACCATTTCATCCAATGGTGAAAACTTGGCAAACAAGCGTTATGTGTAATCCCCTCATCCCCTTGCACTCTACACTTGGGGGCAAGCTTCATCCATGTAATCCTCCCATCCATCTGCATCATATCTAAGTCCATTCTCCTTTCCTATCTTTGATCTTGACTATCCTATCCATATCCTCCATCTCATATCCCTCATTCTATCAAAACGAATCCTTTGTTCCTATCTTTCGTCTTGATCATATAAAGGTAAATGCATGCATGCTTTGGAAAACACAAGCCTTAATCCTCTACTATCCATATCCATTACATATTATCCTTCCACCTCATACATCTTTATCCACCATCCTTGTATCCTTAATTCCACTAGCTCTAGTGTGGGGCATTGCACTCCTTTGCAGCATAGTCCTTTGGTCTCCATCATCTTACCCTCCATCCTTTATTCCTCCATTTCCTATCCATATCCATCCACTTGATCCATCTATCCAAACAATAGCTCCCTCCTTCCATCCATCCATCCTCTTACCAACCCATTGGTTCTCCCTTGTGATTGGTTCCAGTTAATCAAATCCTATCCACCAATCCACCCAATCCTATCCAATTTCTAATCCACTCCTATCTCATCCAATCATATTCTCCATCTCTTCCAATATAATCAATAATCCCATCCCCAATCCAATCCTATTCAATCATCCATCCCCATTTTTTCATCCTATCTAATCATTTATCCTTCTTCCAATCCATCAAACTGAGCTTTCCCCATCTACCTGATCTCGCACTAACTTGTGCCTAATCCAAGCACCCATCCATACTTTTCTAATCAAATCCAGCAACAATCCTCTCATCTGTAGACCTCACACATCCAACTTGTCTTTTGTCATCCATCAATCAATCCATCACCTGCCCATTGGGATGTATCCTTCCATAGTCTGGCAGTTTATCCAAATCTGTATCCTACTCTTGGTAAGAGATGTAAGTTGTTCATGTGCATGTTGTTTGCATGCTTGAGCTTTTCGCTTTGTTTTTCATCTTGTGTCCTAGGACTATGCTTGTTCAGGACTGCCTTGATCATCCTATATCTTGGTATGTCTTAGCTGGTGTATAATGGGGCATAGTTTTATAGCATGGTGAGTTTGAAGGTCTTCCTTGTATGAATTGGCAACCCTGCATTAGTGTTTATCAACACTTGCATGATTGTGTGCAAGACATTCCTATTTGACTGAGCGTCAATCCACGCCTCAGATCTTCATATCATCTTGGTTCTTCTAATCAGTGGTGTAGACTATCCATGGCAATATCAAATCTAGGTTTGCTATCTATACTTGCTCAACAAGAAATCCAATCCATTTATCATTTCTTTGTCTCATTTCATTCACAACACTCCAACTCATCCTACTTCCCTCTTTCATTATCTTCATCCTTTCATCACTTATTCTTCTAATTCCTTTCAAGAGCACACCCGTGTTCTTCAAACTCGCGTGTACTCTCGAGGGGGCATACCACTACTTCCTCGCCATCCTTCCTCCTCACCATTCTTCCTCATCTCATGACTGGGGCATCATGCTACTAGTTCTTATCCTTTTCTTCATCTCATGATAGGGTCATCATGCTACTAGTCCTTATCCTTTTCTTCCACTATGTTTTATTCTTCTTTGATATAACATCATTTCACAACGCTATATCAAAAAAGGGCAAAATTTAGACACCTAAAATTAATATTTAATTAATTTAAGCCTATCAACATAATTAATTAACTTAATTGTGTTATCCTTATTCTTCTCAATGTTAATTATAATCTAATTTAATTAATTCTATCACTTTTGCCCAAGAATTAATTTATCAAATTAATTATTTCCCTATTCTTTCAAAGTCCCCTCCAATAATTATTTCCTCTAAACCCACTCAGTTAATTACGCCGAGAGATGTTCCTATACAGTCGCAGCAGGGGGAGTGAAGGATAGAATAAAAATGGAATATTTCGTGTAAACACTAAAGAAAACGGAAACATGATGGAAGATCAAGCACTACTACGATGGAAGACCAAGCACCGTCTGAAGCTGTGTGGATCATAATGTAAAACTGTTCATAATTAAAAACGTAACGTAAAAGATAGCAGTTACATGCAACGATTGGAATGAAGAAAGAAATAAAGGAAATTTATTGTCTTTAAATGAAATCGTTGTCTCTGATATATATATATCAATTTTCATTCTATTTGCAATCGAATTTTACCCATTCCATGTGAAACAAGAGTAGATCCAATACAGGTGAGCAGATTCTATATATGTAAGTTTTGTTACTGGTTCCACAAGATATAAGCAATTCAGCACTTGAGACTGTTGGTGAATTTTGCAAGAATTTGAGGGATTTTCGGTTGGTTTTGTTGGATAAAAAAGAACAGATCACTGATCTGCCACTTGATAATGGGGTCATGGCTCTGCTGCGTGGATGTCACAAGTTGAACATATTTGCATTATACGTGAGGCCTGGAGGATTGACAGATACAGGGCTTGTTTATATTGGGAAGTATAGCACAAATGTAAGGCGGATGTTATTGGGATTTGCTGGAGAAAGCGACTAGGGCATCCTTCAACTTTCACATGGATGCTCAAAACTGGAGAGGCTTGAAATGAGAGGTTCTTGTTTTAGTGAATCTGCAATAGCATCTGCAGTGCTAAATTTGAGATCATTGAAGTATATATGGGTACAGGGATATAAAGCAACACCAAGGGGAGAGAGACTTCTGGGTATGTCACGACCATTTTGGAACATAGAGTTTACCCCACCTCAAATATAGTCGGAGGGACAATTGGATGGAGATATTATTGAAGAAAGCCCAACACAAATACTAGCTTACTATTCTCTTGCTGGAATGAGAACAAATAATCCAGAGTCTGTGAAGCTTTTGTCATTTCGTTGATAAAAGTTAGCAGCAGCTTAAGTTGGAGTATGCATTTCAACCAACATGATTGTGTCATGGAACAGATTACAGTATGCAGGGAAAGGATACAGGCAGCTGGACCATTGTAGTTATTCCACTTAACGACGCCGTCCAATACTTAGGAGAAAGAAGTTTGCCAATTTCCTTTCTGTGCACTTTTGCACGAGCTTTGGTAAAAGGA
This sequence comes from Cryptomeria japonica, assembly GCF_030272615.1. NCBI lineage: Eukaryota > Viridiplantae > Streptophyta > Pinopsida > Cupressales > Cupressaceae > Cryptomeria > Cryptomeria japonica. The sequence goes on from NC_081414.1 coordinate 459,854,421, forward strand.
TCTTTTGGCAGACAAGAAGCCCTTTCTCATTTCTTCTCTACTGCATCTGCTTCCTGGCACTAAGAATCCGTATACAGAGGTATGGATTTGGAGACTGCTATTATGCATTGTGCTTGAACAGTTTAGGCTAATTCCATTCCATGCGCTCAGATTCAACCTATAGGTTCTCTAAGGCCTAAAGAATCTCTTAAGCAGTTTGATGCTTTAATTAATAATTAGATCTTTAAGAGCCTTTGGAGCTGCTAATCCCAACACTGAAGCGGGCATTCATGAAGCTTGAGTTTTTTTTGTCAATATTGAAAACCTGCACCTTTAATGAGATTTTACGAGCAAGCCCATTTTAACAATTTGCATATTGCATGTTTTAAACTTTTCATATGTTTCAAGCGATTGTAATGTTTTATTTTTATGTTTGCTTCAGATAAAAACCTTATCTTTATCAATCCAGACACATCGTTGATTGTACAACACAATATTTAGGTGAGTTTTTTGTTTAATATAGCATGTTCTGATTATGTCATTTTTTAACTTCTTTTAGATTTTGCCTTAATTTTATCATATAATAAGTTTTTCTAATTTTAAATCTTGTTTATTTTGGAGGATCCAATTTTAAGGTCACGTTTTAGAAATTAAACAAAAATATGACAAATTGCAATTCCACTTTGTAGTGGATTGTATTTTTCTATTTAGATAATGACAATTGTAAATCTCAAAAATCAGTTATAAAATTATATTTTTCTAAAATTAAGTGTTCATTCATTTAACAATTAAAAAATAGAATTTAGTTTAATTTTAGATTTTGAAATGATTTGCATGCAAAAAGACAAAATACAATAGAAATGTTGTTGATATATCTAGAAAAATATAAAAAGTTTCCATTTAAATCTAGATTTTAGTTTTAAATTTATACTAAAATTGTTTGATGATTCATTTTTTATTTTAGAATTTGTAGTGATTTACATTAGGATCCTTATAATTTATAGAAGTTATTACTGTGAATAATATATATTAAATATAGAATAAAGTTTTAGATAAAGCAAGTTATTTCTTATAAAATAGATGTTTCCATGTTTTGTTTGCAAAAAGATCAAGAGTGTAGTAAAGATAAGAAAGATATAGAACTTAGTAAGTTTTTTTTAATAAAAATACAAAACTTAGTAAGTTAGAAAAAAATTATGTTAATTATTTGTAGTGAAAGAATGGATTTTTCATATATTTTTCTATTAAAGGCGTGACATTAAGAGATGCACAATTTTAATAAATTAAAGACATTTTTACGTAATGAAGTATATATTTTAATATAAAAGAATACAATGTTCAATCTCCCGTGATATCTTCTAAAATATTTTTTAAATTTTTTATTTCATTTATGATAAACTTTAGAAAGTATATAAGTACTTCATCATATGAAATAATTTATTCTAAAAAGAGAAGAAATTAGACATGAAAAATCATGGGCATTTGTAGGGATATGAATTATATGTTTACATACAAATAATTAATTAAATTATTTCTTTTTTTGAGCTTGCAAATGTATTTTTCTCATAATATACAACAAATTTGAGTTAGAAGAATAATGAGAGAAACATATTTAAATATATGTAAGAGGACAAAACACATAGTGCCAGCAAGTGGATAAATGGCTATACAAAAGGTTGCAATATTACAACATGTCCTAACCATGGTAGCTTATGTTACCTAATTAAATAAAAGAATAAAAACAATATTGTAGCTAGACATAAAAGAAATTATGTCATTCTTTATCTTTATTTGTTGATCAATGTCTAATTTTATTCACAAAGATAACTTCCAAGTTAACATGGGTGATGGAAAATTTGCTAATATAATTTAGATTTGACATTAGTATTATCATGTTTATGTCTCTCTTATTATATTTAATAAATTGTTAAATAAGTTTATTTTAGTTAATTAATATATTCAAGGTAGAGTAATAAAAGTTGTCAATGTAGTTTCTTTTCTATATAATTAATGTAAGTATAGATATATTATTTATCTTTTTCTTTAATTAAATTTTGATATATGAATATTTTTAATGAAGTTTTAGATATTTTTAATATTTTTAACATGGGTGATGGAAAATTTGCTAATATAATTTAGATTTGACATCAGTATTATCATATTTATGTCTCTCTTATTATATTTAATAAAGTGGTAAATAATTTTATTTTAGTTAATTAGTATATTCAAGGTAGAGTAATAAAAGTTGTCAATGTAGTGTCTTTTCTATATAATTAATGTAAGTATAGATATATTATTTATCTTTTTATTTAATTAAATTTTGATATATGAAAAATTTTAATGGTTTTTTGAAAGAAAATAAAAATAACATAGATATATTATTGAAAGGAATCATGGAGTTTAATTAAATAAATAAACTATGGAAAACTAGCTTAAGCATAGAAGAACATCTATATCAATACACAAATATAACTCTCAAATTTGAAAAATTAATGAATTGATCAATATTAACATTTTTTTTAAATTTAAAAACTATAAGATAAAACTACAACCACCAGGTTGAATCATAACCCTAATCCTAATGCCTACATCAAATTAACGCTACCCTTAACAATAAACTAAATCAAAATTGAACCCTAATTTATCAATAACCTTAAACCTAATTGAATTGTAGTCTTATTTGAACCCTAATCCTACCCTAATGGTAACCATAATCAATAATTGTAATTTTATTATAATCCTAACCTAGACACAACCTTAATCAAATAGTAACTACATGCTCTTCCTAACTCCAACCCTAACCAAATAGTAAAGCAAATTGAATCCTATCCCTAAAAATAATTTAACACTAAACCAAAATGCCCAACCATAATAGTAAACAGATTATACCCTAAACCTAGCAATAAACCAAGTTGAACCCTAAGCCCCTTTAACAAAATTGAACACTTCACTTATTTAAACCCTAATTCTATTAGTAACATAACTTGAACCCTAATATAAACCGAATGGAATCATAACCCACAATTGAACCTAATTGAACATTAAACCAAATTGAACCTTAATCCTAAACCTAATTGAACTGTAAACCAAATTGAACCCTAACCCTAAACATAATTGAACACTAAAAATAATTGAGTTGTAACTATTATTATATTATGATTAGTCTATTCTTCCCACCCTAATTTAATTCTTTACATAATCTTGACCCTAATACTAAAGACTAGATCAAATTAAGCACTAAACCAAATTAAACCCTAATCCTAAAAAAAACTAAACCTTATCCATAACACATATCATAATTATTATTCTAACTCTAATACTATTTCTAAATGCAATCTTAACTTTGAGCCTAACCTAATAACAAACCTAAACCTAACTATATCTCTAATACAGAACCTAATCCTATGCATAACCCTATCCATGATGAAACTCCAACACTAACTAGAATACTAAGCCTAACCCTAATCCTGAGTTAAAACCTCTAATAATTATTATTATATCATAATCATAATAATCTAACCATAATCCCAATTCTAACTCTAATCCTTAACCCAAACCATAACAATAACTCTTACCCTAACCCTAACCATGATGCAAACCCTAATCCTAACCATAATGATAAGTCCTAACCCTAACCTTAATCGTAACCATAATGTAAATCCTAACAATAATCATAACCCTTACCCTTACCCTAGCCCTAACCATAATACTAACTGTAGCCCTTAACCCTAACCCTAACCATGATAACAACCCTATCTTTAGCCATAATTCTAACCATAACCCTAAACCCTAAGCCTAACCATAATCTTAATCTCAATCATTTTGTAAATCCTAACCCTTATAGTTAACCATATCCCTAACCTATCTATAACTATGATGCAAGTTGTATCCCTAGCCATAATCTTAATCGTAATCATAAATAGTAATCCTAACCATAATCTTAACCCTCTAACTCCAACCCTAACCCCAACCATGATGTAAATCCTAACCCTAACCCTTTACCCTATCTCTAACCCTATCCCTAACCCTATCTATAGCCTGAATCATGATGTAAACTCTAACCATAATCCTAACCCTAACACTTATCCTAGCCCTAACCATGATGTAAAACCTAATTGTACGCCTAATCCTAACTCTAAACTTTAATCCAAACTATAACCCCGACCCTAACCATAGTCCTAAGCCCCAACACTAACTATAATCCTTACCCTAATTGTAACCTTGATGTAAATCCTGACCCTATCTACATTAACTATTGCCACTGCTTTGAATAAAAGAATTTTATCAAATAATATTATGATGTTAGTGTTACTTCAATGATAACTAAGCTAACTTCATCAATGAGAATAACAAAATAGTTACAATTTATATCATTTTTAATAAGCTTACCTTTTATAATCCTTCCACTTTCACCAAACCTATTAGAAAAATATCCTCCACATACTCCACTCCTCAGCAACAAATAAATCATATAGCACATATATTAAATGCTCCAAAGTAAATTCAAATTTATATTAATACCATAAACCTAATTAAACCTTAACTTTAACCTTAAAATGAAGCTTTATTATATAATCCTAACCCTCACACCATGCTTTATCCTTAAACTCTAACTCTATTTGAATACTAATGCTAACTCTAACTGTAATTAAACCCTAAATAAATTATAATACTAACCCTAACCCTAATCCTAATCAAGATGTAAATTCTAACCCTAGCAATAACCTTAATTATAACCTTAAACCTAACCATAACCCAAACCCTAAAACTAACCCTAATCTGAATAATAATGTAAACACTAACTATCATCCTAATCCTAATTTTAAACCCTATCCCAAACCATAACCCTAACCCTTACCATGATTAAAATCCTAAACCTAACCATAATCCTAAGCCCCGACCCAATCCATAATAGTAACAATAATCCTAATCATGATGCAAATCCTAATCATAACATTGACCCTAAACCTAACCTTAACCATGATGTAAACACTAACATTAATCCTAACACTAACCATGATATAAACCATAACCCACGCTATAATACTAATGTTAACCCTAACACTAATCTGAACGATGATCTAAACCATAACCTTTACCATAGTCCTAGCCACAACTATAAACCATTACCTTAATCATAACCCTAACCCTAACCCTAACCCTAACCCTAACCTTAACCCTAACCCTAACCTAACCTAATCATAACCCTAAACCTTAACTCTAAAATTAGGGAATGGCTCTATAGCCCTTAGGATGTGCACCAATCATCTATTACAATGTATTAATACTATATGAAGGGTATTAATATTTGGTGCAACCTAAGGGTTGGATAGTTTTTTCCCTAAAAAATAACCCTAAACCTAACCCTTACCATGATGTACACCCTAACCCTATTCATAATTCCAAACATGATGTAAACCCTAATCCTAACTATGATGTAAATTTAAACCCTAACCATAACCATAATAATAACCCAAACCAGAAACCCTAACCTAAGCAATAACCCTAACCCTAACCCTAACCCTAACCCTAACCCTAATTAAATTCAAACACAAACCTTCAAACAAAGCTCTATTATATAGCCAAAAATCTAACAATGTTCTTTATCCTTAAATCCTTACCCTTCTTGAGTCATAACACTAACTCTAACCTTAATTTAGTTGTAATGCTAACCCTAATCCTAATTAAACCATATCCCTAACCCTAACACTGATTCTAATTGAGCCTCAACCCTTACCCCAAGTATTATCCTAAAATAACAATTCTAATCGATAACTAAAACCAAATATAACTATTATTTTATCTATAATACTATAACTCCCTCTAATCTAGACCCTAACCCTAACCCTAACTTGATAATGACCCAAAACCTAACTTTATATCTAATTATTAATTATAATCTTTAACCTAACTTTATATCTAATTATTAATTATATATAACCTTATAATCCTAACTATATAACCCTAACCCTAATTCTAACCCTAACCCTAATCTTAACCTTAACCCTAATTACAATCACTAAGATTAACCCGAATCGTAACCCTTACCCCAACCCTAACCCTAATCCTAAGTACAATACTAACTCTCATTATAATTATAACCCTAACCCTCATTATAATTATATCTCTAATACAAAACCTAATCCTAAGCATAAACCTGACTATGATATTAGTCCTAACCCAAACCCTAATCTTCAACTAAAGCCCACATAATTGTTATTCTATCATGATCATAATCTTATCTATAACCGTAGTCCCACCCCTAACTATAATCGTAACCCTAACTCTAACCAAGTTTTAAACCCTGACCCTGATATTATACACTTAATAACTATAAAATAATATTACAGTTTCAAAAAAAGAATATAATAGTATTATACTTATCGTATAGCACTATATTAATATAATATTACTAATAAAACTATAAAAATAATATTATAACTAACAATAATTTAAAATAATAATATAATACATTTAAAATATTTCAAATTTATATTATGAATATTATTTTCAATAAATTATAAAATAATATCATAATAATCAAAACAATATAAATTAATAATAATAATATATTATAATATTATTCCACAAACAAATAGAAAATAATAATAATAATTGCAATAATAATATTACATATTATTGCAACAAACCTTAATAATATAATATCTATTTTGAATTTTTTTATTGTTTCCCATGTTGCGTCGCGACTGCTACTAGCTTACATATATTTGATTTTAATCACACATATATATAATACGCCGAGAGATATCCTTCTCGAGGCACCTATTTTTATCATGTACCCCGAACTCTAATAGGCGCCTCGAGAAGATATCTCTCAGCGTATTATATATATATGTGATTAAAATCAAATATATGTAAGCTAGTTAATTCTAATTAATTAACCTAGTCATGTGATTCCTACAAATCACTTTTACTAATCCCACTCAACCTGATTAATCCTTCTAGAATCTCTCATAATCATGCTTATCATTATCCCTCAATTTTTAATTCCCACTCATGTCACATCAACATCGAGTCTCTCAAAGAAATTCAAATTTCTTTAAATCCCTCGATGCATCCTTATTTTGGAATTTTTAATTCCTTATATTTGAAATTTAAATTTCTCCCCCCTTTTCCCAAGGAATTTTATATTCCTGTTTATTTTCCCAAGGCACCCTTGATCCATGCCTTCTATCTAAAATCAATCTCAACCCTTCATCATCAAATCAATCTTGGCCCTCCATTGGCCTTCTCCAATCTATAAATTGGAGCCTATTCTCCTCACAAATCATCCACTTATTATGCATTGTCATGCTACTCTTTTCTCCTCTCTCTTCTTTCTTCAATCTTTCTATTCAAATCCATCCAATAATCCATCCAATAATCCTATCAAATCCATCAATCTTGTTGAGCAAAGGAGATCAATCCACATCCAAATCAAGCAAGCAACACATCAAGTGGAGCATCAAGGGCACATCCTCATCATCCACTTCATCAAGCTTAATCCGAGGGAGAGGTAAAAATAGCAAGGTGTAAATGGTTATTCCTTTGTGTTTTATGTGTTTGAATGCTTCATTTGAATATTAACTATATGATCTTCCCTTGCTATGTTTTCCCCTCTTCACTATGCATTTTTGAATTAGGAATCAAAACATACTACCCTAGTAACTCAACAAGAAAATACCTTTACAATGTACACTATCTCTTGTGGAAAGAATTTGACGACTAAAAAATACTACAAATTTATAAAATAAAACAAAATATGGAGTAAAATGTTTTTATGTGATGCAAGATTACTCAAACCCTAAGAAATGAGAAAAACATTGTAATGGGCATCCAAATCAATACCCTTTATATGTAGTGTAAGTACAAAAAATTAACTTTATTCTATTCACCAATCTCTTAAAATAATTAAATTATCTTTAAGTATTTAATCAGCCTACTAATTTCCCCTCTCTAATATTAATTAAGTAATTTATATTATTTAATTAATTATAATTATTCCATAATTAATTGATTTTTAATTAATTAGTTATTCTTATCATTTTTTTCTAGCCCCTTTTAAATTTAAATGCTTTATTATTTAATTATATAATTATTCCTCTATGGTCGAATAAATAAATCTATTTATCCCTCCATTCACTTTTTCCTTCCTCAATCTGATAAAAAGACAAACATTTATTTACTATTACTCTTGCTCATGAAATTTAATAATTATATTATTTAATTTCCTCTATTTTCCCACTCACCTCCCTATTGGAAGTATGTGTTGTTGTGGTTGTCATTGATGTCAAACTTGTTGTTTCAGATTGGTTTGGAATGTCTATGGTGTAGAGTTATCTTGCTATGTTGATGATGCAATTGTTCTATTGGCTGTTCCATAAGTGTTCGAGTCCATAAAGTATTGTTGATGTTGTTAATCATGGTTTTATTTGTTAGATATAGTATTGGTATCATGGATATAATAGTTTTGTGGTTCGGAAATATCTTTGTGTTCTTCGAGTGTTGTGGAATTGTTCATTGTTGGTCATGATATTCTATGTTAGGCCTATCCTTAGGTTCATATATGATTTGTGGGAGATTGTTTGATGTGTTATGGGTCTCATCGGAGTGTGTGGAGATCTGGATTTAAGTTATTTGCATTGGAGAGTATTTTTTGACAATTAATTGCTTATATGGATGCGTAGCATCTAGATATGTTGTTGGTTATGTGCTGGTGATTTTAGATTGGTGAATTGATCTTTGGAGGATGTGTGTTGGTCCCCTCTTTCTCCTAGAGTGGATCAACGTGTGTGTTTTTGGTCTGGGAAGTATATTTTGGTTCAGGCTGACTTGGTTCAATCTTGGATGATTTATCTTGTATATAAGGATGAGTGTGATTGAGTTGTGGGAGGAAAATGATGATGAGGTGTGGAGTGTAGATGTATGATGCAAATATAGTCAACGAGGTTCAGTGAAGAGAAGTGAAGAAGAGTTGTGTTCGAATGATATACAAAATGTGCTAAGACTATGACAGAGATTTGAGACAGAGTGATGGTAGTTGAGGCCTGAGTTGTGTAAGTCGTTGTTGGTCGCTTGATGCAAAGTTCAATGACAACTTTATGATCAATAGATCCTTATTTTCATATCATTTTTGTATCTTGCCCTATTGTAGTTAGCTTCAGTTTTACAAGTCCTCTTTTGTATCTTGCCCCACGAGAAATTAGCCTTGGTTTGCAAGTCTGGAGCAGTAAGCTCTTTCTGTAATCTGATATACATAGTGGATATATTTTTGTGGACAGGTGCTCACTGTGGTTTTTTCTTGTTTGGGTTTTCCACGTAGAAAATATTGGTGTTCATATGTTGAGTGGGTGTTGTTTCTTAATTGTTTATGTGTTGTATTAATTTCTATGTTGGACTGATTCACCATTCTCTCAGTCCTGCCTTGGGTTCAACAATTGTTATTAGAGAAAGGTTCCTCATGAGTAAGCTTAACCACTTGAGGTATATCTGATATGGTGCAAGACAGGCATTACAAAGTTTCAATATTGTCCTCATTTTTTGTATTACAAAAACCTAATGATGCCCCCCAATTTTTTTGACCATTTATGGTTTCAAAGCTCTATGCATGCTTTACAATACATTATTGTTGTTGTAAGTGCATTTTTTTCCCCTTTGAGTGTTCCTTATACACTTTTGTGTAGCCTAGGTGTAAATTGTTGGAATCAATGAACACTAAGGGAGGGGTGAATCAATGTTCTGCAAATTTAAAACTTGTCATGCTTATTCTTCAACCACCAGATGCATAAGAAAGAAAGTAAAGTGTAACAACACAAAACAAACAACCATGCAACCATAACAACAATATTTTTACGTGGAAACCCAAATGGAAAAAAACCATAGTGGGATTTGAACCCACAATACTATTCCACTATGGACAGTAGCAAAACAATATTATAGAAGGGGAATGCACTTGCATTCAGGCACACTGCCTAGAGCTCTCTGCTCAATTTACAAAAAATAGGACAACAAACTTGAAGGAAGGCTCATTGCCTTGCAAGAGATCACAAACTGATTACAATTAGTAGTGAACTAGAAAATAACATCTGATTTTGCCAAAAATTAGTTCGGATTAAGTGCAAAATGATCCACCGTAACTGATCTTCTTATATGCTCTGTTCTGCTCTACAACTATTTACCGAATCAACCAAGATCAAGATGTGCATGTGAAACTATGCTCAATCACTTCAAAACAATCTACCACATCATATATCACCCCAAATGCATCATCCAAATCGGTCTTATATATCCACACATACAAAAATTATTCTTCCACAAGTTGGCTTCACCAATTATCAAAATGTGAAATGTGTAGCTGCAAGTCGGCATAGATCTATTACTAAACCATATTTTGGACCCAACATACAAGATCACATGCTTCCTATAGGTCTCACATATTTCCTCAAACACATTTCCAATCACCAGGATCAACTTAAAGAATCCAAACACATGATACACCACCAAACATGAAGAATAATCTACTTTACAGCTCTACAGGATACTGGTGATGTAGAGACCTCCTTGTATCTTATCAAACACTTCAGGATGTATGACACTAACCCCTGAAAACACCAATAGGATCCTACAAAGCAAGGCTCTACAAGCTTAGTTCCAACTTCTCATTTCACTCCAAGATTCATACTACTCAAATTGGGTAGCTTGCTCCATTATGCACCATGAAGCCTCCTAAGGTTTCTAACCTTCACAACACCAATTTTAGATCATACAACACTCACATGGACCAGACCAAACACTAGTTTCAAGGATTTATTCCAATTCCCTATGACCCCTTCACAATTAGGCCTATTTGCTTGTAGCCCTTAGAGACGGGTAATGGGACCTAAAGTCCAAAATTTCCCAAACACCCTAGAAAACAAACCACTAATTCAGACACCCTTTATGGTCTTACACAATCCCCCAAAAGGATAAGTCAAAATCTGACAAGGAAAGGTCTGAACCTGGTGATGACCAATTGTCCTAAAAGGCTAATTAGGCCTCCATTTGTGAAGAAACTATATCAAAATGGACACATCTTACAACCACAACCCCATGGGAATTTGGGGAAACATAAACCATTATAGATTCTAGGGTTACACGCCTAGAATCATCGCCAATTGTCTTCTAGGGTAACTATTGCAGTCTAAGGGCTAGGTAGCCACATAGAGATGTCTACCTAGGACCTGATCAAATACACATCTCCCTTGATCCTCCTACAAAATTATTTTGGAATCATAGATTACATTGGCCACACTTGCATCCCACCCACTTCCATGAGTTTTAGATGAACAGGTTGAAAGTTATGGCCATGGAAAGGCAAAACCCTAGGTAAACCCTGGTTTTTCGGGTACCTACAACAAAACTTGGATATCTGGAGCAAAAAAAATGATCAAGACTTCAAATCAAGACTAAATCATTGGTAACTCACTACACTAACAAATTTACAACATTGGTGATTTATCCCAATCCGTACGACTCCGTACCTCGTACCAAAACTTCACAGTTGCAAGAAAAACTCAGAATTTCTTGTTTGCAATCATAAAATATTTATCCATACAATCTCTCCTTGGGAATTGTGTCCTCAAGGTGTTTATACCCCGCTAAAAATTCTCTCAACTGAAAACAAGAGGTTAGAGCCATTGGAGGAGTTAGACCAACAAGAATTCAAAAATTGCACAAAAGTTGCTCATGACAACTTTTGACGAAGTTGTCAAAAATGTCATTTCTTGCACCAAAATGACTTGGGTCAAGACTAACACCTCTAAACACCCTAGAAGAAAATAAAATAGCTAAAACCACTAGTACAAACATATCCTAAGCATACTTAGTCCCCTTTTGTCCAAAAGTCCTAATTGGCTTACCAAGATGCCAAAATATGAGTTTGGCTCACAAGATGGGGTCCTTTATTACAAACACAAAATGCATGATTGAAACACAAGGAAAACATCCTAAGATATGTTTAAGGTCTTATCCTTCCTCCTCTAATCTTGAATGATCATGTTGAAGGGGTGACCCTACACCATACTCCCCGGAAGAAGAAATCTCAAGTCCACTTGAGATGAGAGTCTGCAGGGCTGCACCATGGTTTTTGATTTGCTGCTTTGTCATCTAGACTACTTTAGAATTTGGTTCTCCCTGCTAGGCCACAAAATAATCCATATATACTTTTTTCCTTGTCTTCTATTCAACCTTGGTGTCCAAAACTTTATGCAACTTTGGTGTTTCATGTTTGGGAATGTCATCATTCGCTACAACCTGAATTGTTTCTTCTCCTGCATCAACACTACATTTGTAAGGAGTTAAGTCACATACATTAAAAATGGGTGACAAACCAAGATCAGGTGGGAGTTGGAGTTCATAAGCATTTTGTCCACATTTTTTCAAGATTTGACAGGGTCCAATCTTCCTCTACACAAGCTTTGTATATTTTCCTTTTGGAAGCCTTTCCTTCTTCAAGTGAACCCACACCAAGTCTCCCACATCAAACTGGACATCCCTCTTCTTGTTATCAACATGAGCCTTACACCTTTCTGTAGATTGTTGAAGGTGAGATTTAACTTGGTCATGTATCTCCTTTATGGCGGTGGCAAAGGTTTCTTCATCTGCACTAATGGCTTCTCCTTGAGGTAGTTCCCTTAACTCCAACACACCCCTTGGGTGGATGCCATACACAACCTAGAAAGGTGACTTACTAGTGCTTCTATTCATTGTATCATTATAAGAGAATTCTTCCTAAGATAGTATGCTATCCTACTTCTCTCCATATTGCCTAGTCAAACATCTTAGCAGATTTCCCAATGATCTATTTACAACTTCAGTTTGGCCATCCGTTTGGGGATGGTAGGCAGAGGAGAAGGCTAGATTTGTGCCAAGCTTCTTCCAAAGAGTCCTCTAGAAGTGTCGAATAAATTTCACATCCCTATCAGAGAATATGTGTGTGTGTGTGAAAAAGTGAAAAGAGGCTGATAGCTGTAGGCACAACACTTCAATTAAGTCATTACATGTATGGTTAGTAAATCAATAATCAATAAATAATAAACCATAACAAAGCGAATAATTGCCTTCTAAAAGATGCGAGTATAAGATTGCTCTCAGATTTTTTATAAGCAATACCAGTGACTAGACTACACCAAGACGAAGGATTTAATCTATATGAGCATGACATTAAAATATATGGATGCAAGATGGATGAAAGATTCAAGCAATAGTGATTCAAGCAACAATGAAATAAACTAAATATGGAAAAATCTAAACTAAGATGCAAATAATCTCAAAAAAAGAAAGCACAAGATCTTCAATGACTCCAGAGCAAAATCAGCATAATAATAATCTCCAAGGTATTTCTCAAATATCTTTGGGGTGATTTGAATGAGCGCTGAAGGCTGAAGTTATAGAGAATTCACAAGAGAGATCAAGAAAAAGCACAATTTAGTATTAATTGAAATAATTGAGAAATCAGATTCAGTTAACCTTGAGATACATTCCAATTATAGTTTAATTGAAATGCATTCAGATAAGAAGTTCAAGTTGCATTAGAAATAAGAATTAATTAATTCCATGCATTTGTGATAAAAATAGATAATTCTTTGATTTATTCAAGAAAAGAGTCTTTTAATGCAACTGAACTTCTTTTTCTCAAAAGCCGTGAGTTCCAATTTTAGAGAAAGCAATTAATAATTCCTTTAATTGTTTTTCTGATTTCAAGTTCTCAATTTAGAAGAAAGAAATAATATCTCAAGTTTGATTTCTCTCTCAATTTAATTCTTTTTATTTTATTTTCAATTTAACTCTTGCTTTGCAATTAATTCCTCTTTTGTAATAAATTAATTCCTTTTTTGCATGATTAAATGACAAATTTATTAATTAATTAAATATGCTAGGATATTTAATAAATTAAATAGGATTATTGATAAAAAATGATATTCTTGGAATGATTCAATTAATTAAATAAATATTTAATTAATATTGAGTAATTCATTTACCATGTAATATTTGATGATTAAAGAATTAATTAATGTGCTCAAGATTGATTTAATTGCCTTTGGTTAGGACCTTGGTGATGTTGTCGAGATTAGGGGCCCATGGTTTAGATGACCAATTTTAGGGTATTACATTTGCCCCTCTTTGAATTAATGTGCGATCATCGTGTTGGTTCAAATAATAGTTGATGTCTAGGAGATGCCAGCTCTGAACTTGATTGATCACAAACCGGATGAAGAGAAAGGTGTTTAGTTTGATTTGAAGCGATGAAGCTAAATAGAATTAATTAAAGCAATACTGATCCCGAACTTGATTGAAATAGGAACGATAGAGAGCAAAGATACCGAACTTGAACTTGATTCATCAAGAAGCAGATGTTACTGATCTAGAACTTGATTGATCTAGACACATCGAGTGAAGATAAAATCAATCTTGAACTTGATGGATCAAGACATGATGAGCGAAGATAAACTGTCTAGCTTGATTTGATGCGATGAAACTGAACACCTGCTTAGATTGAACGTGTGATCGAAGATACTCTTTAAACCCTTGATTGAGTTTAAACGAATAATCAGCTTGATGAAAAATGATGAAACTGATTAACGTTAAGAGACTGATATAGATGAAGACAAATATTGGGTTGATTTGAAGCGATGAAATTGATATGCCCCTAGTGATTGATTCGATTCAGATGATCGAGAGATCTCAACTTGATATGAAGCGATGAAGCTGAGATGCCCCTTAGCAATAAGAATTTGATTTTCTTTAGTTGAAAAATATTTTTTCTCGAATTTGATGAAGATTTGAAAATTTTCTCGACTTTGAAGATGTGAGGTCATAAGGTCATGAGTATGCCCCCTCGGGAGTGAAATCGAAAGATAGCGAGGGTACAAGATTTTAGGCAATTGTTTAGTGATGATAATTTTTTGAGCACAAATGATTCAGAGGAATTATTGTAAATTCGATGTTGATTGATGAAAAATTGAGTGCAAAGTTGATATGTAGAATTGAATTGAGATTCAACATTGATTTATTGAGAAATTGAGCGCAAAGTTGAAGCGAGAATGAGCATCTAATGAAAGAGCGCTAAGTGGTCCAAATTGTAAAATTGAATAGGAAAATGATCTCGTATTTTGATTTCGATCCTGAAAATGGAATCAGAATAGGAAAATTAGCTAAGGGTACAATTTTCATGTCCATCGGAGCAAGTTGAAAAATTAGGGTTTTGACTATATATGGGGTAAAAGTGTCATTTTCAATTCATTTTAACCCTCCAAGTTTGAAAATTCAAAAAGCCTTATGTGAAGAAAAATGGTGGTTCCCACTCATATGCATTGATTTGAGCACCAAAGATGACATAATCAACCTCAGAACTATGAGCCAACGGTAAGTGATCTATCTTAAACTTGTTATTCATTTCAATTTTGAATTTTTCAATTTTTGGCACGTTGAAGTCGGGTTTTCACGTTTTGTCGTGCAAAACAAGATCCTGTCTTGTACGACAAACTGATTAAGTTTGTTTTTTTCGTTTAAGTCCATCAGTTTTGTCGTTCTAGGCCTACCCTTATATCGTACGAGAACATTCAAAAGAGCCCCTTTTGTCGTCCTAGGGCTAGTCTTGTGTCGTATGGAAGTCTTTTGTCATACAAGACCTATTCCTAACTCGTGCGAATTTCTGCGCCTACGATGTTTTGTTGTTTGGAAAACAGTGAGCATTTTTGAAGGTGCAAGCTTGAAATTTTGATTTTGCAGTTGATGTAGTTGGATTTGCATGATGTTTTGCTTCTCTTATATGCTTATTTGAAATGTTTTCTGATGGTTGTTGTTTGGTTTTTTGCAGGTTCGATTGCCTCACGTTCTTTTCAGACGTGTCTATCCACCGGCGATGACATTAGTGCGTCAGTTGTCAGAGGTTGACCGGGCTCATATTGATTTGTGTGGATTGACCCACCTTCTTGATTTACCTGATATCCGTGTGAACCACAGAATGCTGATTGCGCTTGTAGAGAGACTCCATTATGAGCATAACACATTCCACTTGCTAGTTGAGGAGATGACCATCATTCCTGAGGATGTATACAGGATTCTCTGTATCCCTTTTGCTGGGGGTAAGGTTGATTATGATGCAGCACAACTTCCTGGGTTAGTAGCTGTTAGACATGTTTTCAGGGATCCAGATATTATGACACGTTCTATCAATTGGGACATGATGACGACCAGGTACAATGAGGACTTCCCACTTGCTTGCATCTTGGCAGGTTTTATCGGTTGTTTTCTGATGCCGGACAGGGGACAACAGGGGTTTTTGTGTGGATGGGGTAGGATGTTAGAGAGGCTTATTGATACCCCTCAGAGATTAGGCTAGGGCTCTTGTATATTAGCACACATGTATCATGAGATGCATGAGATTGTATATAGGGAGGGGAAGAGTATGGTTGCAGGGGTTTTGATTTTACAGGTATGGGCCTGGGAGCACCTCCCAGTTTGCAGGCCGATTGTAAATGATGATAGAGATCCTGGTCAGCCCATTGTATATAGATTTTTAGGATATGTTACTCAGCCCCATCTGGGCAAGACAAATTTTTGGAGATGACAACTGGATGATTTGATAGCCGTGACATGGAGACTATACAGGGGTCTAGAGCTGTGGGATGATTGGCGGGTTGTTCGCAGGGATTTGTTCATGACTCACCCACTCATTGATAGATCATAGACAACAGTCAAGTAATTCATTATTTCCCAAGTGATGAGGCAGTATGGTAGAACTCAGGGGATCTCACAGGAATACACTGCATTTGCGCGTTAGACAAATGAGGAGAGGTAGGGATGGGCACCGAGATTATCTTATGCCTTGAGTATGTAGGAGCTGACTAGATTACATCATCTCAGATGGGACTATATGGATGATGTTGCAGATGCGGTGGTCTTGCCCTAGTATAGGGATTGGTTCCAGCAGCATCCATTCCCAAGATTTACGGATCTAGCTGAGCAACAGTGGGGTAATAGCTAGTGGCAGACAACAAAGAGGAGAGGGTGGATCCCTAGGTATAGTTGGAGTGAGACTTGGTGGAGTGAGAGTGCCAGAGGGTGGAGGAGAGGAGGAGACAACAGCGCCGAGACAGGTTCAACAGAGGAGAGAGGAGCAGGGGGAGAAGGAGGTGGAGATGGAGGTGGAGAGCCTACGAGGGATCAGGGAGATGACATAGCACAGTTGATGAGAGTACATCTAGCGGGTTTGTAGTCACAGCTGACAGTGGTATAGACTCAGCTGGCGAAGCGAGACTGACAGCTATCGGATCTTAGAGTGGGGAGAGATCATCAGCTAGCGGATCTTAGAGCAGAGAGATATCATCAACTAGCTGAGCTCAGAGCAGAGCACAATCATTAGGTTGCAGCGATGAGGGTAGAACTAGACACTCTTCAACAGGAGGTTCTTCATCAGATGAGCCGAGCAGCCTATTATGTTGCGGCTTATAGCATAGTTGTTCTAGTAGCGCAATAGGTTGTACCATATTCACAGTATATGGCTCGATCTGAGGGAGCTCAGGGACCTCGTCAGGATCCCAGTTAGCAAGCTCCACCTCCTCCACTAGGCGATGAGGGAGAGGCTAAGAGGTAGATATATTTTTGTAGCTCAGAGATTTTTTGTAGACACACCCATTTTTTGTAGCCCTTACAATTGTTGCTCTTATGGGAGTTTGTATATGTCAGTTGACATTATTTTGTACCTTGAGTCTTGATGATTATATATACGAGATCTGATTGGACTTCATAGTACTTGTGTTGATCAATTATGAGATGTCTTATATATGCTTTATTCTATATGTATGCATATTTTTTTAGCATGGATGTATGTAATGCAAATGAATATGAATGTTTGTTTTTGTTTCTTTTCATATGCAATTAAATGATGAAAATGAGTAATGAGTAATGCAAATTTTATTTTTCTCAATGCAATAAGATGAATGCGAATGAGTGATAATGAAATGTATGAATCTATATAAGATGCTTATCTATGCAGCTAACATCTCAATACACAAGTACTCAATCAGAGAAATGATGAAAAAGAGACCACTTAGCTAAGAAATGATGATGCTTCTAACTTTCATTCAGAAGTTAAAGAAATTATTACCATACCGAAATCACTCTAAATTCACAAAATACATAATGAAATGCAAAATGAGATGCAACCTAAACCTAGTCACTGGATTTAAAATGCTTAAGTTTCATCACTGAGCATAACAAACATAACAGGCAAATTAGAGTTCCTTTCTTTTCATGTGCAATATTAATTATCTTGTTCGCAATGATCCTTTTTTTGTTCATATCCTTGGACAGATTACACAGAGACTCGGATTGCATGATAAAGAAATTCCCTCAAAACAGACAAAGAAATGATGTGAACCTCCATGTAGCATACAAATAAGCGGAGTCAAGGTATGTGTGGTGATTTCACCTTGATGTGAAGGCTCTTATCATAGGCACCCAGCTTATTAGATGTTTCCAGATCATCAGAATCATTCCTACAAGCAGAAAAGAAAGAAAATATTATGCCCCCAATCCTTGCTTCTCTTAGTCAAGATATACTTCCTCGAGTTACTCAGAGGGATAATAATCGAAAATCAATATAAAAGACAACATACAAAGAAAATTTTCATTGCATAGCTCAAACTATTTAATGATTGTTTTCCATTATGTTGTTTTGTTTGTGTACTCAGTGATAAAAATCTTCGGTAGTTAGGAGACACGTGACTGACTCAGAGTGGATGACCAAGTTTCATTGACAGAAAGAAGACTTGGTTGATACTACTTAGGACATGTAATGTGCTCTATCGATTAACATAAGAGTAGGTCATTGATCAGTTTCAAGCCACGAGGGTTCCAACGAACCAAGATGTCACAAATATGACTAAAATATGTACAAGCGATAATAAAGATGCATGCAAGCGGGAAATGCCAACGTTGCGTTGATAGATGGAGCATTGAGTACAAGAGGTACCTTTTTACCTGGTTTTCACCTACTTGGCAGAGATTCAATTTTTTTTTTGTACCAAGGTGCCTGTTTACCAGGTTTTCACCAGGGCATTTTTTTTTCTCTTTATTTATTTATTTATTTTTAGGACTTTTTATGATTTTTTTGGTATTTTTCAAGACAATTTTCAGCTGTACAGATTGCCGGAGCAGAGAATGCTAAGTGAATAATTTCTTCAAATGAATGGTATTAATCGGTTCACGGAACTATTCTCCTTTCGATGTTGAGAGCTGATAGGCACCAGAGTCAAATACTGCAGTAACGATGTAGGGACCCAACCAGTTGGGTTCAAACTTCCCTTTGTTGTCTTGAAACTGTTGATTTTTTAGGATTTTTTCTTAGAACTAGGTCACCAACCTAAAATTCTCTTTGTCGAACCTTCTTGTTATATCCTTTGGATATTCTCTTTTGATACACTCTAAGATGATCAAACGCCACTTGCCGACGTTCATCCAACAATTCGAGTTCTTGTAATCTGGATATTCTATAGTCTTCATCAGTAACAAGACCTTGCAAATAAACTCTTAGAGATGGTATTTCTGCTTCAATAGGTAATATTTATTTAGACCCATACACCAAAGAAAAAGGTGTAACCCCAGTAGGTGTTTTGATACTTGTTCTATAAGCCCATAATGCGGGATTGAGCTGTAGATGCCAATCTTTCCCCGATTTGTTTACTGTTCTGTGTAAGATAGTCAACAGGTTTTTGTTAGATGCCTAAGCTTGTTCATTACCTTGAGGGTAATATACAGATGACCAGTGTTGTTTAATTTTGAATTTCTCACAGAGCTCGTCGAGATCTTTATTCTTGAATTATCCTCCATTGTCAGTCACGATGGACGAAGGTATCCCATACCTGCAAATGATATGGTTTAGAATGAACATAGCTACTTGTTTACTAGTTTCTTTGATGATTGAAACTACTTCTACCCACTTAGTGAAGTACTCAGTGGCAATTATAATAAACTTGTGTTCGTTGGATGATGTAGGATAGATCTGACCTATGAGATCAAAAGCCCATTGCTGGAAAGGCTAATGTGTGATGAAGGGTATGAGATCCCTTGCTGGAGCATGTATGAGATTTCCATGTAGCTGACATTTTTCACAAGTTTTAGAAAACTTTATAGCGTCCTTCTCCATGTCTGGCCAGTAGTAGCCAGCCCTTAGTAGTTTCCGAGCTAAAGTAAGACCATTTGAATGAGATCCACAAATACCTTCATGGACTTCTGATAATGCACGTTTAGACTCTTCAGTTTTTAGACACCTAAGAAATGTACCATCTAAACTTTGTCTAAACAAATCGTTAGCAATAATGACATACCATGAAGTATTTCGAGTTAAGTTCCTTTTCTCATTGTGGGTAAGATTTTCTGGAATAATTTGGTCACACAGATAAGAGTAAATGTGGTTATATCGAGATGAGTCATGTCCAATAATATAACAAACTATCTGGGACTCAGGAGAATCATAGGGAGGGTAATGTAACTCTTCCACCAGGAATTCAAAGTGAAAATTAGATTCCTGTAACTTAGGTATAGATGCCAAGGAGGCCATAGCATTCGCTGCTTTATTTGCTGATCTAGGAATCTGCTGGAATGATAGAAAAGTAAAATACTTTTTGAGATCATCAACCATTCTCTTATAAGGCATCAATTTCTCATCTCGAGTCTGATATGTATCACTAATTTGATTGATAATTAGTTGAGAATATCCATAGATATGTAACTCTAGAACCTTCCATTCAATAGCTAGCTTGATCCCGTTTACCAAAGCTTCATACTCTACAATATTGTTTGTGCAATGGAATAGAATCTTGTAAGCCTTTAGGATTGAGTATTTCTGAGGAGTAATAAATAGTATTCCAACACCAGAACCATTTTGGGTGAAAGTTCCATCAAAGAACATCTTCCAAGATTGTTGAGTAAGGTGCATTATTGATTCATTTGGGAACTCTATATGCAGCGGTTGAGTGTCTTCTAGTGGAGCTTTAGTGAGTTGATCTACAATTACATGTCCTTTGATGGCTTTGCATTCCACATATTCAATATCAAATTCTGTAAGAACCATGACCCATTTTGCCAATCTTCCAGTGAGTGTTTCTTTGTTGAGAAGATACTTGAGCGGATCAGTCTTATCTACTAGCTTGATGGAATGTGCCAACATGTAGTGTCTCAATTTTTATGATGCAAAGACTAATGCCAAGCATGATTTTTCTATTAAAGTGTAGTTCATTTCATAAGACACCAATTCTCTACTGATGTAATATATAACTCTCTCTTTTTTATTTTCATCCTGTTGTGCCAGAAGTGCCCCCAATGATGAATCAGTGGCTGATATATATAAGATCAATGGTTTTCCCTAAATTGGTGGAATTAGTATTGGTAGGTTGGACAGGTACTCTTTGATTTGCTGAAGGTGTTGTTCACATTCTCGATCCCAGTTGTATATTACTCCTTTCCTCAATACTTTTGTGAAAGGTTGAGCTTTGTCTGCCAGCTGAGAAATGAAGTGTTTGATTGATTGGAGACGTCCCTGTAAACTTCTCATTTGACTGATGTTCTTTGGAGGTGACATTTCCATTATAGCTTGGACCTTCTCAGGATCAACCTCGATTCCCTTCTTTGAAATAATGTAGCCAAGTAGTTAACCAGATGTCACTCCGAATGCACACTTTTTTGGATTTAGCTAGAGTTTGAATTTTTCCATTCTATCTAGTATAGGGCCTAGCTCTTGAATATGCGTGGATCTCTTCATAGTCTTTAATAAAGTGTCATCAACATAATATTCCATATTCTTATGCATCATGTCATGAAAGATAGTAGTTACCACTCTTTGGTAAGTTGCTCTTGCATTCTTCAGCCCAAATGGCATGACATTCCAGCAAAAGGTTCCCCATGCACAGGTGAAAGCTGTCTTTTCTTGATTTCCAGGAGCTATTTTGATCTGATTATAACTAGAGAATCTGTCCATCAGTGAGTACATCTCATACCCAACAGTCATATCGACTATCATATCAATGTTTGGCAATGGAAATTCATCCTTTGGACAAGCTTTTTTGAGATCTCTGAAGTCTATGCAAACCCTCATAGATTTTTCTTCCTTTGACACAGGTACTATGTTTGAAATCCATTCTGCATAGTCTATAGCTCTGATAAATCCAGCTTTTAGTAGTTTTTGTAACTCATCTTTGACTAGTAGTGCCACATGAGGATGCATCTTACAGAGTTTTTGCTTGACTGGTTTAACTCCTGCTGTGATAGAAAGATGGTGCATGATAAGATTAGGATCCAGGTCTAGCATATCAGAGTATGTCCATGCAAAATTGATCTTCTTTTCTGAAAAGAGATGAGTGAAATCTTTCAGTTCTTCCGCTGATAATGATTGAGCTACATGAATGATGTGTGGTGTCTCTTGACTCCCAATGTTCACTGGTTGAGTTGGCTCGATCAATATAGAAGATATCTTCTAGAAGTGACTTGGCAGTATATAAAGTATCTCACCTTTAGGTGCCTCAGAGAGGTTTTCACCTTTAGGTACGTCCTTTATTTTCTCCTTTTTAGATTCTGACACAACCACAATGTGGTTTTTGCCATCAGATCTTTTATTTTTATTTTTTTGTTTTTTGCGACTAAGATACTTGATATATGTTTTAGTCATGTTTTCACTTTGTTTGCTGGCAGAAGAGTACATGGGTTCAACTGTGTTTAGGTAATAGGCTAGTTTGTATTCATTGGCAAAAGTAGGTACATTCATGGGTTGTTCTTGTAGACTACAGTCAATTAATTCAGGATGTACCAAGGATAGAGTGTGGACAGGTTCAAGGGGGTTCACGGTATTATCATCACAACTGCGGATCAAAAAGTCAAGTTCCAGAAGGATACCCTATGTAAATGTCTTGAGACCAAGAAAAGTCAGAACATGATTATTAAAGTGCACGTTAATATTTAGCCGACCTAATCCAATAGACCTACTTGTAGCATCGTTCTCTATGCCAGGTTGAACTTCATATTGAGGTTTGACAGTAACAAGATCAGTAGATAGATTCTTGCCATTTATATTAGAGGATTCAGAGCTTGATGCTAAGTAGATATTGTCATAAAAAAGATTATTGTCAGAGTCCTCAGAGTCATTGGATGAAGTTTCTGAGTCTTCTTCAAGTGATTGAGTGAATGTATGTATGGTATCAACACCAACATCCTTAATGCTGCAAGCTCCTTCAAGATTTGTCTCATTTAGCATTTGTATCTGACAGACCTGTTGACATGAGCTTGATGGTTCTATGACTTTTTGTTGTCTACTAATACTCCATTCAGCTTCCTCTGGATTGATGACCGGTTCTGCTTCTGTAGCTTCCAATTCTTCTTCCAATTCTTCTTTTGTAAACCCATACCTGATTTGTTCTATTTTATTAGAGGGGTATATAATAGATGAAAAACTTTATGGTATTCTTCCTTCCTTCAGCCCTTGTTCATAGTCTACTTGTCTTCTTAGTCTGATTTCCTATATCTCCTTTTCTATCTTTAAGCACATCAGCTCTTGAGTATCATCTGTGATACCACTACAATCTTCTGGAGTTTTTGTACTAGATGTATCTGAGAGGTGGTCTGGATGCCATTCATACTTGTTTGAGTCAGTCTCTGAATCATCTAATTGTTGCCTACCAGTGTATGTGACTGGAACTTTTAGTGGTGCAAACAATTCTCTAATTGTTTCTACTTCATCTCTCATATCTTCTGGAACTTCAACTCCTTGTATTGTTGTAGCCGACACCATTGGAGCTTGAGTGCCGACTGTTTCTTCTTTGTTGATTGCTGATTCCTCTTTTTATTTTACACACTCTGCTTGAGTTTATTTCCTATAATGTTGAAGGTGATATCATTTTCTGCCACTTAGACTTAGAAGCATGTTTTTGATCTGATGTCTTTTTTGGATTGTACCCTAGTCGAGCCTTATCATTTGTTGATTTTGTTTGCAGCTGAATCGGTTCAATAATACCCTCTTGATGTTTCCCAGGGGACCAGTACCTGAATATCCCATGTGTTGAATCATTTTGTAGCCTAGACCATATTGTGTTGAGGAAATATCACAATGCCATACTTCTTTGTTTTCACTATCTTTCTTAAAAAGCCATTTTAGAACAACATCCTCTTCTATTTCATCTGCAAGGGAAGTAGAAGATTGTACAAAAAGACCATCATATATGATATTCGGAGTTGAAGTCTATGTTTTCATAGCCTCAGATGGTTTGCCCAACTATTTTGGGGATGGAGGAAGAGAGACTAATGAAAGTACTGGTTCTATCTTGTATCCATCCATGCTAGTATTGGTAATTTTCAATTTCTTTTCCCAGTCTTTCATCAGGGCTTCTGAACTTTCATTTGTAGAGGTTGCTCTCTTATGAGGCACAAAGGTACCAACACCTTTTGTCAATGCATTACAGGGGACATTTGTATCAACAGGAATACTGACCTCAACTCCGTTATAAGGAAATTTTAAGCATTGATGGTATGTAGATGGAACTACCTTCATTTCATGAATCCATGGCCTGCCCAGTAAGATATTGTATGACAGAGGAAGATCAAGTACTTGGAAAATGACATCTCTTTCTCCAGGTCTCACCCTGATTGGTAATGATACTAGACCTTTAGAGGTCCTTTCCTCTTCATCATAGGATTTAATTGTTATTTTCTTGCCCGGATCAATGACATTTTCAGAAAATCCTAGTTGTGTAAGCAGACTGTAAGTACAAATATTCAACCCCGCGCCTACATCTATCAAAACATGTTTGACTGTGTTTATGGATCATGGCTTGAATGTGCAATGGCTGGTTATGTGGATGATTTAGCAAGTTGTCATCTTCTTCAGGGAAGGTTAGATAGTGAGGTGAAGTTAGATGACCCACCATGGATTGAAACCGATCAATTTCTAAATCTTCTGAAACATTAGTGGTGAGCAAGGCGTTGTCCAAGATCTCTTTGTGAGAAGAAGATATTTTTAGTAATTCAAAGATGAAATTTTTGAGCATTTGTCTTTTTCAACTATTCAACAATGCTATATCCAGAGGATGATGATGAAGTTAGCTTTTTAAATTTATCAAATGTTGATTCTTTTTGTTTGTTTGACGAGGCTGGTAGGTTTGACGTTGTTGGAGCAGAAGTTGAAGAACTAGCTCCTTGGAGAGTTACTTTCTTTTGAGAATGGGTCATAGCCTTTGCATATCATGATTCATTTTGTTTATCTTGGATTATGATTAGATTGCAATATTCAGATTGGGAAGGCTCAATCATGTTGGTGACATTGTCATTTCTGGTATAAGTATAATTTACTTTGGCACCTCGTTTGGTCTTTGAGGAATCACCTTTTTTGTAAATAGGTAAGGGGTCCTTAAAAGCCAATAGAGTTATTTGGTAACGTTATCAGGTTGTTTTCCAATAGAGTTTTGAAAGCGGATTCGTATGATTCTTCCAGAGGAGTGAATTCGCATCTAGGTTTCAAAAGACAAGGTTTCTCTTTGAACCACTCTTTTGCTTTCTTCAGAGGAATTTTTGCTATGGTTTCAGCTGCTTTGAGTGCTTGTGTGCCACTAGCCAAGTTGAATATCATAGGCTTTGAGTTGGTTTTAACAGTGTCTACTACTCCGTCATTAACAACGTTCTTATTGTTGTCTTTTCCATACTTCCAATACTTGTTCTTCTCTTTAGAGCTAGATCCTGTTGTGTTTCTTTCCAAGGCATGATATCTCTTTTCTTTATAAGCACATCTTCCATTCTGATAGCCTTATCTACCATTTTGTTAAATGATGGGTGTACTTTCATTTGGATACTATATTTCAATTCAGGGACCAGGTTATTGATGAATATATCAATTTTCTCAGCATCTAGGATAGGCCATGAATACCTAAAGAACATCTTTCTCCAACGTTGGAGGAAAGTGAGAAAAGGCTCCCCTGTTTTCTGTTTGGTATTGCAAAGTCGATCATAGTAACAGGATGTCGAATGTTGTAGGAGTATTATTGTAAAAATAGTTGGATTAGTTCTTCAAAAGTTTTTATCCCTTTAGGTAGACTTAAGAACCATTCCATAGCTTGTCCTCCCAAACTCCTCAGAAAAAGGCACATAAGATACATTTGATCGTGCATGAACTCCATGCAAGCAGCACAAAATTCTCTAACATGATCTTGAGGATCTGAAGTACCATCATATTTGTCAAATTTTGGAATCTCAACTCTTGAAGGTAATGGAGGCATGTATAGGTTTTTGTCAAATGGAAATGGGCATATTGTCTCCAGAGAATATTATTTTGGGGACTTATCCTTATTTTTCAATTCTGTCATCTCAGTCTGTAAAGCTAGTAATTGTTTGTGGACCATTATTATCGGTGATTCTTCCTTTTTAGTGATGAGATTCTAAACATCATATCCAGTAGGAAGTTTGGCACCTTGTTTTGCTAGTTCTAGAAAATAGTCTTCTTTTTCTCTAGCCATGATAGCCTTCATCATTTTTCGGAAATCTTTATCCTTTTGATATTTATGAATATCTTTTTTTGGAGGTTCAAAATCTTTAGCTTCACTTGATGTGGAATCATTATCGGTTTCATGAATACTGAGGTTGTCTTTGTCATTTTGTTCTGTTCTAGTTATAGTGGGAGATCAAGGTTGATCATAAACTGGTATCTCTGATGATGAAGGTTTATTAGTCAGGGGATCCTCTTTGTAAAATGGATTATCTTTATATGAAAAGGGTTTCCCTTTTCCTTTGGCATCTTTCTTACGAGAACTCCTGGTTTGAATAGGCATTTTTATTGATTGGGGTGACCTAAAGTTGTTTGTGATGCAAAAGTCAAGATCAAATTCAAAGCTAGTTGTTCAGTTAATGTATTGTTTGAGAGGAGCAACTAAGATTTAGTCTGGTTTCAGGAATGATCTATCCTGTGTAAGACATTTATCTGAGTTGATCCGAGAGAAGTGACTAAGACTCAGTCTGGTTTCAGGAAAGATCTATCATGTATAAGACGTTTATCTAAGTGACTTAGGTTTGATATGTAGTTGATTGAACTAGTTGAAAGATGATCGACAAATCGTGCAACATAAATAGCAGATGTACACTGTTTTGATCTATTTATGCTCAGGATGATGATAACCAATTTTATGCTCACTATATACTGTTTTAGGCAAGTTTGACTATTCTGGACTGACAAAATCAGAGATTCGTACGACAGGTTTCTTAGGACTAGACGATAATTCAATAGCTTTAGGTTGACAACAAGTGTTTTGTATGAGTTGCTGCCTTGTACCGTACGATAGATAGGTATGTCTAGAATGACAGACTGATCAATATAATGTTTTATTGTATGACACAAGATGTAAGGTGAAATGACAAATCTCAGAACCAGACGATAGATAATCAGGATTTGTACGACACAAGATGTAGGATCAAATGACAAACTATTAGGATTGATGAAATTTTTTACGACACAAGATATGAAACTAGATGATAAATTAGAGGAATCATACGATTGTTTGCTGGACAGAGGCAAATTTCTGAGTTTTCAATGACTGAGTATAACTAGATTTGAGATGGACTGGGTTTTGATCGCTAATTGACGATGAGTAGTTTAGAGGTGGACTGAGATTTTGATTGTTGAGGTATACTAGTTTATGACACAGACAAAGTTTTGACTAGGATAGACTAGTTTTGGACAGAGTTTTGATTGGGATAGACTAGTTTTGGATAGAGTTGGGACTAGGATAGACTAGTTTTTGGACAGAGTTTCGATTGGGATACACTATTTGTGACACGGAAAAAGTTTTTGATCACTGAGTTTGTTTCTTGTTTTCTCTAGTTTTGGTATTTCAGTTTCAGTTTCAGGGATGAAAACACATAAAACATGTAGTATGAATAATAACTCCAATCATAATATACAAACCCTACAAAAATTGGTGAGAGAAGAAAACCTTTGCTTGTAGACTCAGGTACACACCCAATAGCTAATCAGAATACGACCGCCGAGTCTCACGCAATGGATTCTCAATGCCGTATTAGCCAACTCCAAATGCTTATGGGGGCACGAAATAACAAGTATCTTAGGAGAGTTACTATCTCTCTTGCACAAAGATTATCCCCCCATTCGGAGGTAAACCAGGTAGCTTCTAATTTGAATTGGAACTAGTAAGGGGTCCGTTCGGTGTGTCGAGGTATAAACTCAATTAAGAGATCTCCCAGCCTTGAAAACCAAGGTTTAATATACCCAAAGGTATTGAGGAGAGCTATTCCCAAGCACTGCTGTTGACTTGATTTTCATCAAATCATGTTTATTTTATAGTGGGTTGGAGTACTTTGTGTTTAGCTATTCCCACTTGGGTCATTCCCCTCACACCAGTCGTAACGACTTTAAGAGTTATTAGCTCCTCGGGAGGGCAAGCCCACTAAAGATGTACAAATCTCAAACTTAAAGAAAATACCTGATTGTCTATGCAGACAAGAGCATACTCTCCTACCTCTCAGAATTTACTCAAAACATGAAATATAGATTTGTTCTTTAACCAGATAGCAAGTTAGGTGCCTAAATATGAATTTAAGGAATACATGATGTTTGCTCGAATCTCCTCAGGCAACCTGGAAAGACAACGAATCAATAGTCACATTGTCTTTGTGCGACAAGCATATTCTTTGACAAGTGTTCTACAAAAACTGATTAGGCTGTGAAAAATTCTCACATAGATAGATAAACAACCAGGGTCAGTCGTCAGTATAATCAAAATTGAATCAGAAAATTGAAGAATGAAATATGCTTTTTAACCTCATACGACAATTTTTACCAGACCGTATGATAAATCGTACTAGATCATACGAAACCTGCAGTTTGTCATTTGGCCTTATGGGAAATGTCGTACGAAAAATTGTGGAACCCGTACGGACGAAAATTCAAAAAGTAAAAAAAAAACTGGAAAAAAAATGAGTTAGTCTTGGAGGCTGAAATATTTAGTCTTTTGCCCCATGGTGGGTGCCAAAAAATGTGTGTGTGAAAAAGTGAAAAGAGGCTGATAGCTGCAGACACAACACTTCAATTAAGTCATTATTTGTATGGTTAGTAAATCAATAATCAATAAATAATAAACCATAACAAAGCGACTAATTGCCTTCTAAAAGATGCGAGTATAAGATTGCTCTCAGATTTTTCATAAGCAATACCAGTGACTAGACTACACCAAGATGAAGGATTTAATCTATATGAGCATGATATTAAAATATATGGATGCAAGATGGATGAAACATTCAAGAAATAGTGAAATAAACTAAATATGGAAAAAGCTAAACTAAGATGCAAATAATCTCAAAAAAAGCAAGCACAAGATCTTCAATGACTCCAGAGCAAAATCAACATAATAATAATCTCCAAGGTATTTCTCAAATATCTTTGGGGTGATTTGAATGAGTATTTATAGAGAATTCACAAGAGAGATTAAAAAAAAAGCACAATTTAGAATTAATTGAAATAATTGAGAAATCAGATTCAGTTAACCTTGAGATAGATTCCAAGTATAGTTTAATTGAAATGCATTCAGATAAGAAGTTCAAGTTGCATTAGAAATAAGAATTAATTAATTCCATGCATTTGTGATAAAAATAGATAATTCTTTGATTTATTCAAGAAAAGAGTCTTTTAATTGTTTTTCTGATTTCAAGTTCTCAATTTAGAAGAAAGAAATAATATCTCAAGTTTGATTTCTCTCTCAATTTAATTGTTTTTATTTTATTTTCAATTTAACTCTTGCTTTGTAATTAATTCCTCTTTTGTAATAAATTAATTCTTTTTTTGCATGATTAAATGGCAAATCTATTAATTAATAAAATATGCTAGGATATTTAATAAATTAAATAGAATTATTGATAAAAAATGATATTCTTGGAATGATTCAATTAATTAAATAAATATTTAATTAATATTGAGTAATTCATTTGCCATGTAATATTTGATGATGAAAGAATTAATTAATGTGCTCAAGATTGATTTAATTGCCTTTGGTTAGGACCTTGGTGATGTTGTCGAGATTAGGGGCCCATGGTTTAGATGACCAATTTTGGGGTAGTACACTATGATCAAAGGCAAACCATGTATTTGGACAATTTCTTTGAAAAATAAATCTGCAACATAAGAGCATCACAGGTGGTTTTACATGGAAAAAAATGTGCCATTTTACTAAACCTATCCACTACTACAAAAACACTATCATAACCTTTTCTTGTCCTAGGCAATCCTAAAACAAAATCCATACTTATACTTTCCCATGGTCTTGAAGGAATGGGTAAAGGCTAGTATAAGCTTGCATTGGTGGACTTCCCCTTTGTTTTTTGGCATATCACACATGTCTCCACAAATTTCCTGATATATGTCTGCAATTTGGGCCAAAAGTAGTGCCTCTTCACCAAGTCTAGTGTCTTGTCAAGGCCAAAATGGCCTTGCATTGCTCCACAATGCTTCTCCCTGATCATGTTCAGTCTCATAGAGCACTTGGGTATGCACAACTGTGCACCCTTAAACAAAAATCCATCTTGTATCAGAAATTCAAAGAAATCAACATGAAACCGCTCATCAAAAGATGCACATGCCTTGTAGATCTCTCCAAAGTATTCATCATCCTCATACATGGCCTTCAAGGAGTCTATTCCAACACTCTCTAATTGGATCTGATTTGTGGTTAATACTCTTCTTCTTAAAGCATCTGCCACCTTATCTTGACCCCGTTTTTATGCTTAAGAGTGAAAGTGAAGGCTTGTAGGGTCTCTACCCACTTCATATGCCTATGGTTCAACTTTTCTTGGCTATTTATGAAATTGAGGGCCTGATTGTCTATGAAAACTATGAACTCCTTTGGTAGCAAGTAGCGTCTCAACTTTTTCAAGGATTGCACTAGAGCATACATCTCTAGGTCATAGGATGAGTACCTCCTCTTTGCCTCATTTAATTTCTCACTAAAGAAGGCAATGGGCCTTCCTTCCTGACTAAGCACTGCCCCAATAGCCATGTGATTGGCATCACATTCCACTTGGAAGATTTTGTTGAAATCAGGTAGGGCAAGGACCGACTGCTCTACAACTTTCTTCTTCAATGTTTCAAAGGAGTTATCTACCTCTTTACTCCAACTGAACCTGCACTTTTGTCCTCCCTTTATGGTGTCAAGCATTGGAGCACAAATATGGCTAAATCCCCTTATAAAATTCCTATAGAATGTGGATAAACCATGGAAGCTTCTAACATCATTCATTGTTCTAGGTGTAGGCTAAGACAATATAGAACTCACCTTTTCTTGATCCATTTTCAACTCACCATATGAGATTACAAATCCCAAGTAGATGATCTCTTCTTGCATAAACAAACACTTTTCCAAATTGATCATTAATTTATCTTCATGCAATCTCCTTAGGACCAGGTCTACATGTTTTAGGTTCTTTTCTTTGGTTTGACTGAAAATTAGAATGTCATCTAGGTAGGCTATGACAAACTTTCCTATGAAATCCCTCAAAACTTCATTCATTAACCTCATAAAGGTACTTGGTGCATTAGATAAGAAAAAGGGCATGACCTTCCACTCATACAACCCCTCATTTGTTTTAAATGTAGTCTTTCACTCATCTCCCAACCTAATCCTAATCTGATGGTAGCCACTTTTCAAGTCAATTTTTGTAAAATATCTAGCACCCCCCCAAGCAATCTAACAAGTCCTCAATCCTAAGCATTGGAAATATATACCTGATAGTAATTTTGTTGATAGCCCTTGAGTCCGTGCAAAGTCTCCAAGTGCCTTCCTTTTTGGGTGCCAAGACTGCAGGGACTGCACATAGGCTCAAACTTTTGCAAATCATTCTGGACTCCAACAGTTCTTCAATTTGTTTTGCCATCTCAACATTTTGATCTGGGGTGAGCTTGTATGCTACTTTGTTAGGCAGGGTGGATCTAGGTATAAGGTATATGCAATGATTTATATCCCTCATAGGAGGTAGTGTCCTTGGCATGCCATTAGAGATGACACCTTTGTACTTGTTTAGTAACTGCTACACTGCAGGGTCAACCAACCTCAATCTGTCTCCTTTCTTGTCTTAAGACTTCTCCACCTTTGTCAGTTTGGGACTAGGAATAAGAGCATAGCAAACAATGCCTTCATCTTCCATCTTCTTCATGAATTTCTTTTCTCCTACCACCAACACCTTGGCCTCCTTTTCTTTTGTTTCCCCCTCACTTTCCATCAAAGGTCACAACTCTATGACCTTACCATCTTTGGTGATTGAATATGTGTTCCTAGCACCATCATGTTGTGCCTTCAAATAAAATTTCCATAGTCTCCCAAATAGGAGATGGCAAGCATCCATCTTTACAATGTCAAACAACAACCTATCCTTATAGGCTCCAATCTAGAATTCTACCCAAGTCTTCTCTTCCATAACAACTTGTTGACCTTGGGTGAGCCATGAGACCTTGTAGGGGAAAGGGTGAGGTAGTCTTCTCAATTTTAACTTCTCCACCATTTCTAGAGACACAAAGTTTTAAGTTGATCCATAATCTATTAGAACCTTGCATACCTTTCCACCCACTTTGCAAGTGGTCTTGAATATAGGCTTTCTCTGTGGGGGTTCTTTGTCAGCCATCTTCATGGTAGTTATTGCTCTTCTAATCATCAAAGCTTCACCTCTTTCAGGGTAATCATAGCTATCAAGGGTATTGACACTCTGGTATGTATTTGCACTTGCCACACTTTGGCAATCAGATTCTTGGACCAAGTTACTTCTTCTTTCCCCCATGGAACTAGTAGGCTTGTCAGGACACCTATTGGCCATGTGCACTTCTTGATTGTAGTTATAGCATCTGATTGGACCAAGTTACCCCTATGATTGTATCCTCCATTGTTATTGTGACTACTTTCTCCTTTAGTGCCTTCTTGATTTGTTTCACCTTGGTTTCAAAAACCATTTCCTTACCTCTGAAAAAACTTCTTCCCCCTCTCTGCTATCTTCCTCTTCCTTTATTGTTTTGATCTTGTCTCCTTTTGATTTTCTCTTCCACCTTGATGGCAAGTTGATGGCATCTACCAACTGTATCCAGGCTAAAGAGGTTTAGTTCTTCTTGGATGTTGTACCTTAATCCATTTATGTATCGGGCAAATTTTTCACTCTCCTGCTTTGTCTTAGACTTCATACATAGCCTTTGGAACTCCTCAGTGTAAGAGTTCACATCCATCTCCTTCCTGCTTGAGATTTTGCCTCCTCTTGTGAAGTTGAACTTCATAATCCTTGGGTACATAAGCCTCCTTTACTAAGGAAACCATCTTTTTCCAAGAAACAATCTTGGATTTGTTGTCCCTTTCTCTCTCCTCCTTGACAAAGTTCCACCAAGTTAGGGTGGCTCCCTTCAACTTGGATTTATCAATCTTTACCTTCTGGTGCCTGGGAATGTCTTTACATTCAAAGAAACTGGACATGGAGTCTATCCAATCCAGAACTACATTTGGTTCCATCTTCCCAGTGAAAGTTGGCAAATCAAGCTTCTGCTCCATGGTTCTTCTCTCCATGGACTTGAGGGCATTAAGGAAGTGCCTCTAGTCAGGAGGAATCACCTCTTCCTCTAGCATAGGGATCTCATCTTCATTCCCTTCTTCACTGCTATGAGTGCCTCCATCTTCCTTCCCATCTACTCTACCCCTCAACCTCTCTATCTCCTTTTGCATTGCCTTGCAAGCATTGGCCTACTCTCTCACAATCTTTGCCAATTCCATGTTGGTGATTGGTCCCCTAGGGACTTCTTCCTCCCCATTTGCCATTTTCTCAA
The DNA here is from genome assembly GCF_030272615.1 of Cryptomeria japonica. Lineage (NCBI taxonomy): Eukaryota > Viridiplantae > Streptophyta > Pinopsida > Cupressales > Cupressaceae > Cryptomeria > Cryptomeria japonica. The sequence continues at coordinate 459,888,268 of NC_081414.1, forward strand.
AATCACTATCTATTTACCAAATCCGTTACTAGCTTTGATACCACTTGATGAAGAGCCCTCCTTGTATCTTCTCAAACACTTCAAGATGTATGACACTAACCCCTCAAAACACCAATAGGTGTTGGGTCCCGGGGACAACTGAGAGGGGGGGGGGGTGAATCAATTGTCTGATAATTACAAACCAAAAACAACTTAAACAAATTATTGCTTAGTACTGGTGAGACAGTCTGTTATACCGGTGGACAGATTAATAGATAAATGCAATACCGGTAAAGATTAATGCATGAAAATAAAAGACAAAGTCATCCACAACACATAACACCAATGTTTGTACGTGGAAACCGTGTAAGGGGAAAAACCACAGTGGGAAACCTTACCCACAATCAGATGATACTACTGCAGATAGTAAGTGTACATAAATGGGGTCTGTACATGCAGAAAGGCCAAGCGCCTAGAGCTCACTGCTCAAACACAAATGGGAGTCACACTGACTAAAATTGGATGGTTAAATCTAAAAAGAATGTACTACTCAAAATAGCATCTTCATATGCTAGATTCAGTACCGGTGTAATGCTGATATGCTTTCACAAAAATGTAGCTTCACCTTCAAATGATTTCTGCGTGTATAGCTCTACTTAATCTCGCATATACCCTCACAAAAACCTTCTTCGCATTCCACACTTGATCTTACATCTAAGATCTTAAATTTATACCATAACCTAAGACCAATTTTAGTAGGTTGGCTCTACAAGATGTTACAATAAAAACATTTTACAAATAATACAATATCTGATGCAATAACTGATTGAACATGTTGGCTTAATGCATTTACAACAATAATTAATCATCTCCATAGCATGCCATGCTGATCTGGAAAAGATAAACCTGCTGGTGTAACCCTGGATAATCCTGGATCTATTTTCTGGTAAAAGAAAATATGCAAATATGAATATCCCAATGATCAGTTCATTAAGACAATATGTCCACACGATGTCTTCGATATTACCAAGTGTCTTCCATGCCATTCCAAGTCCCGATGATCATTATATCCTGCCGGTGTACCATATACTAGTACTTTCTTGCCGGTGAATGCTGCTGGATTTCCAAAGTGCTAGTGTTTTAGTAGGTGTTGACATCAATGACAAAACCATACCAAAATACCAACAATAGGATCCTACAAAGCAAGGCTCTACAAGCTTAGTTCCAACTTCTCATTTCACTCCAAGATTCATACTACTCAAATTGGGTAACTTGCTCCATTATGCACCATGAAGCCTCCTAAGGTTCTGTTGGGTCTCAAATCAACAGATTGGATAGGTTCTAAGGAAATGCCAACTCCTATGATCAAACCCTCCAATTGACTTGGCCAACATATAGAGTGAACCTGTTTAGTTGTTAACTCTCTCACTTCAGGCTCTGGAGGACCTAGGTGGGTGTACCTATTCACTTGTTGTTCTTAATGACCGGTGCTTTTTATAGCAGATTAAGTGTTTTGATCTGGTTCCCTCCTATCTCAAGATGGCATAGATTCCTAGGATGGAGATATAGCAGATGAGTTCAAGATTGTTGTTGTAGAAGCTATTCGATCTATGTTTCTTACTTAGTTACTCCTGTTGCTTTTAAAATGACATATGACAAATATGGTGATAAGTGTAATCTATAAATAACCAGTGCCTTCTTCGCTGTTTGGGCTACAGAGTCATTATATTTTCTTCAGGACTTATTATGCGAACCTGTGAGATAACTTTTTAACCCACCCCTTTATGGACCTGTCGGTTATTATATCTTTTGAGATCAATTGAATGCTTATATCATAAGTTGCTTGAACGAATTTAACCCTACCCTTAAGGGACCATTCAAGTAAGCACTGCGAAGAACAATTACAATTCACAAGCAGAACTTTTATTTCAACTTTATAACATATAACATAAATTTCATTCCAAGAATATGAATAACCTTATCTCTTTAGATAATATCACAAGCGATTGCCAAAACAAAATGAAATAATCCACAACGCATACGCAAAGAAAACAACTGATCATAGCATGTATTCCATCAAAATTTGTATAACAGAGAACTTACAGGTGGGCATACATTGCTATCTTGTTCCTATTCTAACTTTTTACCCTATTACAAAAGCCTTTCTCACATATATATGAGAGCAAGAGCCAAATATGAAAAGACGTGTCTTTTCAAAACGTTAATCGTTAATTTGAATATTCCTAACAAACTTAAGTAAAAAGAGATTAAGAATTCCTAAATGATGAATATAATCATCCTCTTTGAAAGTCTTGATCTTAACACTCTGTTTCTTCAATTCTTCTCCTTGTGAAAGGTATTCGAAGATCATCTGGTTGACGGTAGGGGCCATGTCTTTGCTTTGGTCCAATCTTGACAGAGCCCAATCCTTGATGCTTATAAGCTCATTCTGCAAATCTTCCATGGACACTGCTCCTCCTTCTTTATAAAATGAGGGCATTCCAATAGGGCTCCCATCATCCAATTCTTCAAGATCTCGCTTTAGCATATCTTCAAACTTAGCATGATCTTCTATGTGTGAAGTCCCTTCAGCCTTCTCCTCTGGCGTCATCACATCAATACTTCTTATCACCTCATCCAATCGTGCTTTTAATCTTTCATGCTCTCTTAATGCTTTTACGGTTCCAGCGTACACCCTCCAGTAATGTTCGACATGTATAAGCATGGTGTTGAATCGGTGTTCAATGATGTCGTTAACCAATTTATCCATTTCTTGCTGGATATTGTTTATCTATTTGGTAGCCTTATCTTCTTGATACTTCCAATATAGAGCATCAAAAACATCGTCCAAGCTTTGTCCTGTAGGATACGAGGCATATTCATTCAAAGGAATCCCTGTCTCAAGTTGTAATATTTTTGTTTGCAACTTTTGATTCTCTTCTTTAGATTTTTCATATAAGCCCTTATACGTAATATTTTTTCTGACCAAAAACTCCATCTGATCCATATTTAATTTGGCTACATCCAGGTTCAACTTTGCAGTGACCCTAGGGTCAGTCTTTCCAACCTGATGAATCATGAGGTGTCCAAAGGTTTCTTCGATATCTACAATAATTGGCCTTTTTCCCTTTGGATATAATGCCCATTGTAGGAGAGCCTTTTGATCAGGATCATACCCGGAGCCTAGGAACAATTTATCTACCTCTTGAGGCAACACCTATTGATTCAAATCCTATTTTTTCAAGAAACCATCAAAAAGAAGTGCAGAATTTATGTCCCAACCAGAGAAGATGATGACACCAGCTTCTTTTAATATTTTCCTCCCTTTCTCAGGGGTCATATCCTTCATGAGGGTATCGATTTCATCCTATAATATTTTCATCTGTTCTTCTTCGGGTCTTCCAGCCATGCTTCGTTTCACATGGGCCCCTTTATACTAGTACAAAAATGAAAGGAATTCCCTTGCAGAGGCAAATCCGTCATCAGCAATGAAATCCTCATGCTCTGTCATTCTTATGTCAACTACATCTTTGATGTTGAATTCACCAGTGTCTACATCCACCTCTGCTTCAAAACTCGGAGGATAATCTTCTCTAGGAGAGTCAGCAGGGATACTACTAGCAGTTGATTTTGGTGACATGTGAGCCAATGGTTGACTATCCTTTTCAGTATTGATAAAATGAAGGAACTGGGGGGGCACCCTATGCATAATCTCTACTTCATGTTGAAGTAGCCTTTTGGCTATCTCCACAGGGTCTTGGAGGTTTCCAAGAAAGTCTCCATCCACCATCCCCCTTGCTCTTTTCCATTTGAAGGCTTCCCAAGTCATTTCACTTTTTTCTCTCAAAGCCCTGGCCTCTTCCCTTTCAAGGTTCTTAATCAAGTCATCTGGCATTTTAGCCACATGTATTCTGGCCTTTAGTTTTTGTGACGCCCTGGCAGCTCTTATATATCCCCCAGGATCAAAGTTCTCTCTAGGTTCACCCAAAGTCATGCCATAATAATCTAATTTATGTTGAAGTAGATGATAGCTTTTTGAACTTTTAACAATAAAATCGGAAAAAACCAATAATCCTGGAACAATGGATTGTTTACCAAAATTCGTAAGATGTTTGGCACTGACCGTAGATAATTGTCTCACAATCTCCAGGCTAGCCACCCTGTTTGGTACTGTAATTGGAAGCATGTATGGCTTTCCTTCATACCCAAATACCCTGATTTCTATATGATTATTGTGGCAATACCAGTCACCCCAATTGTGATCAATCTAGGAATCCGGAGAGAAGTCTTTTGGCCTGAGGAATCTCTTAATTTCAGGGGACAAAGTATAATCTCTATGTTGCCCAAAGGCCGCACTAAGGGGTTTCACTAAATATTCCTGAAAGTGCCAGTACTGGTTGTTCATGAATCTTTGATCCCATGCAGAAACCCACAACTGAACTGGTTTCTTCAAACCATTCTTATCATAAGCTCTGATGCAGAAATCATCTGACCAGAAATTGATTTCTTGTCCACAATAAAGAATAATATGCATCAATAAAGAGTACAATGAAAAATGGATATTCACAAGGTCTCCTTTCAACTTCTCCAAACCATGATTTAGGGCATCTGCAACATAAGTGGCATAATCAAATGACCTAGGGTCTTTCGATTGTAAATCGGCACACATAACCATAACCCCAATATCCATGAGAGGATGAGCCTCTAAGCCTAATACTTGGGCTGCAGCATAGTATGTATATTTAAAATACGGATGGAAATGGTTGACATCGAATGGCACCTTGTCATTTTTGCTAAATGGAACAATGGACCCGCCCACTTTCGGCCGGTGAATAGGTAATCTCCATGTTCTGTAGATGTTTTCCAAGCTAAAGAATTCTTGCGACAGTTTCTGCATATCGATTTTGTCCTCTACTTCCCAGTCTAGATCAAACACCATATCAATAGTCTGTTTGTTAATCACCACCAAGGGATTCCCTCGGTAGTCGCATATGGTTTTGGTTCTCGGATTATAGCAATCTACTAGAGCTTTCATTAATTCAACATCCACAAACACATTTGGGACTACCAATTTCCCTAAGTTTTTCTTCCATAGATTACTTATGGGCTCAGGAGCATCCCTTCTTTTGTAACTAAACAAGAATAATTCATGTCCCCTGATTTCGGTCCATATGTCTCCCAGATGTTCAAATCTATCCTCCAATCCTTCTTCTTCACTTTTGATCTTTTTAGACCTCACGCTGGATGTTGGGCACTGGTCTAGCAAATCCTGAGTCAAAGCTCTACCTTCCTTTTTCTGTCTTTTGGGCTTCTCTTCAGGGTTTAGCTCTTTCCCTTTCCTACTCTTTTTAGAAGAAGAAGACAGTTCCATAATAAATATGAGAAATCAAACTTACTTGGAAAATTTGTCTAGCTCCTCTGATTGTCGTTCACGAATTCCAGCAAATTCCTTGCAGTTTTCAGTTTCTTAGCATCAATCTGGTTCTTATGAAAAATTTCGATTAGTTCAGCTATAATTGCATGGGCAACTTGTGCATAGTTAATGTCTCTGCGTCTATAATGGCTATTCAAATGTTTAAACTTAATTGCAGATGTGACATTCTTCACTTGGGCTTTTAACGCTTTCGCGGGAAGTACTGTTCAACTGAAATGATCATAAATCGAGTTTTCGATGAAACCCTTGTCTTCGGTCGGATACTTTAGCCTTTCATCGAAAACTCACTTCCTTCGATATCACTTCATCGGTGAATAGCCTATGTCGAAAAACCCTTTTCAAGTCTCCTCGAAATCATCTTTTCTTCGATGAACTTTCTTTCGATAAGTCACTCGCAAGTTTCATCGAAATCATATTTCGATGAGTTCTATTCTTCGGTGAAAGTTCATGCAAGCTCTTCGAAAGTCATTTTTCCTCGACATCCTCCTCATCGATAAAACCCCTCTGTTTTTGTTCGATACAATGCTATCGATGAGATTTGTATTTCGATGAATGCTTTTTGAATTTCTTCGGCAGTTGTTTCTCATCGAAATCACTTTTTGCCTTTTGCTTTTTGCTTTTCGATGAAACTGGAGTATCGATGAGCGGCTGCCTTCATTTATCGAAAGTGATATTCCACCAAAGACCTTTTTATGTAGTGCTTTACACGTCATGCTTTATTTCGATGAAAGCATTCTTTCGGTGAAACTCCTTTTGAGATGCTCGATATGACACTTTGGTCGATAACCTTTTAGTTTTCACGCCCTTGGGAAGATTTTTTTTATTTTCAAACATAATGTTCAACAGGTTCCTGACCTTAACAACACCTATTTTGGATCATACAATATTCAAATGGACCAGACCAAACACTGGTTTCAAGGATTTAACCCAATTCCCTATGTCCCCTTCACAATTAGGCCTATTTGCTTGTAGCCCTTTTTAGACGGGTAATGGGACCTTAAGTCCAAACTTTCCTGAACACCCTAGAAAAAAAATCACTGATTTAGAAACCCTTTATGGTCTTAAACAATACCCTAAAAGGAGAAGTCAAGATCTGACAAGGAAAGGTCTAAACCCGGTGATGACCAACTATCCTAAAGGGCTAATTAGGCCTCCATTTGTGAAGCAACTATATTAGAATGGACACACCTTACAACCAAAACCACATGGGAATGTGGGGAACCATAAAAAAATATAGATTCTAGGCTAACATGCCTGGAATCATCACCAATTCTCTTCTAGGGTAACTATTGCAGTGTAAGGGCTAGGTAGCCACATAGAGATGTCTACCTAGGACCTGATCAAACACACATCTCCCTTGCTCCTCTTGAAAAATTCTTTTGGAATCATATATTACATAGGCCACACTTTTATCCCACCCACTTCCATGAGTTTTAGATGAATAAGTTGCAAGTTATGGCATGGAAAGGCAAAACCCTAGGTAAACCCTAGTTTTCTGGGTACCTACAACAAAACTTGGATATCTGAAGAAAAACAAATGATCAAGACTTAAAATAAAAACCAAATAATTGGTAAATCACTGCACTAACAAAATAACAATATTGGGGATTGATCCCAATCTGTACCCCTCCGTACCCCATGCCAAAACCTCATAGTTGTAGGAAAATTCAAAATTTCTTATTGTTTGCAATCATAAAGTTTCTCCATACAGTCTCTCCTTGGGAATTTTTTCCTCAATGTGTTTCTACCCCTCTAAAACTTATCTCAACCGAAAACAATAGGTTAGAGCCATGGGAGGAGTTAGACCAACAAGAATTCAAAAATTGCACAAAAGTTGCTCATGACAACTTTTGACAAAGTTGTCAAAAATGTCATTTCTTGCACCGAAATGACTTGGGTCAAGACTAACACCTCTAAACACCCTATAAGCACATAAAACAACTAAAACAACTAGGACAAACATATCCTAAGCATACTTAGTCCCCTTTTGTCCAAAAGTCCTAATTGGCTTATCAAGATGCCAAAATAGGAGTTTGGCTCACAAGATGGGGTCCTTTATTACAAACACAAAATGCATGCAATTGAAACACAAGGAAAACATACTAAGACATGTTTAAGGTCTTATCCTTCCTCCTCTAAGCCTGAATGATCATGTTTAAGGGGTACCCCTTCACCAACCGGATCTCCAAACAAGCATATCAGTTAACAGAGGAGGGTGGATTGTTGTGATAATCTGCTTCATATACCCAACCAACTAATCACCAAAACCAAAACCTGCTTCATCGAAAATGAGAATGATCACAAAACTGTATACTGAACTGCACTGATAGTCTTAATCCAGGAATACTTTTTTCAAGATACCGAGTTAGCCAAAAGTTCATACTGGATCAGATCAGTAGGCTGAGTTTCCATCAATGATAACTCCTAAGAATCTACAAGCATCAGGAACCACCAATCTTCACCAGAGCATCATTGGATCATCAAATGCCAACAACCCCCCCCTTTGGCATTGATGGAAACACAAGTGAAAAATGATAAGTATCCCAAAATCTGTAAAATACCAAAAATCTGAATTATGTACACTCAATCTGACTGACTCCCCCTAAACTGCTTTCTCCATTTTTCACTTCTCTCTTTCTCCCCCTTTGACATTAATGGAAAAGGGTAGGAATCCACCAAAAATTATGTACAAAATAATGAATGAATGCAATTGTTTACATGGACTTAAAGATGTTAGAGTAAGTCACCTTTAAGGTTTTTAGATATTCGTTCCATCCTCTCAGGAAACACTCCAAAACACTTATTAGGGCACTGTGCATGAATGCATGAATATCAAGACTTTGAAGATCAGATGACACCGGTTTACCTAAGGTACTTATTGCATCTTATTGTTCTCCCAACAAGGTATCCATTCACGGAGTTATTAAATTCCCCAGTTCTCCTACTCTTCTCAATATTTTCTCCTTGTCCTTATTCAAACTCTTTATTTTATTGGTATAATCCAAAATTTGTGCTTCAAGTGAACTTAGAAAGACCAATTGAGGTGCAAAAGAATGACCGATATGGGCTAACTTACCCTCAAGATCTTTTATTTTCTGATCAATGTCTGCAGTAAAGTTGGGAAAAAATAGACATGATTTGAAAATATTCCCACCTTCATTCAATGCCCCTTCTACACTCTTCATAGCAGTTTTTAGGCTCGCTCTATCTCTTGAAGAACACAGATGGACACTGAGAGGGGGGTGAATCAATGTATTTTAAAATTTTTAACTATGTGTGCAAATACTGTTATTGTAAATTAATTGAAACCCCCCACACACAAGAGCACATCACATAACACTAGATGTACGAGGAAAACCCAATGTGGGAAAAACCTCGGCGAGAATAACTGCTGGAGTTTACTGCTCCAATCCAACCTCACAATAAATATCAATTTATAATGTTTTAGGGCACCAAACCAAGGAGCACCAACCCCTAAAACTTTAGGGCACCAACCCAAGGAGCACTAACTCCTAATTTTATGAGAACCTACTAAAAGGAGAACCTAGCCCTGCTTTGAGCACCCACTCAGAGATTTACAATGATTGATCAAGTTTACAATACAATGATAAAGCCTTATTACACAAATTTTGTAACACTTACACATTTCTCATATCATGAGAATAAATTTCTCTACCTACTGAGGGTTTATCTTCTATTTCTCCTCCTTCCTCTGGTTATCTTCTTTTGCTACTGCATTACACTTCTGAATACTCTATTATTACTCTTTTTCTTCTTTACTCAGCCTCAGCCTCACTTGTCTAAGGCTACTTTCTATCCTCAATCTTCAGTTGCTACAACATCCCTCTCTTCTCTATTTCTACAAGTACATACACTCTAACTCCATCTATCTGTCTCATACAATGGTGCAGTACACTTCAGTACATTACAAGAGATGTCATTACTTTCACTAAAATTGTCTCTCTCTCATCTAATCCCCATGAATCATGTCAGATTAATTTACCTACTATCATCCTTCTCTTTCAACAAGATCTTATTCTTTGTTTGCAGGATTTCAGATTAACTACATACAATAAATGTGTTTCATCTATCTTCAGGTCAATCTGTACGTAGATTAATAAGTTTAGTAATCTCAATTTGTCCTTCTAGGATATGGTCTGCAATAGATTGGATATCCCTTCTTGGATCAACCTCCTGCAATAAATGACCTTGCTCTGTTGTTTTATTTTTGATCTCTGCACTATTCACCTCCTGCACATGGTTGCTTTCTTTAGCAAACTTGATCTTCCCAACATATCTGATCTAATTGTTGTTGATCATCTTGAGCCCATCAACAAACTGCAACAGGTTTACCATTAATGGGTCCTTCATCCTTTGTCCTTTGTCGATATGCTTTGAGAAGATTGATAACAACCTCATTAAGATCTATACAACCACCAACCTCTACATATTCAATTCTGTTATCGACCACTTGGGGGCCACTTGTCTTCATTTTCTGCATCCACATCACTTGGTCAATGTCGATCAGCTGCCACATAAGCCTCTGCATCTATCAACATACATCCATGACATCAAATTTATCGTTAAGCATTTCTAATCAAACTTGGTTGACCACCATGTGGATTACTGAGTCTATTGGCTTGCAAATGTGACCTCTAATTTGCTCCATACATGCCATGTTGTAGGGTCAAACATGATCAATGCCCAGGTAGACAGTCAGGTTCTTCATATTGTGGCAAGTCTCCGTGATATACGCCTCGTGGGATAAGCTTGGTCTTTCATGCCAAATAATTTGAATCAAGTTTAAATCTCCACTGTAGATCTGCCTCCATGCTGGCGAATTAAATAGTCATCAATAGTCAATCTGATATTGACCTCCGTGTTGGCAAATGACCCCTCTCGGCCAATAAGAAAATTTCACGTCGGTCCTGCTGCACAACTCATCCTTGAGGCCCCACCATCAGCTATGACCTCTTGGTGTGGTCACGTGGAATCATATCTCAATGCTGCAATGGTAAATACGCCTGCACCTTCCAATAATAGGATCATGGGGACCATTAGAGTGTGCCACTCTTTAACTCCCTGCCACGATGACTGCCAACAATATCTGCTTAACCATCGAGCACCTTTTGATCGACCTTTAAAACATCTATGTCCATTTTTAGCACATGAACAAAGGATGTGTTAGATCCAACTTGGAAAGCTAATGTACTGAGAGGGGAGGGGTGAATTAGTACTTCAAAACTTTTCTCCAAAAACAATCTTACTGATAAACATAAATTGTAAACTGCTGATCTCATAATATAAAACTAACACATAATTATAGAAATAACATTCATACACATTTCACTCCATAATACAAATATTTTGGTTACGCAGAAACTCTTTGTTAGAGAGAAAAACTGCGCTGGGGATGGCACCCACAACTTCACTACTGCAATAATAAAGGTTGCTCGGTTAGAGCTACATGTTTAGCTATTTTTGATAGCTTACCCTGTTAGGAGTATCAAGATCTTTAGATCTACCTTGCTAAAGGATTTTACAACACTTATACAAAATGCTACACCTGGTTAAAGGCTTTACAATTTATAGACTTTGTTAGAGTCTTTTACCCTGTTAAAGGTTTCTATTAAAACTAAAATGATTCAATGAAATCTTTACAAATATCTGCAACTTTACATCTGAAATGTTATAGCAGATTCTATGTGCTCAATATGAAATTACCTTCCTCATAGCATACCTCGGTAATTGATAAATCAACTCGGTAAACCCTTCTGTTTACTCTGTCCCTTAAACTATTCACTGAAGACTTTCTCGGTGACCTTTGAATATCTCTATTAGTCATAGCAGTCACAACTCAATGTGTCCTCTTATGATTTTCCTTTTTAACTCTTCTATCACACATGTCTCTCTCTTTTTGATTCTCAAATCACTCTATATAAATAGATCTCTGGGACGGTGATCTTGTTCATGCTTCGATCTTACAAACAAAATTCATCGAATGAATAATCATAGAAATTATTTTATTGGATAAACTTCCTCAAAATCATACAAAATCTTGAAGTACAATTTCTTATGTGATAACGGTTCCCTATTCCTCGATTCTTGTAACACATTTCCACATATGTGTCCAGGTTCATTGAATCTGGTAACACATTTCTACTTGGTTCAGATTACTCGGTATACCTTCTTTGCTACTCGGTAGACATAGAATGTTACTCGGTAGACAGCTCGGTGTATACTTAACTCTGTGACTCCTTTCTTCTGTAACCGACTGCTTTAGTGCTTACCAACTGAATATTTCGGTAGTATTAACCGACTAGAGTATATAGGATGACTTTGGACATAAAAGTATTGACAACTTAGCAAATAATAATAGGACGCACCTTTAGTTGCCTAAGATTTAACATACTCCCACTAATCTTTGATTTAAAACCCCTTTTGACGCTAGCTTTGGCCAACTACGTTGTGAAATATGACATCTCTAAAATAGATGACAGCTCCTCGCGATCCCCTGATGAGTAGGATGGTCAAACCAGGTCACCGCGGCATTGCGGGGACTTCAACAAAGAACACTACACTGACAAGAAAAGAAAAGGGACCCACCCACGGGGAAATAAAATAAAGCGTGCTTAGATAGGGAAAAATAACAAGGGGCCAACCAAACAGATTAATGCCTAGGAAAAAAAAGGACATGGCCCCTCCAATGACTAGCTGACCCTCATAATTAAGTAAAAAAGGTAATGCAAAATTATGACAGGTTTAAGGATTTTAACGAGAGGACTTGATCAAAAAAAAATAACCCTAAATCATAAGTTTGAGGGTGATGACAGAGACCCAAATGAATGGTACATAACAATGAATATAACTTCCAATTTTTGGTCATCACACATCTGCCAGAGATGCCAACCTATCAAACTGAACTCTCCACTGCATCTTGTCTGATCTCTCCACTACATTTACATCAGCCAAATCCCTGCACACACAAATGAGTTTCTACATGATAACTCTACAACCTTCAATACTTGTTGACATCAATGACAATAATGCCAACATCTCTCTCAACTTCTTTCAATTTATTTTGCAATCTCATCTCATTAAATCTCTTCTGTACAGATTCATCTGCAAGCTTCTCTAGTGATAGAAAATGAGTGTTAACAACTCTTAACATGTTCTTAAGCTTCTCGGAGGGAGAAGCACCGAAATCCTGACTGAAACTAGGTAAAATATTTTCCAAAACCTCAATTGGAAGAGATATGGCCTCTTTATCTTCAGACTGAGATTTCAACAAATCTTCACTTTCCTTGATTTGAGCTTGCGTAGAAAGTTTCAATGCTTGAAGAGGGGAAAGATTGCTTAAATCAACCAGACCATGAGAAAATTCATGCTCAAGATCAATCTCCTTACCTTTGTTGGAGACATTGGCCACAATCATGGTCACCGAAGGTTTCTCTGTTGGCTCATTACCCTTCTCCTCTGCACTCACACTCTTTTCAACTTTTGCAATCTCCTCTTCTATCATCTCTATGATTACTTCTATCTCAAGAGGGCCCTGAGTAGCGTCACCAGAGATGTTTTCTACTGGATTCTCAGAAGGTGCACCTTATACTGCTTCTTGCTCAACCAGATCAACAGATGGCTAGTCCTCCTGACCACTAGAGATTTATGCATGTACTTCTAGAATGGAAGTGTCTTCAAGATTTTGTCCTTTCGAATGGGTGGCATCCTGAGGTTGATTTACCTAATATCACAGCTCTAACAAAAAGTTTTATTATTTGATCTATCTCTTTTGCAACTTCATCAATTTTTTCGAGCATTATTTTGTTGACCCTTCTCTTGGTCCTAAACTTTTCTTTTGACAATTTCAATAATCTTTCAACTTCCTACATTTCTTCATCTTTCTGATAGGCAATATTTCTTTGGATATCAAGAATATCATACAACTCTTTAGGTAACTTAGATGATAATTCAATCAGAGCCCTACTGAAGTTATTCATATGTTGAACAACTACTTCTTCAATTTCTCTATGCTCCTTATCATCCGCATTCTCATAATATATAGCAAGATTATTCAAATTTCCATCCTTAACGATTTCATTCTTTATATCTTTTACAGACTTAGGAGGAATAATATTAACCTTACGGGACTCCAAGGCTTCATTTGTCTCCTTGGTTCCTCTAGATCTTCTGGATGCCCCACCTTGAGTCTTTGTCTTCTTGGAGGGTGGAGCATCACCAGATGACTTTCTGACTACTTGAGCATAGGTAGAATTCTTCTTAACTTCCTGTACTTCCTCATCCGACTATGTCTCCTCCTCATCTATCACATACTTCCTTGAAGGCTTCTCCTTTTTTCATTTCTCAACTCCACCGATAGATACTGTTGGTTTGGGCTTAGGTGGAGGTACGGTTTTATTCAATTTGGAGACAGGTGCAAATTTAATAGGCTTAGCTTTGTACTTCTTAGAAGAGAAAGACATTGGTTTAGGCTATGGTTTGATCACATCCTCTTCCCTCAGAATGTTCTGAGCTCTAGCCCTCACCATGAATTTCTTAGTCAATCCCATCTTCTCTACAATTGCCTATGATTCCTTCCTAATTTTCCTCTTCCTACCAGGATCAGTGAAGTTTTTGTGCAAGGTGAGGTCCTTTTCCTTGAAAGTACCAAATCTTTCTTCCTTTTCATCCATCAATTGGCTCAACATGTATTGAGATTAGGCATCAAGGGTAACTACATAAACTTCATAGCCCATGAGAAGGATCCACACAATCCTTGGCTCAACAACTTCCATTAAATATTGATCTTTGTTAACCATGAAACAAATGGTTTTCTCATACTTCTCCACAATGGATTTAGGGATTCTTTCTTGGGCATTAATAGAGACTTGAAAGATCTTGAAATAGCTCCATAATATGGATATTCTCATTGTAGCATCACCAATTCCCATTATCCCTTCCTTGATTTGCATGGCCACCAGTTTGTCATAAGCCCATTGGACTTTGCCAACGTAGGGAATCTCATTCATGAAGTACAAGGCCAAACAAACAATAAGAGTACCAAACTTGAAGGTGTGATTTTTTATCTTGTTTGATCTTCTTCAAGTTACCCAACAATTCATTCAAGAGAACTTCACATAGATCGTACCTCTTATCTTCCTTCATAATCTGATATGCTAAATAAATTACAGTCCTGAAGATCAAATTCTGTCTACTTGATTGATAGACTTTATAACCAACCACCATTGATGCAAATATGACATCATGCTCCAAGATGTCACTAATAGTCATTTCTTAGTTGTCAAACTTGGAACCGATAGTGGCTATTAGTGTTATTTGATACCTTTCTCAGACCAGGTACTTCACCAGTTGCAATTAGGCACGTCACAACTTGAATTGCCTTCTTAGTGATCTTATAGGGCCTATCTAGCCACATGAACTCATCATGGACTTGGCTAAGGACGTACCATATCCATTCTGCTTCATCAAATAATGAGAAATGGATGAACTGTGCAAAACCCTTGTCTTGAAGATTCTTATATTCCGGTTTAAGGTTCCCTAAGTTGTGTGCCAAATGTTTGTTGTACAGGGACAATATATCAGTGTTGCCAAGCTCCTCAAGATCATAATGGATGTAGGCCCTAATATCCTTGTTGTGAAGAACGTCATAGGGTACCAAAGAAAATGCTCCTTCTCTATCATCTTCGACAAACTTGAAGGGGTGTTTCTTTAAAATAGGTCTAGACCTATCCTTAATCTCAACAACCAATGGGGTAGCAATTTCGGATGTTGATGCCATTTTGAATCTAAGGTTTAAAAATAGATAGCTTCATGAAATAGATAAATACCTTTTCATTCAATCGGGCACAAGAAATTGCTTTCGGATAGCTACAAGCTCGATTTAGATTGTCAAATCTCCTCTCTTCTTTGCACTACTCTTTTCTCTTGATCGCATTGTGAATAATGAACCTTTGCAATTCCTTTTTAACCTCTGAAAACCTAATTCTGTATTGTAATAAATGCTTCAACTGGTTACCTTGATTTTCATGAAATCACTTACCGGAGTCTTAAATCTCCATCAGATCTTCCAGATAACATCTGAATATATGATTTAAACCTTCTGCAACCTTTCAAAATCAGTTACATATTACCGAAGAGGGGTTTGTATGAATTTGCATATAAAACTCCCCCTAAGGCCAAAAAGCCCTAGTTATCGGATGAGGTTCCATCATCGGATTCTGGTGTGGAGCCATTCTACACATTATGATATTATTTCTTAACCCACATCTTCTTATGCTTATCTTTGATTTCTTTAACCTTCGCTTTGCCTTTTTCATCTAATTTGTTCCTGTTTACCAGACCATTATTCTTACTTTTGCAATACCTTGCAATGTGACCTTGTTTGTTGCATGCATGGAAAACACCATTTCTCTAGATAGGTATGAAATTCATCTGATTTGGTCTCATCCTGCATTGGCTAGAGATATGTCCAAACATCCCACAAGAATAACATCTCTTGTTTTGAAAATTATTCCTTACTGCTTTGCACATGTTTAACTTGTGACCAAAATTGTTGCATATGAAACACTGACTGGTAAAGGTAGGACCATTGTTCACATTATTCATTCCATTATTCATTCTACTTCTACATTGATTTGCAATATGACCAAATTTATTGCAAGTAAAACATCTACTATTGAATTTATAAGCATTAGGTTGTCTTACCGAAGGATTCTTTCTCTTCTGATGATTAGGATTTGCATTGCTCTATCCAGAATCAGAGGATTCTCCTTTCTCATATCCAAGTCCTCTTGTGTCCTTTGCATGTCTTTGATTTTCTAGCATCTCATCAAGCCTTGTTGAGATCGCATTAAATTTTTCTTTGTATTCATTTGCAGTAGAAAGTTCATCTCTTAAGGCAACAATTTGTCTCTCAAGTTCTTGTCCATCATTCCTTGATTGCATCAACTCAAGCTTCAACTGATTATTCTCATAGATAAGTCTCTAGCATTCATCTGATCTGTCTTTCAATGATTGAGTAAAACTTGCTTCATTCTTCTTTTGGTATTCAATCTCCTTAGTTAACTTCATCACAATGGATTGAATCTCATTCTTCAGTACAACATTCTCTGTAACAAGCTTTCCACATTCATCAGTTTTGCTTTGTTCTTCAATGCTTTTCTTCTGTTTCTCCTTCAACTTGTCCATCATATCTTTCCTCTTGTCTCTTGAAGTGTTGACTTGTTCTCTCAAATCTTTAATGAAGTCTTCAGTTGCACTCAGGTTTCTCTTTAAGGAACTTATTTCATTTCTTGCTGCATCAAGATCCTAAAGTGCCATACAAAGCTATCTCTGCAAACCGAAATCCATTGATTCAATCTCCCAAACCTTCCTCAAGTGGTTAGGCTTCCTTAGAGGATGTAGGCTCTGATACCAATTTTTGGAATCACTGAACACTGAGAGGGGGGGTGAATCAATGTTCTGCAAATTTCAAACTTGTTATGCTTATTCTTCAATCACTAGATGCATAAGAAAGAAAGTAATGTGTAGCAACACAAAAAAAACAACCATGCAACCATAACACCAATATTTTTATGTGGAAACCCAAATGAAAAAAGCAATGATGGGATTTGAACCCACAATATTATTCATTATGGCCAGTAGCAAAATGATATTACAGAATGCACTTGGATTTAGGCACACTTCCTAGAGGTCACTGCTCAAATTACAAAAATAGGGCAACAACCCCAGACAAAGGCTCATTGCCTTACAAGAAATCACAAACTGATTACAATTAGTAGTGAACTAGAAAATAACATCTGATTATGCCAAAATTCAGTTTCGGTTAAGTGCAAAATGATTCGTTGAAACTGATTTGCTTATCTACTCTATTCTTCTTTGCAACTGTTTACCAGATCAACCAAGATCAAGATGCACACATGAAACTACACTCAATCACTTCAAAATAGTCTACCACATCATATATCACCCCAAATGCATCATCCAAATCGATCTTATATATCCACACATACAAAAATTAATCTTCCACAAGTCGGCTTCACAAGTTATCAAAATGTGAATCGTGTGGCTGCAAGTCAGCTTAGATCGATTACCGAACCATATTTTGGACCCAAAATACAAGATCACAAGCTTCCTATAGGTCTCACATATCAGTACAAACACATTTTTAATCACCAGAATCAACTTAAAGAATCCAAACACACGATACACCACCGAACATGAAGAATACTCTTATACTTTACATACTGGGTATCGAATCTTCAAACAGGCATAGGAGTTAACATCAGAGGGTGGATTGTCATGATATTTTTATTCATATACCCAACCAAATAATCACTAACACCGAAACCAAAATCTTCTTCACTGGAAATGAGAATGATCACAAAAATGTATATACTAAACTGCACTGATAGTCTTAATCCAAGAATACTTTATCTAAGACATCCTATTAGCCAAAACTTCATATCAGATCAGATCAGTAGGATGAGTTGCCATGAATGAAAACTCAGAAGAATCTTCAAGCATTAGGAACCACCAATATTCACTGGAGCATCACCGAATCACCAAATGCCAACAAAAATTGGTTTTGTAACCTGATTTACACCTTGTAGGTGCAAAATCGGCTTTGTAAACTGGATTTGCACATGTTTAATGCACTTCAGTTATTAATTGTTCACTTGAGGAATTCGAATAGGAGTATTTTTTATTTATTTTTAAGTATCCTTTTATCATTTTAATCCACATTCAGTTCATTTTGATTTTTCTTAAAGCTAGGAAAGGAAGATTTCAAAGAATTCCTATTTGGGTATGTATTTTTCTCCCTGATTTTTAGGGTTTTAGAAACCTTTATTTAAATTTTGAATGTATTATTTTAAATTTAAATAAATTCAATGATACCACATAGGATCATTGGCCTAAATGACATCTTATTTGAGGTGTCATCCAGGTCAGGTGTCTCGGGCAATCTCATTTTTTATCTCTAGTTTTTGACATGCCATAGTGGTGCGTTGTGAGGCCGTAGGCCAGTCACACACCACATAGTGGTGTGTGGTGGGTCTATGACCTCACCATGCACTTTGTTTCTACCTTGCATACTGTACTTTGTGAAACTACCATTGTGTTGCATGTGGTGGGGCCGTAGGTCCGTTACACACCATGTTATGGCATGTGGTGGGTTCGTGACCTTGACCACCACCATCCTTATTTTCTTTTTTCTTTTCATTACTATTGTGTTGTGTGTGGCGAGGTCGTAGGCCCACCACACACCAAGTTGTGGTGCATGGCGAGTCAATGACCCCGTCCACCACCACTACTATCATTCATTGTTTTGTTTGAGAGTATTGCCAAACATGGTGCATGGTGGGTTTGTAACACTGCCAAGCACCAATATACCTACCTTTGTTTTTGAGGTGTGAAGTGGGTTTGTATCCCCACTCTTCACTTGAATCACACCATTTTTTCCCTTAGGTGCTTGGCAAGTTTATAACCCCACCCAACACCTACTTTGTATTTATACTTTTTCAAGTGTAATTTGGGTTTCTTAACCCAAATTACACTTGATTTTGTTCTTTCCAAGTGCAATTCGGGTTTAGAAACCTGAATTACACCTTTGATCCACACTTTTTCATAAGTGAATTTTTCAATCATATAAACTTGAAATTCACTTATCACACACACGTAAATTGAGATTTTATATCCAATTTACCCTGGAGATCAAGTTATCAGAGAGGGTTTTGGAAACCCTAATGGACTAAAATATATCATTTTTCTGAAGATTGTTCATTTCAGATGAACAAAATGGTTGATTAGTTGTATCATTGTAATACTGATGATTTTCCTTTTTCTCAGTGTTATTATCATATTAATGACATAAGCTTCTCTAGGAAAGAGGGCTATGAAGTTTGAAAAGCAAGACCCCCATCTGGTCTTTTCACCTTCTTTAGTCAGCTCCAATATTGATCATATTAGAGATACATAAATAGGTCATGTTGTCCTATCCGAGTTTCTAAAGAGGGTTGAGTAGCCTTCTTCCTACCATTAGATGAAATCTATCATCAATAATAGTATCGATTTGGTAGCAGCTTTCCCCATGTCTTCTCAGGACCCTGAGTTTGTAATGATAGTTGCAAATCACTTTGATCCAATTAGTAGAAGTGTACAGCATGAAACTGGAAAGAAATTGATCAGGCTCAATGACAAATTCTTTGATTCTATCTTTAAGTATCCCAATATTGAGAAGCATACTAATATCATAATTCAATTGGCCTAGCCTATTTTGATAGAAATTATGACAAGTGCAGAAAGAACATGAATGATAATTGGTGGAAGACCCCAAGACCTACCATTACAAAATGGCTAAAGACTCTTTCTAGATGTGACTTCATTGAAGAATTCAATAATTTGACAACTCTTTTGAGTAGGGTGAAAGGCCTTCCCACTCCCAACACTTTCGATAAATGGATGTATCAATTTATCTATGTGATCTGGCAAAATAAAGAGAAGATATTTTGGGGAAAACAAATTAGTGATGCTATTTGTGAGAAGATCACCAAGGTACC
Organism: Cryptomeria japonica; assembly: GCF_030272615.1. Classification (NCBI taxonomy): domain Eukaryota; kingdom Viridiplantae; phylum Streptophyta; class Pinopsida; order Cupressales; family Cupressaceae; genus Cryptomeria; species Cryptomeria japonica. The sequence continues at coordinate 459,908,257 of NC_081414.1, forward strand.
TACCACACTCAAGTTCTACATGACTTCATACTTGGTGTACGTTGCGGCTTCAATGAGACATTTTCTTGGTTTGTCTACAACTGGTGACAAGAGATAGATTGAGGTACATAAATACTATTCCTAGTTGGTTCTTTAGAATAGTCATAGTCATTTCTAGAGAGTAAATGATGCATTCTTCAATTATTATATGGTTATGTTGAACAAGAACTTGTATAATAAAAGAGTATTTGATCATGTTTGGTAGGTGGTGAACCAATATGGATGTATGTTTCTAAAATTTTTGACCTTCACATATCTTAGGGTTGGTTGTTTCAATGACGAGTCTTTCATGTTCCCTAGGTATCATTTTGACAAAATTCTGTTAATGGAGCTAGCTCGTCTAGCTCGTCAAATGAATGCAATACATGAGGCCCAATCGGGTTCTCATAAAATAGGTTTGAAATTATCTATTACCATTGGTAGATATTCCATTAACTCTATCTACAAAGCTAGAGAAATGGAAGAGGAGATGATAAGAGTCACCATGAGGTTCTTCAAAGCCAAGAAGGACTTTGACTTTAGAGGAATGAGGAATAAGCTGAAGAAGGCCTATATTCATGTGCACCGAATTGAAGATGTTTGGGCTGTCCAGGGGGTTGAGCTTAGTTGGTTAAAGCATCGAGTTCTCAATGTGGAGACCCAAGTTCAACTCCCATGAGGGAAACCTTTGTGGAATTATAAGTTGTGACTCTTGGTCTTCCATTGGTTGTATTTGTCACATTGTTTAAAGTGGATTTCTAATTTGTGACCCTTGGTCTTCCAATTGTTGTTTCTAGTTTGTTTCTCAAAAGGAGCTAGTATTTGTAATAAGTTTTCTCGAAAGGAGCTGGTATTTGTAATAAGTTTGTAATGTGGATGCTTGAATGCGAAAAAAATGAGCTTTATTGTAATGATGTTCTATGATACTTAATACAAAAAAGATGTTTGGGCTGATTGCAAGTTTGAGCATGATATCAGAAAACTTGAATGTTGTCTATTGACAGTTGATGAAATCAAGGATTTCAACCTCACTGATGTTCCAGATGATTTAGAGGATGATGGCAATATCCTAGATTTTGCATATGTTTATAATAAAGTTTTCACTACTCCTTTTCCTCTCATTCAATGGTCGCAAAAAGAATGTACTTACATTAGAAAGATATTTCAAAGTATTCTTACAAATACAAATATGTGGCTTTGAAGCAAAGGTATTCCTTTGAAATCCTTCTCTCCTGGTTCTGATGATGACATTGTCAACCCAATTGGAAGAAGGTTTGAAATTAGAACCAAGAACAAAGAGTATTCCATAACTCTATCCAAGGCTCCAAAACTAAAGTTCATAGTTGGAACTAAGAGAGGGAAAGGCCAAGGAGAGCCATCAAACCCTAATGTTCAGGAGACATAGGAGTCAAAAGTTTTAGATGAACCAGTGGAGGGTGAGTATCTTGATGAAGAACCAATTGATGTTGATCAATTGGAAGAAGGGCAAGAATAAGGTGACCAAGAAAATGGTGAATTTGATGAAGAAGAATTGCTAAAAGAAAATAAGTCCATACCCCAGGTAACTCCTTCATTTACGTTTTAGGTTCCTATCTCTTCTTCTGAGTCAAAACCTCTAGTGGTCACTAGTATTTCCCCTTTAAATATTATCCATGTATATTCTACAAGTTCTAGTGAGTCTAATCTAGATACACCTCATGATAAAATTGAGAATGTCTTCTCAGCTTTTCCCATGTTGTCTGAAGTGTCTGCAACCATGCTAGATGATTTTGACAAGTTCATGAATGAGTTGGCTCTTATGTCAAATAAATAATCTCTTGAAAATCCTACCAATGTAGTCACCATGACCTCTCCTATTGTAACCACAATCATTTGGGACTCTATCAATCCCTCTCAGGAGGTGGTAGTAGGTGAGGATGATGATTCAATTTTACCACCTTGGCTGATGTCCAATGCACCCAAGAGAAAGAAGCAAGTTGTCTCTCTTGAAGACTTTGATTTCAATCAACTTGTTCCCGTCAAACCCAAGACTGAAGATCTTGAGAAGGTGCATGAATCAAGTTCCCATGTATTTGGCATTAATTGCATCTTTGGACATGCTTATAAGTGCCATTTTCCATTGTAGGCCAATAATAACTTGTTTACAACAGTGTTTTTGCTAGAGCAGGTCCAAAAGAATGTACACCACATATGCCATCATGAACTTCTTTTAAGGCAATTTGTGCCTCCTCAACATTAAGGCATCTGAGTAAGGTGCTATCTAAACTTTTTCTGTACAAAATGTCAACAATAATTGAATGTTTTGATGATTGTCAGATGAGTGCCTTCCTTTGATTTTGTGAAAGATCAAGAGGTATATATTGATCATGAAGGTATGCATATATATCTTTGTACCATGGGGACTCAGGTCCTATTATCATACATATATATTCAGTGGATGGTATTTCATAAGTTGGTACAATGAGTTATTCTACTTGAAATTCAAAGTGAGTTCCATCATTTGGCATATCCAAGAGAGATCCTAGTGTTGCCATTGCATCTGTTGCCTTGTTTTGTGCCCTTGGTATCTGTTCAAATGTTACATTGGTGAGGTATTTCTTGTATTCTTTCACCAATTGTTTGCACGGTGTTATCTTATCATCTTTTATATTGTAATCATCATTGACTTGATTAATTAGAAGCTATGAGTCTCCAAAGACCTATAGGTCCTTGATCTTCCATTGTAGTGCAGTGCATAGTCCTACCATCAGGGCTTCATATTCAGTAATGTTATTGGTGCAAGGGAAGCTAATCTTGAATGGTTTGGGAATTGAATCTCCTTGAGGAGTTATGAACATAATTCATGCTCATGTTCCATGATTTGTATGTGAACCATCAAAGAATAATTTCCAGTTTGTTTGTGCTAATAGTGCAAATACTGATTCATCCAAAAAATTTATCACCATTGGATGATTATCTTGTAGGGGTGCTTCTGCAGGTTGATCTTCTATGAGTTGTCCTTCTATAGATTTTCTATTGATATATTCAATGTCAAATTCACTGTATCATAACCCACTTTGCAAGTCTTCTGGTTAGTGCTTCTCTATTCATCGGGTACTTGAGTGGATCAAACTGTGTAATGAGTTGTACATTATGACTCAACATATAATGTCTCAGTTTTTGTGATGCAAAAAATACTGCAAGACATGCTCTTTCTATTAGTGTGTAGTTGAGTTCATATCCAATGAGTGTTCTATTGATGTAGTAGACAACTCTCTCTTTTCCTTGTTCATCATGCCATACTAGGAGAGCACCTAAGGAGGAGTTTGGTTAAGCTATATATAGGAGTAAGTGTTTCCCATGCACAGGTGGAACCAAGATCGGTGTGGTCGAATGCCTCTTAGAATTGTTGTGTCCATTTGAATGTGACTCCTTTCTTTAAAAGATGTTGAAATGATTGGCAGTTTTCTGCCAATTGGGCAATGAAATGCTTTGTGGACTATAATCTACCTTTCAAACTTCTGAGTTTCTTGAGCATAGCAGGTGATGGCATGTCTAAAATAGCTTTCACTTTCTCTAGATCTATCTCAATGCTATGATTGGATGTAATGAATCCCAAGAGTTTGTCAGATGTTACTTCAAAGACACATTTTTTTGGATTGAGTCTTACATTGTATTGATCAAGTCTATCAAAGATCTTAGCCAATATGTCTAGATGACTATACCTTGTGTTGGACTTTGTTAGAAATTCATCTATATAGTCCTCCATGATTGTGTGTATCATGTCATAGAATAAGGTGGTCATTTCCCTTTGATAATTTACGCCTACATTTTTAAGGCCGAATGGTATCACATTCCAGTAATATGTTCCCCATGGACAAGTGAATGTTGTTTTAGGTTGGTCTTCTGGTGCAATTTTGATTTGATTATAACCAGAAAAACCATCCATGAGTGATAGCATTTCATTTCCAACTGTCACGTCCACTATGATTTTTATGTTAGGGAGTGGAAAGTCATCTTTTGGGAAAGCCTTGTTGAGATCTCTGAAGTCTGTGTAGATCTTGATACCTCCAGCATGCTTGGATACTGAGACTAGATTCGAAATCCATTCAACATAGTCTATGGGCCTAATGAGACACACATCTAACAATTTTAGTAGCTCAATTTTGACTAACAAGGCTATGTGAGGGTGCATCTTCTTGAGCTTCTTCTTATATTATTTTACTCCTAGAAGCAATGTGTTGGCATTATGATTTTCATTGATGTCAACCGGTATAGGATGGTTACCAGTGTAAGAGATATTTGTGCAGTAGTGTTATTGTTGCATACCTAATGAGATGTCTTTGATATTCACCGGTAAGTGAGGAAATGTTTTTCAGCACAAAGACCTCTGGAGTCACTGATACACAAATTAGTGTTGACTTGTGCAAGGACTGCATACCGGTAAGTGATATGCTGACAATGCATTGTTTCCAACTGACAAGTGAGTTAGCCTAGAAGTGTCAACCAGCAACTGATATGTTGTAGGATGTTTGGATAAGAAACAACAGGACTTCCACTGGATAAAGAAGCAGTCACCATATGAAGTAGTTGACATGATGATAGAGTCACAGTAGTTGAATCAGATTGAAGTTTAGTAGTCTTATACATGACCAAATCTCTCAACAAAGACAAGTGATCAATGATTAGTGGAAGAAGATAAAGAGATACACTATTGAACCGGTGATATAGGTTGAAGGATACTTTCCACCAAGAATCTCAGAGCAGTGACTGGTATGATGGATGTAATGAGCAAAGGTAAGTCAGTCAGAGAGAGATATCACCAATCAATCTGTTGGTGAAGTTTACAATAGTTAATAGTCAATTAAGGCGAGATTTGTGGTGATTTTTTAGTTTGCATTAAAAGGACACAACACGACTCTAAAGTTGCAAAAATTGCGAGTTGAGGTGGCAGATAAGGATGAGTTGTTGGCGAGAATGATGGAGAGCACGCAAAGAATATGGGAAGATTTCAAAATATTTGAATTTCAAATCTACCAAGTGTTATGTGTAAATAGATTAAGGAATCAATAGGTATGTGTTGGCAAAATATGGTATAAAGGTTTTTGGTGAAAACCAAAAAGATTGATAAAAAAATTTGCAAAGTGCAAATCTTGTGAGAGGCGATCCAAAGTGCAGAGTGTGTGTGAAGTAGACTGACAGAGTGCAAAACCGAGGGTATGAGCAGAGAACTGGTGTAGTGCAGAGTAGACACAACTGGTGCAGACAAATTGTGAGATTCATTGTGATCTGATCAAGCTATCAGTAGCTATACCAGTAGATCAACTTCATGTTTCTTTCTAACCATTGCAACTCAAAATCCCTTAACCAGGTGGACTCTAATAGGTCATGTTGTTTAAATCCCTTAATCGGGTGTCATCTTGATTTATGATTTAAGTCCTTTAATCAGGCTACCTTTAACATGGCAAAGGCTTTAACGGGCCTAGATTCAAATCCCTTAATCGGGTGGCACTTAACAGTGTCTTTGTAAATATCCTAATAGGGATGGCTCCTTACAGGGTGTGCTCCAGAAGAGTAAAATTTTTGTGAGCATCAACTCACACCATGGTTTTCTCCCACTTGGGTTTCCATGAGATAATTATTGGTGTTATTGTGTATCTTTTCATGCATGCATGTTCTACTACAATAACTATTTGTATTGATGAATATTAAGTTAGTGCAGACTTGAGTAAAAGGGTTTTAATTCTGTGAAACTAGTAGGTGACTGATTCATCCCCCCCTCTTAGTCATTGGTAGGGACCAATAATTGGTATCAGAGCCTTGGTTCTTAGTTTCTGAAGAGCTTGACAACTTGGGGAAAGATCCAAGATGATGCAAAAGGAGGGCCCTAAGTTCTCTAAGGAGAATTACACTTTATGGTGTGGTAGAATGCAGGTCTACCTAAGAAACCTAGGAGATCAATACTAGAATCATGTAAGCATAGAGTACAATGAACCTACAAGGGTTCTCACTGCAGATCAGATCAAAGAAAGGTAAGACAACACTACAACTATGGATGTGATTTCTAGCACTCTATCTGATAATGAGTATGCTGAGGTTCAAGATCTGAAAACAACCTATGAGATGTGGAATAAGCTGATGACTATTTATGGAGGAGATCCCCATTTACAAAAGGATAAGGTGGATAGCTTAAGAGGCAAATTTGATGAAATGAGGATGCAAGAAGGAGAAAATATAGAATAGTATAACAAAAGAATAAAGGATGTGGTAAATTCATTCAGAAGTGTTGGAGGAAAGCTTGAAGAAGATGATGTGGTCAGATAAATATTGAGAACCTTGCTACCACAATATGCCATAAGGGTTTCTGCAATTCAGGAACTTAGACCCTTGGGAATAGTTAGTGTTTCACTTGACTCATTGATCGGTAAGTTAACTACCTTTCAACTAAGAAACTATGATAATAGTATGCCAAAGATTGATGTTTCCTTCAAAGATTCCATGATACCTACACCAACAAGGAGAAGAAAAGAAATCGGAAACAATACTACTACAAGAATCAATCATTCTCATGAACATGACAACCTGTTATCTAAAGAACATGAACAAGATGAGATTGAAGCTCTATTAGAAAGAAGGCTACCAAGAGGAAAAGGAAAGTATAAAGGTAAACTTCCCTTGAAGTGTTTCTCTTGTAATAGAATAGGTCCTATTGTATCTAGATGTCCTGACAATGATAGGAAGGATAATTTTAGAAGCTTCAAAGACAAGAGAAAGAAGGAGTGCTATCTTGCAGAAGAAGGAGTTACCAATGAAGAATCAGAAGGATCTTATGGAGATGGAATTACATTTATAGTGGTAAAGGAAGATAACACAGAGGAAAATTATATGGCACTGATCTCTAGTTCAAACCAGTGTGGAGATCGGGTAATTGATAGTGGATTCACTCACCATATGAGCGGTGACAAAAATAAATTCCTCAGCATGGAGGACTGTGATGGAGGATCGGTGAGATTCGGCAATGATGCTCCCTGTGCAGTAAAAGGTAAGGGATCTATAGCCCTAAATGATAAAACAAATTGTGAAGATGTTTACTAGGTAGAAGGGCTAAAGTATAGTCTTTTAAGTGTTGCACAACTTAACAATAAGGGTTACCGGTTAGAGTTTGATGAAGGAATATGCACAATAATAAATAAATCAGGAGGTCTAATTACTACCGGTAAACAAACAAGAGATATTTTTTTCTACCTAGACACCACTCTAGGAAGTTTCCTAATGGAAAAGGTAGAAGATAGTTGGATATGGCACAAAATATTGTGTCATGTTAATTTTGATAGCATAGCAAAAGTCAATAAAATGAAGTCTGTCAGAGGTATGCCTGTTATTATGAAACCTAAAAATGTTGTGTAAAGAATGCCAACTTGGAAAGTTGATCGGATCTAGTTTCAGCAACAAAAATCTTTGGGGGAGATGATGAGATGAGAAAAGGTTTTGCAGATGAAATGAAGTGAGAATTTGAAATGTCCATGATTGGTGAAATAAAATTCTTCATCAGTCTATAAGTATCTCAGCTAAAGAATGGTATATTCATTAGCCAGACTAAGTACATGAGGGAAATATTGAAGACTTTTGGAATGGAAGATTCCAAACCTATTAGAACTCCAATGGTTACAACTTGCAAGATCTCTAAAAAAGATGAGGCTAATGAAGTAAATGAGACACTTTACCAATTCATGATCGGTAAGTTGCAGTATGTAGTACACAGTAGACCGAATATAGCACAAGCAGTTGGCTTGGTTACTATATTTGCTGAAAATCCAAAAGAGACTCATATGATGGTGGTTAAGAGAATATTTAGATACCTTAAGGGGACTGATGAGTATGGTCTCTGGTATCAACATAAGGGAGATTTCAACTTAAGTGTCTTCACCGATGCAAATTGGGCAGGGAACATTGATGACAGAAAGAGCACTAGTGGAGGTGCATTCTTTCTTGGAGATAGAATTGTGTCATGGACAAGAAAGAAATAAAATTGCATCTCTCAATCCACAACTAAGGCAAAGTATGTGGCTTTTGCAATCAACTATACATAGGTAGTATGGATCAAGCAGATATTGGAAGGTATCCAAGAAAAGGTGATTGAACCTGTGCTGATACACTATGACAATACAAGTTCCATCAACATATCAAAAAATCTGGTAATGCACTCTAAAACCAAGCATATTGCAATAAAATATCATTCTCTTAAGGAATAGGTGCATGAAAAATAAGTTAGACTGGAATATATGTCCACCAAGGAATAGGTTGCAGACATATTCACCAAGCTGCTACTTAAGGATACTTTTGAGTATCTTAGAGGTAAGCTAGGGGTAATTCCCTTGCATACTCTAAGGTGAGTAAAGATCAGAGCAACATCAATCCAATATGATTTTCCTGAAAAATCTATGTATTTGGATTGATGATTATGGACTACTCCTGTTAGGGGGAGCAGTCAGTGCAGTTTGTGAAATAGGGTGTCTAGACTACACCTTTGGCATTTCCGTCAAAGGGGGAGAAGTTTGAATAAAGATGATGTATATGTGACAATGAAGTTAGAAGTAATATGAATGGAATCTAGCTGAAAGGGGGAGTAAGATCATTACTCAAAGATCGATCAATTCAGTAGAAGCAAAAGTAAGTAATTGCTAAAGAGGAGTCAAAAGTGTTGCCATCAATGCCAAAGGGGGATATTATTGGCATTGTGATTGTCATTGATGTCAACTGATATAGGATGGTTACCAGTGTAAGAGATATTTGTGCAGTACTATTATTGTTGCATACCTAATGAGATGTCTTTGATATTCATCGGTAAGTGAGGAAATGTTTTTCAGCACAAAGACCTTTGGAGTCACCGGTACACAAGTTAGTGTTGACTTGTGCAAGGACTGCAAACCAGTAAGTGATATGCTGGTAGTGCATTGTTTCCAACTAACAAGTGAGTTAGTGTAGAAGTGTCAACTGACAAACGGTATGTTTTAGGATGTTTGGATAAGAAACAACATGACTCACACCAGATAATGAAGTAGTCACCATATGAAGTAGTTGACATGATGATGTGGTCACAGGGTTTGAATCAGATTGAAGTTTGGTAGTCTTATGCATGACCGAAGCTCTCTGGACAAACAAGCGATCAGTCTGCTTAGTGATCAGTGACCGATGTCAGAAGATAAAGAGATGCATCAATGAATCAGTGATACAGGTTGAAGAACCGGTGATATAGGTTGAAGGATACTTTCCACTGAGAATCTCGAAGCAGTGACCAATATGATGGATGTGATGAGAGAAGGTGAGTCGGCCAGAGAGAGATATCACCAATCAATCTGTTGGTAAAGTTTACAACAATTAATAGTCAGTTAAGGCGAGATTTGTGGTGATTTTCTGGTTCATATTAAAAGGATAGAACACGACTCTAAAGTTGCAGAAATTACAAGTTGAGGTGGCAGATAAGGATGAGTTGTTGGCAAGAATGATGGAGAGCGCACAAAGAGTATGGGAATATTTGAAAAGATTTGAATTTCAAATCTAAGTGTTAGGTGTAAACTGATTGAGGAATCAATGGGTATGTGTTGGCAAAATATAGTATAAAGGTTTTTGGTGAAAACCAAAAAGATTGATCAAAAAATTTGCGCAGTGTAAATCCTGTAAGAGGCAATCCAAAGTGTAGAATGAAGAGTGAGGAAGTGATAAGTGATTTGGCAGAGCAGAGTGTGTGTGAAGTAGACCAACAAAGTACAGAGCCAAGGGTATGAGCAGAGAACTGGTGTAGTGTAGAGTAGACACAACTGGTGCAAACAGAGTGTGAGATTCATTGTGATTTGATCAAGCTATCAGTAGCTATACCAGAAGATCAACTTCATGTTTCTTTCTAACCATTGCAACTCAAAATCCCTTAACTGGGTGGACTCTAATAGGTCATGTTGTTTAAATCCCTTAATCGGGTGTCATCTTGATTTATGATTTAAGTCCTTTAATCAGGCTACCTTTAACAGGGCAAAGGCTTTAACAGGCCTAGATTCAAATCCCTTAACTGGGTGGCACTTAACAGTGTCTTTGTAAATCTCCTAATAGGGATGGCTCCTTATAGGGTGTGCTCCAGAAGAGTACAAATTTTGTGAGTATCAACTCACACCATGGTTTTCTCCCACTTGGGTTTCCATGAGATAATTATTGGTGTTATTGTGTATCTTTTCATGCATGCATGTTCTCCTGTAATAACTATTTGTATTGATGAATATTAAGTTAGTGCAGACTTGAGTAAAAGGGTTTTAATTCTATAAAATCAATAGGTGATTGATTCAACCCCCCCTCTCAGTCATCGATAGGGACCAACACAATGACAAATGATGTAAGACCAATTTAGGATCTAATCCGGGCATATATGCATAAGACCATGCAAAATTGATTGGTATTTTCTTAAAGAATTTGATAAATCTCTCTTTTTCTATTGGATTTAGGGATTTTGCTAGGTGAATGTTACAAACTTTCTTAGCATCACCAACTTTGATTTCCTCAGTTTCTTCTAGCAATAATGTTGATTGTTCTTTAGCAATAGGTAGAGCATCCATTATGTATTTTGCTTTATTATCATTGTCATGATTAGGAGAGGAGCTTGCTTCTTCGAAATATGCAGTTCTATCTAAATCTACTACAAAGCCAACTTTGTGATCATTATAAGGGAGTATGTCCCTTGCACCCAACAATTCAGCTATGGCTTCATCATTTTGAAACCAATCTAATTGTGGATTTCTTTTTTGCCCCCAATCAATCAAATATGGATGTATAAGGGGTAAGTTTTTGTTCCCTATTTTCATAGAAGATCCTGATACCATGCATGCTTGGTTATGACTTGGTGTTTCCTCATCATAAATTGGTGATGGGTTGTCTTCATTATTAGATGGGAATTTATAGTCATGAGAATCTGTAACACTTTCTATGTAAGTTTCACTTTCTAATTCTGTGTCACTCATCTACTCTTGTTCTTGTAACTAAGTTTGTTGCAGATTAGTGGATCTTCTTTGTATTGTGGATACCCTTCTTAAGCCTAGTATCAGTCTTTGCATTCTTTCTTCATTTGACTCAAATGGAGGAGCTGAAGTTGTTTCCCTTAGCAAAAGTATTGACAACAATGAAGGATTTGGCTCATTTGTTGGTGTTAAGCCTATATCTGCCACCATGTGTTGCTTGTACAAATGTTTCAGGTACTATACTGCTAGATATTGACTCTGTGCTAGTTTCTTGTAGAAGTTGCTTGATGTCTTCACCATCTGATTCCATAATAGGAGATATTGGTGCTCTCTTTCTTTTTTGAGATGAAGAGGAATACATTCTTATTAATGACTAAATCTGAGGTATGTATTCTGAGGGTAACCTAGGCTTGTTTAGTATATCTAATGTACGTTGTCTAGATTCTGTTATTTGTGGCACATGTTTATATCCCAAGCCTTGATTCTTTGGGATTTCATGTGGAAAAATAGGTTCTAATATTCCTTGCTTTTGTAGTCCCAATGCTATGGTGCCATCATACCCATGTTTTTGTAACATCTTGTAACTGTTGCCATATTGATGTAGAGGTAACCTGGGTACTATCATGTCATCTTCTTCTTTATATTTCTAGTGATTGACATCTTCATTTAGAGATTCTTCTTGTAAGTTTCCCCATCTAATGAAAGAGCATGAATCTAAGTACTTCACTATCTCTATTCCTTTATCTTGCTTCATTGCTGTGTTCTGAGGCTTCCCAAAAGACCTGAGAGAAAAAGATGATTGTTTTCCATTTGAGGTACTTGAAATGGAATATTCTCCACAACCAACTTCCTTAATCTACAAAGAAGATGTGGTTAGTGCATTTTTCTCTAATTGATAATGATTCCATTTGTAATTGAAGTGGGGCCTCCTGATTGTTTGGTACTTGATTATCTGTGCTTGCCCTTAAATAGTTAAAGTGTTGAAAAGGGTTTGGGTCACCATGGACAATGATCTCTATGCCATTGTATGCGAAATTCACAATTGTTGAAAAGTTGATGGTACTGCTTGCATGGTATGTATCCATGGGTGACCTAACAACATATTGTACCCCAATTCTATGTCCAGGACTTGAAAGGTGATGTATGTTGTAGCTGGTGCCACTTGTACTAGTAAAGGCACCACACCCTCAGAGGGGCATTCCTCATCATCATAGGCTTTGATATTGATTCTCTTGGTAGAATCAATATAATGTTCAAAATATCCTAAAGCTTTGATCATATGTAGTGTGCGTATATTAAGGCCAGCTCCACCATCTATATGTACTCTTCAAACTTTCTTTCGGTGAACCAAAGCTTCTAAGTGCAAGGGATCTTTATGCATGGGTCGATCTGTAGGTACATCCTGTTCAGTGAATGCAACCTTTGAAGCTGCCAAGATTCCAACCATGGATTGGAATGTGTTCTCATCAATATCTCTAGCAACAACTAAATCTTGTAAGGCCTTGTCCAGGATTGCCTTATGAGCCGACGAGATGCGCAATAACTCAAATAGTAAAATTTAGGCTGGAGTTTGCTTCAACTAATCCACCATATTGTAGTTTGTAGTTATTGAAGGGGGGTTTGAAGGCACCCCTTGTAATGTAACCTTTGATCTTCTAGTGATAAAAAGACAATCTCTGCTTTTAGGATTCACTATGATTGTAGCTACCATTTCATCTCCTGCACTTAGTGTGTTTATGGCATAGTCAAATGAGACATTGGTAAAACTAGCAGTATTGTTTTGTGCATTAGAACTAGAATCCTTTCCTTTGTCATGTTTAATGAAAGGATCCTTAAAAATGGTATTATTTGTGTTTGGTTCCTTATTGGTATCCACAGTAATGTCACCTTGATCGATGAGATTTTGGATGAGGTTCTTCAATTTGTACCAACTTGTTGTCTTATGACCCTTATTGCAGTGATACTCACAGAAATCATTGTCATTCCGCCAAGCGAGCTTGAATGGACCTGGTTCATATGGCCCAACTTTCGGTAAAGTTATGGCATTGCTCTGTATGAACTTTTTCAGTGTTGATTCAATAGGTTCACCGAGGGGTGTAAAGTTTCTTCTGGGTGCAACTATCCTTGGTAGCCTTGGATTGTTTGACTGTAGTGCATTGGTGTTGTTTGTCTGAGACTAGTTCTTATTGGAAAAATCGGCTAGTCCTTGTAGAGATACTACTGATTGAGCTCTTTTTACAACATGTGCATCAACAACTCCATCATTTGTGACATTTTTGTTCCTAGGCCAAAATTTTGGCCTTTCATTGTTTGTATTGGTGGCCGGTCTACTATCCTTGTGGTGTTTCAGTATCACTTGTTCTAACAAGCCTCTCTCACATTTGATGCCTTTTTCTATTATGTCTTTAAAATTTTTCAAGCATTGCATTTGTAATGGATACTTAATTAAAGGCACAAGATTTTCATTGAAAATGTCTACTTGCTCAGCTTCAGGGATGTGACTAAGACATCTACGATATAGGCCTCTCCATCTTTGCAAGAATGTGGTGAAAGTTTCACCTTCTTTTTGCTTTGTTGCACATAAATCTATTAAGGTAATTGGATTATCTATGTTGAAGGCAAAGTTAGATATAAATAACTCAGGAATTCTCCCCACGAAGTAATTTTGGGTGGAAGGTGTGAAAACCATTCCAATTTAGTCCCTCCAAGCCTTTTGGAAAATAGCCTCATTAAGTATGTATCATCGTGAGCTACTTCAATACATACCGTGAATAATTCTCTGACATGAACTCGAGGATCACCTTTCCCTCTATACTTCTCAAACTTTGGAGTTTCAAAATGTGGGGGAAATGGTGGCATGTATAACTTTCTGTCAAAAGGATATAGACAAAGGTCCTCCATTGTGTAGCTCTTTTTATCATTAATTGCTTGCATACTAGCCATTTGCTTTTGAAGGTTCTCCATTTGTTGGGTTAGGACCTCTGTTTGGGTCAATGGTGTATTGACTTGATGAGTGTTTCCCACAAAAGTGATAGTATTGGAGAACCTTTGAGCTTGTTGAAATGTAGACTGACCAAGTAACTATGCACCATAAGTTCCACTAGGTGGAGTAAAGTATGCAAATTGTGGACTGACATTAGGTTGAGCTGAGCTAGTTGTCCCTTGATTCACATTCTGGCTATTGTAGGTGGAACCAACTGAAACTAAGGGTTGAGTTATATTTGCCAAAGTAGTGTTGTGAGCCATTGTAGCTTGCATCATCATAGTGGACATTGTTAGAGATGTAAGATTGGTACTTGTTGATGCCACTGTTGACTATGTTGAGGTTTTAGCCATATGGGCACTTTGAGATATACCTTGTGTTGATGTAGCAACTGCTTCTTGAGTCTGTGTTGCAATAGGTATTTGAGGTATATTTTTATTCAATGTCATACCTTGCGGAAATATTGCTGAAATGTCTACCCATGGAGGTAACTTGGCCCCATTCTGGACTAAGAGAGAGAGATATTTGTCTCTATCATTATTGATGAGAGAGTTGAGAATCATAAGTGTCATGGGATCTTTTTGGGTTGTTTCTAATTATTCTTTTGTCAAATTATGTTGTATTTCATCAATGGAAGGTATCTTGTTTGTGTTTGTTGATAGTGTTATGGGTGTGCAACCCTATGTTTGTTGTTGTGTGGATAGATCCATATTACATGTGGGGTTAACCAAGGGGTCATTGTTAGGATCCATCTAGTGTTTTACCTTTTGAGCACACGTTCATGGCATGAATATAGTTCCAAAGTGATCTTGACTCTCTAAGATGTGTATGCAAGACTCGATTAAATGTAGCTAAGTATGCTACTATGAATTCCTAAAGACTAAAGTGCAGACAATGCAATCTATGAATTATGACTTGATATCGAGGATTTTGAAATTCAAACACAAGATTTTCAGCGTATTGCCGAAGAGCTTCTAATTTTGCCTCTTTTTTTATTCAATTTTGAGGTCTATGTCTATTTGTACTAACTTCCGAACTTCATCATCTATGATAGCTTGGACTATTTCATATTGGTCTTGATCAACTATTAATTCCTCAGCAAGGATATTCAAACCGTCAATTATTTTTAATTGAATGTTGTTTGGCCCAAGATTGGGTTGCTCAAATGGGAATTTATAATTTCCTTTTAGACCCATACGTTGAAGACTACTATGCAAACTATGCATACCCTAGAAATGATTGACACTTTTCCTTTTTAACAAGGTTTCAGAAATGTTGCTATGGTCTTTTCTACCAATTGTCTAATAGCTTCTTAATGAGCTGCTCTTTGTATCTTTTTCCTTAGTTTCTCATCAAGACAAACAGACTTCTAGATTTCATCATCTATGACGGCCTCAACTATGTCATATTGGGCACGATTGACTCTAAATCCCCAAGAGAGGTTATCCAAACCATCAATTATTGCTAATTGGTCATTGTTTGGCCCAATATTGGGTTGTTCGAATGGAAATTCTCTGTCTCCTCTAATACCCATTAACTTAGGTAAGATTCCTATACTCTAATGCAACACTAAATTTTAAGTGAGTGAATGACAACTTGATGAAATGACTTGTGCCAGGACCTTGTGTGATGATTATAATGGTATTTCTTCATGAATTGAATGCCTAGGACCTAAGATCACTCAAAAGTAACATGTATATCATCTTTAAATTTGTGCAAAGGTTTGGATCTGACATTGGTGTTAATGTTAACACTTAGCTTTGTTGAGGTTTTGTTTGATCTTGTTGAACACTGAAACTTTGTTGAGGTTTTGCTCGATCTTGTTGAACACTAAAGCTTGACTTTGTTGAGGTTGTGACTTGTTTCCTACAATGTTTGAATTTGTCGAAGTGTAGCAAAGGACACAACAGTCACATCAAAAGAATAAAACCATGAAAAGAACAATTTTTTAAGGGATTTTTTTTTCAAATTTCCATGAATGTTGGGATATTTCTCAAGATCTCATTTTGTTCTTGATATATTGGGGCAATTCTATATCACATCAGACAAACTCTCCTAAGGTCAAAAGGTCACAATTATTACCACAACCCACATCTTGATACTCCGTCAGCTCAAACAACCCTGTCACACCCTAGGGTGCGCCTATTTTTTTGCCTTTTTTCTGGAAATTAGACCAAAGAAGATTGCTCCTCAATTGGTCCGATATCTTGGGAGATATATGGTGAGTGTATTGGGGGCAGATTCTCCCCACCCTTGCATTGTGATAAAACAAGTGTTTGGTTACTTAATCAATTGGGCTTCTAATTTCTATGGTGTTTAGAAAGGGGTTCGTTCGAATGGTCACAATCAACAACATTTTACACTCCATTGAGGGAGGTCTCCCAGTCTGTAGAGGTTACGCTCTATAGATTTTAATGTACCGTATAGGCATTGAGGGAGGCATAACACCATTGTGACATCATGTAACACTCATTGCATATGATTTTCATCACATACACATTTATTTATAGTGGCTTGGATTACTTATCTTTAATCATTGCCACTTAGGTTGTTCCCTTCTCACCGGCCTTAATGGTGCCCTAAGGGCAACTCGGGAGGGAAAGCCTTCTAAAGGAGTTAATTGCAAAAAATAAATGAGAGCATGAAAGAAGAGAGTCTAGATTTTTGATCACCCATTGAAGGGGAGAGAATAATATCTATCTCTTCGAAGACACAAAAGACAAGGGTTCTTTTTAACCTTTTATTGCAATGATTCTCTAATCTATTGGGAGATGTTGCTCCGAAAAAGCATGGGGTTCAATTTTATATTTCATCGTAATTGTGAAATAGAAGACAAGTTTGTTTGTGGTTTATTTTATTAGCATCAAATTGAAGTGTTTCTAAGCTACCCCTGTAGAAAAAGATGTTAGTAAGCACATGGTGGGCTATCCAGCCTAATTTTCCAATTACAGAGCTCTATCTTTTTATAGACAAAAATAAATTTTGATAAAAACCAAAACTGAACCAGGATAGCAAGAAAAAAATCCAATCTAACAATTACAACTTACCTACAGAGAAAATGTGAATTGATGTCGGATCAACTATGAATTAATATATCATCAATTGCGAATTACTATTTAAGCAATTGCAATGTGATGACTAATCAATTGCAAAAAGATATAAGATCAATTTCTAATCAGTAAAAATAATTTTTTTTTTTTTTTTTTGAATTTTTAAGAAACAACAGAAAAAGACAAAAGATAGAAGGATTATTCTACAATGATATTATCCACCACTCGAGCCATCACATCAATGTCATCGTAAATTTTGTACTTGGCTAAGAAACAGTGGATCTTTCTGTGATATTGAGCAATCTCCTCTTTTTCTTTGATTTCACGGAGCTCCCTTTCTGCCTTTAAGAGCCTTTGATACATCCTTTGTTGTCTCCTATGCTGTTTTGCCATCCTTGCACTTGAAATTCTCAAAGTTACCTTTTCTCCCATTGGATTAGATACATTTTATATGTAGAAATTAAAATTTCTAGAATTTGATGAAATTTCTGGGTTAGGTGTGTAAGACCAAATAATGACAAAACGACATAAGACAAATTAATTTTGCAAATTCGTAAGGCAATTGCAAACTGTTTTTGTAATTGCAGTGTAGGGACTGATCAATTGTGGTGTAATACACTATCAATTGCGGTGTGATATTTGCAAATGCAAATTTTTGCATAAACAATTGCAGTATCAAGATCTCCTTTTGAGTACAGACCTGCAAAATTAATTTAAACAAACAATTAAAGTTAACATTCTTTCATGTCGGGTTCACCAAATTTACTCAAGGTTAAAATCATCATAATTAATCAGATTATAAGAGCGAATCACAAACTCTAATCTAATGAGAAATAATCCTAAATAACAATCGAATGATGTAAAACCAATTGAATAATGAACAAATGAATCTAATTAAGACTCCCTCATATCGATTTGACAAAGCTTCCATTGCTCTTCTCTTTAGTTGTTGTAGAATTGGCTCTCAGGTATTGCATTGATTTCCTGCATAGATTAGACAACTATTTCAAAGACTGTGATTCTAGATTGATTGAGAAAATGATTTTGTTTATATAGATTTTCAACACAAAGGAGGTGAGAAACAGAACTCAAGTCCTTATTGATAGTAAACTGAGATTGATTGATCAGTGAACTAGTCATGATTGATTTGTTAACTCATTTGATTGATCTGTTAATAGGATTGATTGGAGAGTGAACTCAATATATTGGCTAGTAAACTCATTTGATTGATCAGTAAACTAAATAGACTAGGGAGATGATTGAATTGATGGATTAGTCATAAAAAGCTGATTTTGAGTTAAAAAGGATGATTGATGAGTTAACTGATTAGACAATTGATTTGATCAATCAGTTCTATTTTTAGCATGTGTTGTAGGAATTTGAAATTGAATTTGATTTTCATTTTCAATTTGAATTTTAATTTGGTCATTCGAATGCTAAAATGCAAATGAAATTAACTAAAATTTAGATTTGGTGAAATGTGAATTTGATGATTTGGAATTAGATGGAATTAATTGGAATTAGAATTTGGGGATTTGAAGGAATAATTTAATTAATTTAAATAAAATTATTTAAACTTAGGAGTTTAAGTTAATTAAATAATAAAGATTATTTAACTAAGGAAAATGTCACAATTAATTAAATAATTGATATTTAATTAATAATTGAGATAGGGTTAACTGATTAAATGATAAAATGATAGGAATTCGATAATTAGAAATGTTGAAGGGTGATGATTCGAAGAAATAGTTAGTTTAATCAAATAATTAAAGAATTACTTAATTAAATAGATGAATAATTAGTGTAGGATTAATGAGACATTTTTAGGTTTCTACATTGAGATATCACAGTCTTGTTTAGTGTTTTTTTGCAGATAAACTCTATTTCCCATAGGATAAGCACTGATCATATGACCCATCTAGGGTCATTGTTATTTCACCTTTTATATTTTTGTCTTTTACTTTTTTGCATTGGGAGTAGTTATTAGTTTAGAATCATTCTCAATGCATGCAAAAATGACATGAACCGAGGTTAGAGCCATAACCAGATGTTTATTTATATTTCCTTGGTGTATTCTGATTGAGAAATATTCTTTATTCTACAGCTTCATAAGCCTAGAAGATTGAGAATTACTTGGACATTGTGTTGTTCTCAAAAAAGAGCAAACCAACTTCACCTGCAATTTATCTATGAAATAGCCAACTTCATACAATGAAGAACTTCAGGACTTGGACAACATAACAAGGATTTGAATCCTTCTACTCTTTAGGCTCTACAAAACCTAGGTGGGTGTACCTTTGATGCATTGACTCAGACCCATTACACACATATGGCAACATCAACAATAAGCAGATGAATCTCAAAAGGCTTAACAACTAGGAGGTTACTGCAAATGGGCTCCAACTAAGTTGAAGCATGAGATAGGTGGAACAAACTAAAACTACAAACATAAAACTAAAAGGATATTTGATTTTTTTAATCTCTGAGAATCCCCAAAATCTGCAAGACCAGTGCCTTATCCAAGGGCATGGATTCATACATCAAACTATAAATGAAAACCTCTACTGCAAATCCATTTTCATCATCGAATATTCCTACATTAATGCCTTACATAAATGCATTACTCAGCTCATTCACAAAATCATCAGATCTTGAAAATATATTCCATTATTTATGATTGATTACAAAGTTTAAATTCTTCCTTGAAGAATACCCACAAACAATCACAACAATCTCCTTGAGATGACAAATTCCAACCTCCTTGAGGATTTAATTTGTAATAAATAAATATATATCAAGAGTCAAGTTTGTGTGAATTTATGTATTCCTTACATATAAACCTGCAACAAGAAACACCTACAACAAGAAGATATACTCCATTACTTGAAAGAAGACATTATACTATACAAACTTTGGAAGAAAAACTCAGAGTTGGAAACACAGAATATGGAGCTTTGCTCACAAATTTTTTTTGGAACCCTTAGAAAATGAGAAGACCTCTAAATAAGAAGGAAGAGAAGAATTTTGGATTTCATCTTTGACAATGACCATTGTCCCAAATCTTTTTGCATTAATTGCTCACACACTTGGCTTGCAGAAAATCTTCTCTGACAAACCAAAAAGTCCTTCTAAAATCCCAAGGAAAATTCTCTTGAGATACCTAACATGTATTACAACTGACTGCAAAAATAGACTCCTTGGTTCGAGAGCTTTCCAATGATATATAACACTTGCATATTTGGGCAAAAAATAACCTGCCAACCCTTAACCTCTCAGATGCAGCCAAGCACAACCAGTTATTTAAATTTTTGAATTCTCTACACTATAGCCGAGAATATATCATTTAACTTTGAATTTTTCCATTTTCCTCCTTCTGTGCTCTACCACAAGGCACCCCCTGATTGTCTCTGGGGTCCTTGTCCTACCACCGCAGCATGACCTGGACTCACCGTTGGAATGAAGCTCTTCTTTGTCATTGGGTCGCGATGGATATGCTAACGAGCGGTTTCTTATCGCGACCACCATCGGATCATCTCGATCTTCGGTTGATCATCTGTGATCTGCTCAGCCTTTAACTTGCCTTAGTCGCTCTCCTGCCGGGTCCCACCACTTGGTCGCTAGGTCACAATGAATATTCCATTGTGCAACTTTATGTTGCCATCTTGTGACAACCATCGGTCATTTTGAGCTAACCATTCGATATCTAAATTTTTCTTTCAGAACTTAGCTGCCACCGCTTAACCGTCTGCCTTAACTGCTTGCATTAACTTTTGTCTGGGCCTGCCGCTAGTGGTTTGTCGTTGGGTCACAAGAAATAACATTTCAGGAACTTCACAACTGTGGTACAACAACAACCATTGATAGTCCCAGAATTTTACTCCATCGTTGATCTTCCTCGGATCTGTCATTGGATCTTTTCGATTTGCATGACCCTTAGCCTCTTCTCGCTAGCCTATCCCAAAATTTGGACACCTTGAGATGCACGTGCATGCGGGGTCCACTAGGCCATGAGGTGCCTCTTGCCAAAATCCCTTAAGCTTTGAAACTATAGAAGAGTGTGGAATTGTATTAAAATACAAAAAACGCCCCTTGCACAACCAATGTGGGATAAATGTTTATGTCTGGTAGTATTTACATGGAAGTTTCTCTAGCCTTTTAAAACCCTCTTTGGCGCCCAAGTAAAAAATGCTTTACATAGGTCGATTGCATTTGCTCTGAAGTCTTCTTTGCTTCCCATGTTTCGCAGGCATGCGAGTAGAGGATTGTTGGCTCTATTTTTCATGCCCTCAAACTAGGTGATTTAGGTTGATTCATTAGGTGCCATTCTGAAAGTGCAGAGCAGAATTTTAAAATGTGCTTGTTGGTGTTTCCTAATTATGTCCTATTTGTTTTGATGATCTACATTGGTCGTTGTGCATGGTTTTTATGTTTTGTTTATCCAATGGTGTTCATGATATGAGACCTATTTGACGGTGTAGCGTGTTGCGATTGATCTTGGAGTTGATTCTGGTGGTGTTGCATGTTTGAGCATTTGGTTTAGGTCCATGTTATGTCATGTATATCATTATACTGGTATGGTGGTTCACATATGTATCGTGAGATGTAATTTTGTTATTGTGAGTTGAGGGTTTGGCCGACCTTGTTGTCAAGGTTGATGTTCAGTATAAATAGATGGTATAGGTATATAAATTGCATATCGATGTAGTGGCTGTATTATCAGAGAATGGTAAAGATGCAAACAAGCGAATACATCCTTCAATATTTGATTGAGAAGAGATTGAAGTGTTGTAGAGAAGACAAATGTGCTGAATTGGAACTATCATTAGGCATTTGCAGATGCTATTCTTTCAGTTCATTTGATTCTGGATTGTTGTCCGAATATTTTGTATGTTAGTGAGACTTCCTTGTAAGGTAGTGAACCTTCCGTGAGGGTTGTAGCCTTCTGGGTTATTATATTTTGAGTAGTGAGCTCTAGGAAGTGAGACTAAATGCATGTGCATTCCCCATTGTAATTGTTTTCATATACTATTGCAGAGTATCATCTTATTGTGGGTAGGTTCCCACCGTGGTTTTTCCCTTAACTAGGTTTTCCATGTCAAAATCTTGGTGTTGTGTGTTGTGCTATCAATTTGCTTATCTTTGATGTTGTTGCAGTTAATCAGATTTGCATTTGAGGTTAAGTTTTCTAATATGATGAAAATTGATTCACCCCCCCTCTCAATTTTCCTTCATTGTTGTTGCCAACAATTGGTATCAGTGCTAGATCCTTTGGAAGAAGCTTGATCATTTGAGGAGATCCAAGATGGCAACTGGAGATGTTTTTTTTAAGGAGAGTTTGAGATTTGATGGAAGTAACTATTCTATATGGAAGAACCAGATGGAGGTGTACTTTAAATGTCTCGGAGAGGATTACTGAAAGATTACAAAGGATGCCTATCTAGTTCCTTAGAATGGACTAGTTATGGCTGCTGAAATCAAGGATGTTGGAAATAATATTAGAGCTAAAGAAGCATTGCTGAGTGCCCCGATTGATTCTGAGATGACTAATGTGATGGGACTTTAGATTGCACATGAGATCTAGGAGAAGCTTGAGACTTTGTACGAAGGATATAAACAAGTCAAAGTTGCTAAGTTGCAATCTTTGAAAGGGAAGTATGAGATGTTGAAGATGGGAGAAGATGAGAACATAACATCCTTCATGGCTAAGGTGAATGAACTTATCGTAGGTATCAGATGTGCTGGTGGAACCCTTTAAGAAGATCAAATTGTTTCCAAGGTGTTGGGATCATTGCCTCCTACTTACAAACATAAGGTAGTTGCTATTGATGAGATCCAGAGTCTGACTACTGTTACAAGAGATATGTTGGTAGGAAAGATTGTTGAATTTGAACTAAGTGAATTTGGTGAATCACATGGAAAGTCCGAGACAACATTTAGAGCACCTGTATCCGGAAAGTAGAAGTATGATACAAAAGAATGCATAATATCTAGATATGAAAGAGTGAGAAGAGAGATGGAAGAGAAAGAAAGAGATTTGGATGATCTTGAAGCATTGATTTCCTAGAGATTGCCTAAAGGAACTGGTAAGTATGATGGAAATTTGCCTTTGAAATGTCTAAGTATGATAGGCATGATGGATTTGATAAGAATGATAGGAATGATAGATATGAGAAGCATGAGAAGTATGATAAGCCTTACAAGCCTAACTGAAAGTATAAACATCAGAAGAACTATTATTATGTTGCTGATGAATCAGAAGGAGATGAAATTGTGTTTATTGCTATTAAAGAAGATGGACTAGTACCTTTTGATTCCACAAGATGCACTATTGAGGAGAAAGATTTGGATGCTAAAGTTGAAGAGAAATATGAATGGGTGATTGACAGCGGTTATTCACATAAAATGATAGGTGATAAAAGCAAATTTGTAAATATGGAGAAGTATGATGGTGGAATAGTAAGATTTAGAGATGACAAAGCTTGTGTGATCCATGGTAGAGGTTCTATTTCCTTTGATGGTAAAAATAACACTCATGATGTCTTGTATGTTGAAGGTTTGAAGCATAATATTTTAAGTGTTGGACAGATGGTTGACAAAGATTATGATTTTCAATTCAAGAGTGAAAAATGCAAGATCCTAAATGCCTCCGGTATAGAGATTGCATCGGGAACTAAGATTGAAGGTACTATCTTTCATTTGAATGCCCATGAGAAAAGTTGCTTGATTGCTTAGATTGATGAAAGTTGGTTATGGCATAGGAGAATGTGTCATGTTAATTTTGACTCAATGATTAAAATCAGTTCTACTCAAGTTGTTAGAGAATTGCCTAAAATTGTTAAGCCTGCTAATCTGGTATGTAAGGAATGTCAAATTGGAAAGCAAACAAGAATTTCTTTCAAGAGTAAGCAGTATTCATCTGATGGATTGCTAGATCTTGTGCATACAGACCTATGTGGATCTATAAGTATACAAAGTATGTAGGGTGACAGATACTTCATATTACTGATTGATGATTATTCCAGGGTGATGTGGGTTTCCTTTTTGAGGGGAAAAATAAGAAGCATTGGACAAATTCAAGATATTCAAAGAAAAGGTTGAGACTGAGATAAGATTGAAGTTGAAATGTCTAATATCTGATAGAGGAGGAGAATTTTGTTCCAGTGAGTTTGACTCATTCTATGAGAAGCATGGAATTAGAAGACAATTATCTGTTCCTAGAACCCCATAGCAAAATAGAGTTGTTGAAAGGAATAACATAACTATCTTGGATGCTGCAAGGACTATGATGATTGAAGGGAATGTTCTGATGATATATTGGAGAGAATATTTTAGCACTACACATTAAACCAAGTGCATGTAAAAGGTATTTTTATATCTCAAGCTAAATATGTGGAATTACTGAAGAAGTTTGGGTTAGAAGATTCTAAACCGGTTGGAGCTCCTATGGTGAGTGGCTGCAAAATGTCTAAGAATGATGAATCTCCGAAAGCAAATCAGACCATGTATAGATCTATGGTTGGTGGACTGCTATACTCAACTCAGACTAGACCTGACATTATGCATGTTGTGTGCAAGGCTGCTAGATATCAAGCCGATCCGAAAGAGAGTGATGTCACTGCTATAAAGAGGATATTCAGATACTTGAAAGGAACTATGGATTATGGCTTATGGTATCCCAAGAATGATTATTTCATGTTATGTGCTTACATTGATGTTGATTGGGCTGGTGATGTTGATGAGTGGAAGAGTACCTTTGGTGGTGCATTGTTTTTGGGTAAGAAATTGGTTTCATGGGAAAGTAAGAAACAAGATTCAGTTTTTCTATCTACAACTGAAGTTGAATACATTACTGCTGCTAGTAACTGCACTCAGGTAGTTTGGATGAAACAAATGTTGAAGGATATCTAGTTATCTATGATGAGCCTACTATCATATATTATGATAATTCCAATGTTATTAATATGTCAAAGAACCTGGTGCAACATTCAAAGACTAAACATGTAACAATCGAGTATCATTTCTTGAGAGAAGAAGTTAGTGAAGAGGAAGTGAAGCTAGAGTATGTGTCTATAAAGGAACAATTTTTTGATATTTTCACCAAGCCTTTTCCTATAGATACATTTGTCTATTTGAGAGACAAGTTAGGGATATCTACCCCTCCTGATGGGAACTAGATGCATTAAGTTGCATCAATCTGATGGACTTCACAGTTTTATCCTTTTGTCTAAATTTATGAGTTTATGCTACTCCTCTGATGGAATAGTCTGTTTGTGGGTCAGATGAGTTGGTTATAATCATGATTTGTCTATCTAAGGGGAGAGTAAGTTTGGTTTTTTGTTTTCAGAACCTTTTTCATTGATGTCAAAGGGGGAGAGAAAGAATGTGAAAGATTGTCTTATCTGCTATTGGCGAGCTTGATCTTAGGGGGAGTTTGTTGGAGATGTTTTCTTTCTTTGCATTGATTGTTTTTCATATTCATATGCTGCCATCAATACCCAAGGGGGAGATTGTTGGACATTGTTGCTGCTAGGATATGTTGTTGTCATTGATGTCATCATATTCCTATGATTTATTGCTCTAGTGGTTGCAGATTGGTTTATTGGGATCATGATTTGGTATTTGGAGTATTTATAGTATCATTATATTTTTTTGTATTGGTTTCAATGATCCTGGAGCTTAATTGATTATATCAGATGATCTGGTTTACAGTTTGGTTCTTCTCATTAGTTCTTTACAAAGTTTGGTATTTCCTTTGGTATATTCTGGTGTGATCAGATCTTGAATTGTGATTATGGGAGATTGTTTGGGATGTTCATGTGTATCTTCATTTCAGATGGATCATGATTTGGTGCTCCGCAATTTATCTCTCCTCATGGTAGTTGTTGTTGTTTGAGTGTTCTTGAGTTTTAGATATTGATCAATGAATATTTGATAAGTGGCGGTGGTGCAGCTATTACAGATAATTCTAACATGCTTGCTGGTGTTTCATAACTATGTCCTATTTGTTTTGATGATATACATTGGTTGTTGTGTATGGTTTTGGTGTTTTGTTTATCCGGTGGTGTTCTTGATGATATGAGACCTATTTGATGGTGTAGTGTATTATAGTTGATCTTGGAGTTGATTTTGGTGTTGTTGCATGTTTGAGCATTTGGTTTAGGTCCATGTTATGTCATGTATATCATTATATTGGTCTAGTGGTTCACATATGTATCGTGAGATGTAATTTTGTAATTGTGAGTTGAGGGTTTGGCCGACCTTATTGTCAAGGTTGATGTTCGGTATAAATAGATGGTAGAGTTATGTAAATTATGTATTGATGTAGTGTCTGTATTATCAAAGAATGGGAAAGGTGCGAATAAGCGAATACATCCTTTATCATTGTGATTGAGTAGAGATTGAAGTGTTGGAGAGCAGACAAATGTGCTTAATCAGAATTGTCATCAAGCATTTGTAGATGCTATTCTTTTAGTTCATTTGATTCCAAATTGTTGTCTAAATATTTTGTAAGTCATTGAGACTTCCTTGTAAGGTAGTGAACCTTCCGTGAGGGTTGTAGCCTTCTGGTTTATTGTATTTTGAGTAGTGAGCATGAATGTATGTGCATTCCCCATTTTAATTATTTTCACATACTATTGCAGACTATCATCTTATTGTGGGTAGGTTCCCATGGTGGTTTTTCCCTTAACTGGGTTTTCAACATCAAAATATTGGTGTTATATGTTTTGCTATCAATTTTATTATCTTTGTTGTTGCTGCAATTAATCAGATTTGCATTTGAGGTTAAATTTGCTAATCTGGTGAAAACTGATTCACCCCCCCCCCTCTCAATTTTCCTTCATTTTTGTTACCAACATCAAATTGGCTCCTGTTGTCTTTGATGGTCTCAAGAATGGGTGCAACCACATGACTAAAATTACTAATAAAATTTCTATAAAAAATTGCAAGTCCATGAAAGCTCCTTACCTAAAATACACTCTTTGGTGTTGGCCAATTAAGTATGGCTTGAACCTTTTCTGTATTCATCTTTAGCCATTCCTTTTGCACCACAAAACCCAAGTAAATTAGTTTGGGCGGCAAAACCACACATTTCTTAAGATTTATCTAAAACTTTTCCTCATGTAACCTTCTCATCACCTTCCTCAGATACTCCATATGCTCCTCTTTGGACCTATTGAATACCAAAATGTCATCAAGATATACAATCACAAATTTCCCTAAGAATGGTTTTAAAACCTCATTCATGAATCTCATAAAAGTGTTTCATGCATTAAACAACCCAAAAGTCATAACCAACCATTCATATAAACCATAATTAGTCTTAAATGTTATTTTCCATTCATCCCCTGGTCGGATTGTAATTTGATGGTATCCAACTTTCAAATCTTTCTTAGGAAAATACATTGAGCCACTTAAACAATCCATTAAATCTTCAATCCTGGGAATTAGAAATATATATCTTATGGTTATTTTATTGATAGACCTAAAATTTGTGCATATATGCCACTCATCCCCTTTCTTTGGTACAAGCACTGTTGGAACAACAGAATGGATTAAGCTCTCCCTTATCGAACCCTTCTTTAAAAGATCCTACACTTGCTTCCTAATCTCTTTATTTTCTATAGGTGTCAATCTATAGGCAACCTTGTTTTGAAGGCTAGACACTAGGGTCAAATCCATATGGTGGCTAATGCTCCTCATAGGAGGAAACTCTCTAGATAATTTTGATGCAATAATATCCATTTGTCTATTCAAAATATTTTATACTTCAAGTGACAAATTATGATTTTTTTCTAAAGTAAACACACACTTAGGTTTAAGGACCAAAGAAAATCCTACTTCCTCATTCTTCATATCATGTATAAAATCCTTACCACTTGCCAACATTACCTTGCTATTGTTACTATTGTCATGAGGATTGTACCCTAAATGCTAAGTGTGAAAATCAACAATCCCGTGAAACATGCCTGTGGGTTTCTCATAGTGAAGGTGAATCTCTATTTCTCTTGATGGACCTCTTTTAAACTAAATTCTATTGGAAAAGTATAGAAGGATTGCTTTGAAATAAAAGGCTATCGTAGGAGGTGATGAACCAAATATCTGATAAACTTAATCAGCTGCTCTATTTCACAATTAGTTTCAAATCAGAAACTTTTTGTCTACCATAACTCAATTGAATCATCTATTGCATCAATATTAAAAACTTTGTCTCAATGTTTGTCTAAAGGAAACTCAGAGATTTTCACAATTCAACTTATTAAAATCCAATGGCATAACCTATGGCCTGCAATAACAATGAACTTTCTTGCTCTAACCTTGCTTGAATGAGATAAAACTTAAGGATTCATAATTAAATCACATAAATTGCACCAAAATCATCTATTCATCATAGAAAACAAGAAGAAATGAGAAGGAAAACTACACTTCTTTATTTAAAATAAAAGGAGTGATACTACAAACTGAAAAATACTTCATAAGATCTAAAATGTCTTCTGGTTTGCTGAGTCCAAAAGCCAAGAAGAAAAGAATTATATTGAAAGAAGAGAATAAAAAAATTATAGAGAAGAAGTATAGAAAGCAACTAAATGATGAATTGCTGACAAACATCTTGTGTGTCCTTGGACTCGGCTCTAGCTAAAAGTTCTCTTATTTCTTCTATCTTCAAAAATGCATGATGAAGCCTCTTGGGTCAAATTTGATCTAAAATTCATGCAAGAAGTCACATTAAATTGCTCACAACTAGAAGTGAACTACTGAAAAACTTTTCTTGATTGATGCATAAGCCTTGTGGGGTCCTTAACTGATGCAAAACTCATGTATCTTCCTCTAAAACTCCTCTTTTAAATCTTTGAGCTTCAAATGAGTTTAAGACTCCTTGTTTGCATTGATTGTTTTATCTCTTATGATGACTCATGCATTTGCATTTGAGTTGACTTAGCTTTTTTATTAGGTGTAGATCCTCTTCACCACTTCTAAACACTACCTTTAGCTGCACATGAAACTCATTAAATATGAATACTTGATGGTGATCAAAACTGTCATCTGCTCATTTGAAGGTTTCTTCTTTAAAAGTCTTTTGATGTTATAGCTTTGAAGAGTATCTTATATAGACCTTAACTTCCTTTTAAATCTCTTCCTAGGGCTTACTATCTTACTAAGACTACTATTGCATTCCTTATTCACTAAGATGCAGGAGCATCCTCAGTTCTTGGCAATCTTGCATCAACCAAAAATACTTATTTTTTGTTTGTTTTATATTTTTTAATTTCAACATTTCTTTCTATATTTTCTTGCATTGGCTCATCGGATCTTGCGGAGCTAGATTTTGCTTAAAGACATGATCATCTTCCCTATTTCTAAACCATAGAGCATTTGGATCATTTTTTGGCAAGTTATCAATTTCGGATTCCAAGATAGTTTTCTGGCACCAGAACTGCTTAGACCTATTTGCATTGGTGAATCTATTGGATCCTTTACATAGCTTGAGGATCCCAGTTTGTTGATTTCTATGTTCCTTGGCATGTGGTCGACCTTCCCTCTAATCTGCACTTTATCCTTTGGATTTTCCAGAGGAATCTCTTTGGCAGAGGCCGACTTGTTGGTTTTACATGTTTGATCTTGTTCTTCGGCATTTGTTCCCTTTTGGGCTGACTGGATCCCCTTGGATCATATAAATCATTGTAATTGAGCATTAGAATTCATTCCAGATCAGTCTAATAGAATATAGGAGATAGATCTTAAGACTTAGAGGTCTAGAGTTTACCAATTCTGTAAAGAAGCATGTATGTAGTAGGCCAGTGAGCCGAATCTTGTAATCCAAATGTTATTGATTATCTATAATCAGTTTTCATGATCTAATTCATTTAGTTTTGCATTGCCTCCATCACATCCTCTTGTTTCTATTGTGTTTACTCTTGCTACCCGGTCCAGATTGATCTCATTGAGGTCCCTCCTAACTGGTGATTACACCAAGTGGTATCAGAGGGAGATTTCATTTTGGAGATTGTGTTGTCCTGAGAATTTTGTTGTAGGGTGGTGGATTGTGGATCCAACCTGCAAATTCAAAGGACTAGCATAAATATGGCGTGAAGAGTAAATAGGAATGGTGAGTGCATGGGAATGTAGACCTTTTTGTGATGGAAATGTTGGGAGGAATTGCAGCCCGGTTGGAAGCCATTGAGACAACCCAGAGAAGAGGCCAACCTATTGAAGATGTGAGAGAGGATGAAGAAGAAGCACCAGCAGAACAAGTAGAAAATTGACTAGCAATCGATCAAGATGAAGAGAGGTTATTGAGGGTTTTGAGGAGGGTGAACACTAAACCACATTTTACCTCACTGGAGTATGATGGAAAGTTGGATTCAGATGAATTAATGGATTCGATCTTGGAGATGGAGAAATATTTTAATTTCGAGAACACCACATAAGAAAGAAAGGTGAAATATGCATGTACTCGGTTGAAAGGTCATGCATCTCTTTGGTGGGAACATTTGTAGGTTGATAGACAAAGAAGAGGTAAAGAGAAGATCAAAACATGGGAGTGAATGGTTTCCAAGTTAAAATCAAAGTTTATGCCAACTGATTATCAAGTAAATTTATTCCGGAAGTTGCAGAACTTGAAGCAAAAATAATCTAGTGTGAAGGAGTATACCAAAGCATTCTACAAGCTAAATATCAGATCTAGACATGTCGATGATGAGGTTGAACAAGTTGCAAGATATTTGAATGGACTGTGGATGTCTATACAAGATTAACTCAATTTGATCAAGTTGCAGAGTGTTGAAGAAGCTTACCAATATGCCCTAAAAGCTAAATAGAAATTCAACAAAAGACATGAGCAGAGACAAAGAGGTAGAGGTGGAAGGTTTTATGGAGGAATATTTCAAGGAGGAAGAGAATATTCTAGAGGAATATTTCAAGCAGGAAGAGGAACCTTTATAGATTAGAATAAGGACAAATAAGTAAGAAAAGATGGCAGTTCATACCGGAAGGATGACACAAATTTCTACGAGAGAAGAGAACTTGATGGCTACTAGAATGAGTGTTTTGGAAAAGATGATAGTGCTTGCACTACAGATGAATTGATTATGTGTTCCATTGATGTTTTTTCATTGATGTCAACAATAGTTGTTATGGTTGGTTACTGATAGATAGGTTCTAGCTACCGACAAACAGGTTTTGGTTACCGGTAGAAGATCTAATATTAGTGGTAGAAGAGACTATCTGTTGGACACTTCCAACATGTTTGGATCAATGGAGTATTTTTGATTTTTTGTGTTACATGCTTCTGGAGCATGTTTTGGTTAGCTAGTATTGACTTGGTAATCAGATGCTATCATACACTCTTATAAACCCATACCAAAATTGGTTTAAGGTTTAACCGACAGAGCTTTCATTGAGAAATCTTGATAGGATGCATAAGTGGTGTTGGTGCGGCTTCTAGATGGATTTTAGGATATTGAAGATGTTCTTTGATCATGCTTCAATTGAGTGAAGACATTACTTTGGCATGGTGTACCCAGATTAGGTCCGGTGCCTATTTAGGTTATCGACTAGTATCATGTTAGCGTGTTCTCTACATGTTACCGGGATGATTTATGGATTGGTTATTGTTGTTTTGGTCTTAAGACGACAT
This sequence comes from Cryptomeria japonica, assembly GCF_030272615.1. NCBI lineage: Eukaryota > Viridiplantae > Streptophyta > Pinopsida > Cupressales > Cupressaceae > Cryptomeria > Cryptomeria japonica. The sequence goes on from NC_081414.1 coordinate 459,939,922, forward strand.
GGCATATCATTGTAAAATGGATGTATGTAATGATCTTATTGTAATATCTTTTAAGTAGCTGACCTTATTGGTTTAGGCCTTAGAGTTGGTATAAAATGATGTAAGATCTCATTATGGATAATGTGTCATGATCAAAGGCCTTTGATATTGAGCTTAACCTAGACTGTAATCAGGAATGGTAGATGCTATCTCTGGCAGTTCATTATTCTAGATTATTGTCCATTTATCTTGAGGTGGTTATAACCTCTCTGTAGTCAGTGAGACTCTTTTGTAATGAGCAGTACGGTCTAGGCAGTGTGCCTTCCTGCATGTGCACACTCCTCATTGTATCACATACTTTTTGCATAAGTATCATCTAACTGTGGGTAGGCTTCCCATCATGGTTTTTTCCTTTTCGAGTTTTACACATACAAATCATGGTGTTATGTGGTATTGTTGCATTGTGTTGATTATTTGTTTCATTGTTAAGTTTTATTGCTTACTGGTATCTGTTTCTGATATTTCGGTACTTAATGTTTATGTGATTTGGTTAAAGGTTATTAAGTGGATTAATTGATATAATCTGTGAACAACTGATTCACCCTACCCCCCTCTCATTTTGTCACCAGTTATCCTAACAATTGGTATCAGAGTTTTGGTCCTCTTTTGTAGAAGCTTAACCGCTTGAGGTAGATCCTATAGCAGCTAACATTTAAAATCCACTAGCAACTATTTTCAGAAGAGAAATCCCTAAGCTTGATGGAACAAATTATGGGATATGAAAAATCCAAATGGATACTCATCTTAGATGTTTTGGCAAGGATATTTGGGAGATCACAGACAAAGGATATACACCTTATGATCTGGCATCTGGCAATCCTGCTCCTGCAGAAGAATATTGAAAATGATTGCAGAGCTAGAGAAACCCTCTTGTGTGCACTTACTGATCAATAAATCATGGGATTGACTAATAAATCATCAGCAAAGGTTATGTGAGATAAACTAAAAACTCTTAATAAAGGTGACCCTACTATCAGAATTGCTAAACTTGATGGTCATCGGGTAAGGTATGAAAACTTGAAGATGAAATATAATGAAAGAATTGTTGTGTTTATGGAAAGAGTAAATGAGATTGTTATGGGAATTCAATGTTGTGGAGGATCTATGAGTGAATATGAAATAGTTTCCAAACTCTTGAGAAACCTCCCACCGACTTACAAGATGAAGGAAATTGCAATAAATGAGATGAGAACAATGGTAAACACTTCAGTTAACAAAGATTTTCTAATCGAGAAATTATCTGCTTTTGATCTTGAAGAATTTTGATCTTCTGGAGCTATAAAGTTTGAACCTTCTTTTCATGCATCATCATCATCATCTACTAGAAAAGTGATTGGAAAGCCCTATATGCAAAATAATTGGAAGATATGAGGAAAGAAGATGAAGAATTTGAGCAACTTGAAGCCTTATTTGCTAGAAGAGTACCTAAAGGACCGATAGGAAGTAAGTATGAAGGAAAATCACCTTTTAAATGTTTTGCATGTAATAAGATTGGTCATTTTGCATCTAGATGTCCTGAAAGGAATGCAAGATTTGAAGAGAGACTTAAGAAATCATTTAAGCCTAATCAAAACAGATATAGATTCAAGAAAAGTAAACAATGCTACATAGCAGATGAGGAAGGATTAAGTGATGACTTTGAGGATGAATCGACAGTAGACTCTACCAGTGGATCCAACAATGGAAAGGAATGGGTGTTCTATGCTTTAAAGGAAGATGAACCAAAACCACCTATCATGAATGAAGAAAAGGCCCTGGTAGCAAAAGTTGAAGATAAGGATGAATGGGTAATTTATGGTGGATGCTCACATCATATGACTAGAGATAAAAGAAAATTTCTATCCTTGCATGAATATAATGGCGGTCAAGTCAGATTTGGAGATGACAAAGCATGTATGATCAAAGGTAGAGGTATTATTTTTGTGGATGGCAAACATAATACTGATAATGTCTATTATGTAGAAGGTTTAAAGCATAATCTTTTGAGTATTGGTCAATTGGTGGACAAGAGTTTCCAACTTTAGTTTAAAGATAGAAAATGCAAAATCATTAACAAAACTGATTTGGAGATTGCAACTGGAACTCAGACTGGAGGTAATATCTTTCACTTGAACACTGGTAATAAGACATGTTTGATTGCTCATATTGATGAGAGTTTGTTATGGCATAAGAGGTTATGTCATGCTAATTTTGATTGTATTGTTAAGATCAGTTCAACTAAGGCAGTTAGAGATATACCTAAGATTATGAAGCCTTATAATCTAGTATGTAAGGAATGTCAATTGGGAAAGCAAGTTTGAACTTCTTTTAAGAGCATACAAGATAAATATAATGATTTACTTGATTTGATTCACACTGACTTATGTGGTCCAACAAGGACTAGAAGCTTTCAAGGTGATAGGTATTTCATGCTTGTTATTGATGACTATTCTAGAATGATGTGGATGAATTTTCTAAGGGAGAAGTCTAAAGCCTTTGAGAAATTCAAGATCTTTAAAGAAAAGGTTGAAACAAACTGGATTGAAAATCAAATGTCTAAGATCAAATCAAGGCAGTGAGTTCACTTCTCATGAATTTAACAGTTACTGTGAGACAAATGGAATTAGGAGACAATTATCTGCACCTCAGACTCCTTAGAAGAATGGAGTAGTGGAAAGAAAGAACAAAACCATTTTGGATACAACAAGATCTATGATGATGGAAGCCAAATTGCCTCACATCTACTAGAGAGAAGTAGTGAGTACATCAGTCTACACATTCAACAGAGTTCACATCAAAGGTGAAACCGGTAAGACCCCTTATGAATTATGGTTTGGACATACACCTACTGTTAAATATTTCAGAATTTTTGGAAGTAAATGCTATATCAAAAGAGATGATTCAATTGGAAAGTTTGTTCCTAGATGTGATGAAGAGATATTTCCTGGTTATTCAATTCAAAGAAAAGCATATGGATGTTATAACAAAAGATTGCAGAAAATTGTGGAGAGCGCTAATGTGAAAGTGGATGAGCAGTACATAAATCAATCTATACCATATGATAGGGAACCGACAGTGGAAATGATCATAACTAAACTGACAATGCCTCAACCGGTATAGGAAACTGAGATAGTTACACTAACACAATCATAAAATTCAACTGTGACTGATGATCAAAGCAGTGAACTTGAGTTCAGAAGACACCAAGGTATGTAAGATTAAATCATTCTAAAGATCAAATCATTGGAGATAGGAACAAGGGAGCTATGACAAGAAGAAGACTGGAAAATGAAGACGTATGTCTTATTTCTCAAATTGAACTGGCATCTTTTATTGAAGCCTATAAAGATAAACATTGGTTAAAAGCTATGGAAGATGAATTAGATTAGATAGAGAAGAATGAGACTTGGACCTTAGTTCCCCGACCTAAAAATAAGAATGTTTTTGGAACTAAATGTGTTTTTAGGAATAAACTGAATGAGGATGGTCAAGTTGTAAGAAACAAGGCTAGATTGGTTTGTAAAGGATATTTTCAAATGGAAGGAATTGATTATGGTGAGACATTTGCACCTACAGCTAGAATTGAAGTTGTTAGACTATTTCTTGCCTATGTAGCTTATAAGAACTATAAGGTCTATCAAATGGATGTTAAATGTTCATTCTTGAATGGTGGACTTGAAGAAGAAGTGTACATTGAGCAACCTGATGGATTTTCATTGACGGATGATAAAGATATGGTTTCTAGATTGAAGAAAGCTTTATATGGATTGAAACAAGCTCCTAGAGCTTGGTATGCAAGGTTGGATAAATATCTTTTGAAGCTTGGTTTTACTAAAGGTAGTGCTGATAATAATTTATATTATAAGATCATTGATGATGATATTTTGATTATTGAAGTATTTGTTGATGATATCATTTTTGGAAGAGAAGATAAATTGTGCATGGAATTCTCTAACAATATGAAGAATGAATTTGAAATGTCCATGATTGGTGAAATGATATTTTTCTTAGGTTTGCATATTACTCAAACTGACAAAGGTATTTTTATCTGTCAAGCTAAGTATCTGAGGGAATTGTTGACAAAGTTTGGTATGGATAATTCCAAACCGGTAAGTACTCCTATGGTTACAAGTGAGAAATTATCTATCAAGGATACTTCTACACTGGTAAATCTGACAAGGTATAAGTCTATGGTTGGTGGTTTTTTATATCTAACTCAGACTAGACCAGACATTATGAATGCAATAAGTATTGTTTCAAGATATCAAATTAATCCTAAATAAAATCATGAATGTGCAGTAAATAGGATATTCCAGTATTTGCAAGAAACAACAAAATATGGCTTATGGTATTCTAGAGATGATGATTTCACTTTATGTGCATATACTGATTCAGATGTAGGAGACACTGGTGATAGGAAGAGCACTTCTGGTGGAGCTTTCTTTCTTGGAAAGAAAGTGGTTTCATGGATCAACAAAAATTAGGCATACATTTCTTTATCTACTGCAGAAGCTGAGTATGTTGTAGCAACAACTAATTGCAATCAAGTCTTGTGGATGAAGCAAAAGTTGAAGGATATCAAGGTAAATTGTAGTGAACTGGTAGTTATCTAGTGTGATAACTTTGTAGCTATTGACATGTCTAAGAATCCAATATTTCACTTTGAGACTAAGCATATATCAATAAAGTTTAACTTTTTGAAGGACAAGGTAGAAGGAAAGGAAGTCAAATTGGTTTGTGTGAACACTAAAGAACATATTGCAGATTTATTCACTAAACCATTGTCTAAGGAATTTGAGTATTGAGAGACAGGTTAGGGGTTTCTGCCCCTCCGATAGAGACTTGCTTGATGAAGTTTGTCATCAGTCTAGCATGCATTATCAGAGATATTATTCATTCTCACACTGATGAGTGGTGCTACTACTCAGGGGGAGTAGTCATCTTTGAGATTCAGAGGTTAATATTATTTATTTGATATTTTTGTCAGATTTATGGCATTGATGTCAAAGGGGGAGAGACAGTGATGTGAAAAATAAATTTAGAGCTATCATTCACAGGGGGAGAGTTATTGATATTCAAGAGATTGTTGGTCATCTTTCACAGGGGGAGACTTGTTTGGTATTTCTTGGTACTTAGATGTTTTTCACATCTAGTGTTGCCATCAATACCAAAGGGGGAGATTGTTGGCATTATGGATGAATTGATTATGTGTTGCATTGATGTTTTGTCATTTATGTCAACACTAGCTATTAGGGTTGGTTACCAACAGACATGTTTTGGTTACCGACATACAGGTTTTGGTTATAGGTAGAAGATCTAGTGTTACCGACAGAAGAGACTATCTATTGGACACTTCCGACATGTTTGGATCAATGGAGTATGTTTGATTTTATGTGTTACATGCTTCTAGAGCATGTTTTGGTCAGTTGGTATTGACTTGGTAATCATATGATATCATACACTCTTGTAAAACCCATACCGACATTGGTTTAAGGTTTAACCGACAGAGCTTTCACTGAGAAATCTTGACAGGATGCATAAGTGGTGTTGGTATAGCTTCTAGATAGATTTTAGGATGCTGACGATGTTCTTTGATTGTGCCTCAACTAAGTGAAGACATTGCTTTGGCGTGGTGTACCCAAATTAGGTCTGATGCCTATCTAGGTTATGGACCAGTATCATGTTAACATGTTCTCTACATGTTACCGGGATGATTTATGGATTGGTTATTGTTGTTTTGATCTTAAGCCAACATGGCATATCATTAAAAAATGGATATATGTAATGATATTATTGTAATATCTTATAGGTAGCCAACCTAATTGGTTTAGGCCTTAGGGTTGGCATAAAATGATGTAAGCTCTCATTATAAATAATGTGTTGTGGTCTTGGAATGCAATATCATATGCGAAGGAGTTTTGGTCAATCATAGGTGATCAAATTAGGATTAAGGAAGATGTCAAAGGCCTCCTATATTGAGCTTAACCGAGACTATAATTAGGCATGGTAGATGCTATCTCAAGCAGTTCATTATTTTGGATTGGTGTCCATTTATCTTGAGGTGGTTATAACCTCTCTGTAGTCAGTGAGACTCTTTTGTAATGAGCAGTACGCTCTAGGCAGTGTGCCTTCCTGCATGTGCAAGCCCCTCATTGTATCACATACTTTCTGCAGAAGTATCATCTGACTATGGGTAGGCTTCCCACCGTGGTTTTTCCCTTTCCAGATTTTCCACGTACAAATCATGGTGTTATATGGTATGGTTGCATTGTGTTGATTATCTATTTCATTGTTAAGTTTTATTGCTTACCGGTATCTATTTTTGATATTTTGGTACGTAATGTTTATGTGATCTGGTTAAAGGTTATTAAGTGGATTAATTGATATAATCTATCAATAACTGATTCACCCCCCTCCTCTCAGTTGTTCACCGATTATCCTAACAAATAGAAGACAAGATAAGAGAGTGTTTAGAGGTACTTTCTTTAAGCGTGGAGGAGAGGGACATCATGATTTCGAATGTAAGAAGACATAGAACACTGGGAGAACAACATTGGTGGAAGAAAGCCCCACTAGATCAGCTAACAAATTGGAAGATGGAGAGTTGTTGTACCAAAGAAGATGAAGAGCCCTTGTAGAGGCAATTTTTTTCAAAACCAGATGTAAGGTATCTAATAAGTGCTTTAAAGTTGTTATTGATAGTAGTAGTTCAAATAATCTTGTTTCAGAAGAAGTGGTGAATAAATTGAAGTTGGAAAGATTGAAACACCCTAAGCCTTATCAGATAACATAGATTCAGGATGATCATAAGCTATTAGTAAGTGAGCAATGTTTGGTGAAATTGAAAATTGGAATTTATCATGATGAAGTCTTGTGTGATATCATGCCTAGGTTATTTATCACCTTTTGTTGGGTAGACCTTGGCAATTTGATAGACAAGAAATACATGATGATAGGAAGAACATATACACTATTGTAGAAAACAGGATGAAACAAACCTTGTTACCCTTGGAGGAGCCTTTGAAGAATGAAGTCTATTCAAATGCCATAATCTATTTAGCAGATGGAAGGAAATTCTTGGATGGGATGAGACATGAGAATGTGTGTTTTTCCTTAGTTCCTAAGAAGACTGAGAACCTAGAGCATGAAGAAGAAAAATCGGAAGTGATAAAAGAGTTTCTGACAGAATATGAAGACATCATTTCAGATAATGTGTTTGATGGATTACCACCTATGAGGAGTATCAGTCACTGCATGGACCTGATTCCTGAAGCTATTTTTCCTAACAAAGTTGTAGACCGAATGACACTGGCAGAGAATGAAGAGTTGAATAGACAAGTGAAAGAATTGTTGAAGAAAGGTTTGATAAGAGAAAGTCTAAGTCCTTGTGTAGTGCCAATAGTGTTAGAACCTAAGAATAATGGAGATTGGAGGATGTGTAATGATTCCAGAGCAATAAACAAGATCACAGTGAAGTACCAGTTTCCTTTACCTAGGATGGATGACATAATGGACTGTTTGAGTGGAGCCAAATACTACACAAAGATACACTTGAAGAGTGGATTTCATCAGATCATAATTAGAGAAGGATACTAGTAGAAGACAACATTCAAGAAAAATAAAGGATTGTATGAATGGTTGGTAATGCCTTTTGGGCTAACTAATACACCAAGTACTTTCATGCTCGATTGATGAATGAGGTATTGAAAAAATTCTTGGGTAAGTATGTTATTGTATATTGGGATGACATTCTAATTTTTTAGTAAGACAAAAGAGGAGAATTTGTTGCATTTGAGACAAGTTTTGAAAAGGTTGAGGGAAGAAAATTTGTTGTAAAACATTAAGAAGTGTACTTTCATGAAGGAAGAGTTAGTCTATTTGGGATTTGTGATATTTGTGGATGGTTTGAAGATGGACCCTAAGAAGGTAAAAGAAATTGTTGAATGACCTACACCGGAAAGAATTGGAGAGGTAAGATCATATCATAAATTGGATAGTTTCTATCGAAAGTTCATCAAAAATTTCAATTCAATTTGTAGTCCTTTGACTGAGACAATGAAGGGAGATAGGAAAGAATTCAAGTGGACAATCAAAGAAAATAAAAGTTTTGAATTGTTGAAGTAGCAGGTCACTGAACAACTTGTGTTAGCTTTACCAGATTTCAACAAAGTATTTCAAGTTGTCTGTGATGCAAGCAGGAATGCAATTGGAGCAATATTGAGTCAGGAAGGGAGAGCAATAGCTTATTTCAATGAGAAGTTGAATGATGCGAGGAGGAGATATTCAATGTATGATTAGGAATTTTATGCCATAGTTCAAGCCTTGAAGAAGTGGAGACATTACCTATTGCCTAAGAGTTTGTGTTGTATACTAATCAACAAGCCTTAAAATATTTGAACAATTAGAGTAAGTTGAATCAGAGATATATGAGATGGGTAGAGTTCTCTAGTGTTACACCTTTCTATTGAAGCATAGAAGTGGAAAGTAAAACAAAGTTGTTGATGCATTGAGTAGGAGGAATTTTCTTACATAAATGAGAGTGATAGTGCTAGGATCTGAGGAGTTGAAGATCTTGTATGATGATGACCCAGATTTTGCAAAACCTTGGAGAGCATGTAGAGAACCGGTTATAATAGATAGAAGCAAATGGTTGGATTACTTCATTCAGGATGAGATTTTATTCAGAGGAGTTCAGTTGTGTATACCTAAGAATTCTATGAGGGAGAATCTGATAAAGGAAAAACATAGTGGAGGATTAGCCAAACACTTTGGTGTTGACAAAATAATAGCATTGGTGAGTGAACATTACTTTTGGCCTCAGATTCATAAGGATTTTAGGAAATTTATGTAGAGTTGTAGAGTTTCTCAAATTGCAAAAGGCAGTAGTCAGAATGTGGGATTGTATAAGCCTTTGGTAGTACTAGAGAGACATTGAGAAGACATAAGCATGGATTCCATACTTGGATTGCCTAAGACATAGAGAGGGAATGACTCTATATTTGTGGAGCTGGATATATTCTCAAAGATGACTCATTTCATACCTTGTAAGAAAACATCAGATGCAGTGCATGTAGTTGACTTAGTTTTCCAGGAAGTGGTGAGATTGCATGGATTACCTAAGAGCATAGTTTCAGACAGAGATACTAAGTTTGTTGGTTATTTTTGGAGGAGAATTTGGAAGAAGATGAAGATAGATTTGAAGTTTAGTTCTACTTGTCACCCACAGACTGATGGACAAATAGAGGTAGTAATCAAGAGTTTAGGAAATTTGTTGAGGTGCCTAGTTGGAGAGAAAACTAGAAGTTGGGATTTGATTCTTGCACAAACAGAGTTTGCCTATAATAATTCAGTAAATAGGAGCACTAAAAGAACACCTTTTGAGATTGTTATCGAAGTACACCCTAGAGGTATACCAGAATTGAGAGATATCAATAATGAAGACAAGTGGATTGTAGAGGCAGAAGAATTTGGAAATCACATGAAGGCCTTGCATATTTAGGTTAAGCAACATTTGGAGGATATGAACAACAAGTACAAGGAGAAAGCATATGAGAAGAGGAGACATAAGGAATTTGAAGTTGGCGATGAAGTGATGGTATATTTGAGAAAATAAATATTTCTAGTTGAAACCTATAACAAGTTGTAGATGAGGAAGTTTGGACCTTGCAAGATCTTGAGGAAATTCAGTTCCAAAAATGCATATGAAGTGGAGCTACCGATAGTTTGAGTATTTCACCTTTATTGAACATTGCAGTTCTATATCAGTATCATGAATCAGAATTGAGTGAAGACAATATTATAGACTTGGAGAAACAATTTCTCGGGAAGGAGCCATATTAGATTGAAGACATTCTGGATAGTAGGATTGGGCGTAGTACCCAAAGCATTCAGTCCATGGAGTATCTTGCAAAATGGAAAGACAGACTGGTTGAAGATTCATCTTGGATTTCTCAGGAAGAGGTGAACAGCCTTGGTTTTCCTCTAATCCCAGCAAAGTGAGGGACTCATTTTTTCAACAACCTCGGATGTCTGATGCATGAGCATCCTTGGTTATTGGCAATCTTGCATCAACCAAAAACATTTCTTTTCTATTTTGCAGTTTCATAATTTATTTCTATATTTTCTTTCATTGGCTCATCAGATCTTACAGAGCTAGATTTTTCTTAAAGACATGATGATATTCCTTATTCCTAAACCATGGAGCATTTGGATAATTTTCTGGCAAGTTATCGATTCTGGATTCTAGACAGTTTTCTAGCACCAGAACCGCTTGGACCTATTTGCATTGGGGAGTCTACCCGATCCTTTCTATAGCTTGTAAATCCCAGTTCATTGATTTTGATGTTCCTTGACATGTGGCTGACCTTTCCTCTAATCCACACTTCATCCTTTGGATTTTCTGGAGGAATCTCTTTGGCGGAGGCCGACTTGTTGGTTTTACACGTTTGATCTTGTTCTTCGGTATTTGTTCCCTTTTGGGCTGACCAGATCCCCTTGGATCATATAATTCATTATAATTGAGCATTAGAATTCATTCCTGAGAAGTCTAATAGAATATAGGAGATAGATCTTAAGACTTAGAGGTCCAGAGTTGACCAATTATGTAAAGGAGCATGTATGTAGCAGGCCAGTGAACCAAATCTTGTAATCTGGATGTTACCAATTATCTGTAATCAGTTATCATGATCTAATTCATTCAATTCTACATTTCCTCCATCATATCCTCTTGTTTCCATTGTGTTTACTGTTGTTGCCTGGTCCAGATTGATCTCATTGAGGTCCCTCCTAATCAGTGACTGCACCACACTATCATAAATTTTTTTCCAGGTCATCAATCTCAAACTTATGATTAATTAAGATATTAGTCTACAATGCCCTTCTCTTACTGATATATTATGCTTTGATACTTTATTTGATAATGAATATTGATCTATAGGACTGGAATGTGTCTTCTTATCTCCATACTTCTTGACTTCTCTTCGGTTTCTACACATGTCCACATTCATAGCTCTTGGTGATGGATCTTTCTTATGTGGAAAGGACACAAAAATAATGACCTCTTTCTTTTCTTCATTTGAGCCCAACCCCAATTTATGATTGTTCTAAGCCTATTCTTTGTCATTTGTCTTCATTGGCTACACTTTCAATGCCTATTGAATAGCTAGCTTCACTATAAATATGGGCTGCTCTTTATGACTGTAATAATATCATGTGATTTGACTTTATCCTTGTAAAGGTGATTTTTATTGCTTATATGGTGTTGGGATCCTATGACCAAGGACCTTTCACACAAAAAACACTAATTTTTCTCCTATTGTGTCTAGACTGCATGCCCTGCCGTAATGTGGATCATCATTATGGGGTAGAATTTCAAGTTATTTCATTGTTCTTGACTACAATGAAGTCTTTTCCTTTGTTTCATTGGCCTGTCACAGTCTCCAAATGCTTTATGATTTTATTTGGCTCACAAATATTTGAGATGATTGTAGAGATGACCTAATTCCATGACATAAGACAATAACAATCCTGTTTATTGACCTCTTGTACTGATCTGTATTTTATTATGATTGAGATTCTAAAATGATTTGTCCTCTTTACACTATTCATAATTCAAATGCATTTGCATTTCTACTCTGAGATGTTGTTGTCATGGGCCTTTAACAGTAGTTTTCTTATTGATGAATGCCTTTCAAAGTGTTATTAGCCTATCTTCTTTGTTGAATTCATGGCCTTTGCATTTGGATTTATGGCGATGAATGATATTTCACTTTTTCTCAGCCTTCATGGACCTATCATATTGTTTTCTTCTTTTGACTACAAACCCCTTGTAACCTGTGTGACTATGTTTTCTCAGACTATCGCTAGGGCTCATCACAGTATACTTTTGCTTACAACTATTCTCTAAGGTGGAACGCAGTTACTATGATTGAGTTAAAATATTTGATAAGTTGCTCTATTTTGATGATTGAGACATTATCTTTGTCTATTTTAGCTTATAAATTGAACCAGTCATCAAAAGCTTTCTTTATTCTATCCATTGTTCTCTTATGCTTTTGACTATTCTATAAATGTTATTCCTCTGTTCCTTGTATTTGATGAACCTTTTGTTGCATTATAGGATTTGAGACTTTATTTTTGGTGTAGTCAAGGCAGGGAGATCCAATGAAGGACAACCTAGCCTTGCAGCTAAACACATAAATCATGCACAACATACTGGTAACCTGTAATAAGGTGCCAAAAATATAAGAGAGAACAATCGGTAACAACATAGAAGACAGAACCGGTAAACAATGTGAATGAATCTTATTACAATCTGGAAAGTTATACATGCCACATGCTAGATCATAGTCTGGGATACAAACAATGTTTATAATGAAATTACAAGATCTGCATATCATCTTCATATCAAATCAACTTATGGTAATAGTCTACCGGGTCTATCCTAATCCGTACCTTAGCCTTGTGGCCTTAGTCCTACTGGATTAGAAACCTGCCAGTTCTACATCTTCACTCAATCTCCCAGCTCTGTCTTCAATCTTCTGACTTCTCTAATGTGACTTCTATCTTCAAATGACTCACAAACCTCCATATACATACCGCCCACAAATAATTACAACTTAATCAAGTCAGCCCAAAAGACCAACTGGTTCATGAAACGTGCAATGGTAACATATCAGCTCAATCACTAAGAACAATCTCCAAATGATGAACAAACCTCCGGGAATACCAGCCAAGGCTCAAAGCAACACCTCAAATGATCTACAAGTCATGAAAATCAACCGCAACCCAAAATCATCTTCTCCCAACATACAGCCAGGCTAACCAGTAAGAACACACCAACTAAGACAATACCAGGATCCACATCTTACCAGAAACAAAGCCAAAAGCTATGAAACTCAAACACAACAACAACCAAAAACCACAATGCTAAACACTCAAACAGGAAGAAATGCCATGCTCTCAAGCAATTACACTGAAAACTGCCCAGCCAGTAAGAACTAGACTGGTGCTCCTGCATCACTTTTATTGTGTCAAGGCTTTCATATAAAGTATTGTTTACAAAAGATACAAATAAGGCTTTCTTTGTCTTTTGTATTGGTTTTTCATTTTAAGGATGTTGCTCTCATAATTATTGTTATATTATTTTGATCACTGTCTTTGGAGCAAAAAAATGACCGTTTCATTGGTTGTCTTCTTAGTTCACTATCCTTCCTCATTGTGAGGCTCTTTTATTTGAATCTTATGGTTCTTCCTTGAGAATGTTACTAGAATCATGACTTCTTTAATATATTTAAGCAACAATAAGGATTTTTATCTTTTACATTGGAATCTTAGCATAACACCATACATTTGTTGTAATGACTTTGAAGGCTTGATCCTTCTGATAGTGCTTGCAATGAATTTATGGCTATCCCCTTTTATTTCATGGTAGAGATGCTATCTTTACAAAACATAAGCATCCATTTTGTGAAAACCCAATGACTGATTTGATAAGGCTAGTTTTAGTTTATTATCATTCTGCTTTACATTTCTTGATACTCTTTTGATAGTGATGCTATTTCTATGGACTACACTTCATCTGCTTCTAGACATATCTATGGCTGTAAGAATTGTCACACTTGAGTCTTAAGCATGTGGGCTTCACTTAATGAACTTGGATTATATCACCTATGTTCATGGCATACTAAAGAATCCTCCTATTTTTTAAAAATATTGCCCTAAATTCCTTTTTTCCCACCCCTCCCAATATGCAGCCTGAATTAAAAGCCCCCCTATTCACACAAAATATTGTATTTTTTCATTGCTCGAATTAAAAACCACACTATTTTCACCGATGGGCAATATGTTGCACCTTCATTTTTGGGATATTAAACCCCCCAATATGAACACACATGATATGATATTGCCTATTTAGTGAAGCCCTCGTGGTGTTAAGAAGAGAAATTTGAAGTTTAACAATGGGACTTCCTATCCTTTTTTGATTCCCTTTGCAAAAAATATGAAGTTTATTGCTTGAAATACAAAGAAAACTTCAGTAGCAAATGAAATTAACATCAAGCTTGCAATGCAAAGACACCATTTCCATGCTAATCAAGAGTTTTGGTGAGATTAAAGAGCCCTAGCTCCATGTTAAAACTCGAGTCCATCCTTCTTTTAACCATTCTTTTACTAAATTTGAAGCCCTTTTTCTTTCCTTGCTATGTCCCCATCTCTGCATGATTAGTGTGTAATTCTTGGTGGCTCCTTGGGAATATGACAGGTGTGTAAGAAAATCTTTGAATGCAACTCCACCTCACAAAAAATTCCAGCAACATGATGAAAGAATATAAAAGAAAGTTAAGTCAAGTAAAAATCATTTATATAAAACCCTAACATGTGATGCAGGAGCATCCCCGGTCGATGAGCAATCTTGCATCAACCAAAAACATTTTCCTTTCTTTTTTAGTTCTTTGTGATGTTTCAGTATTCTTACCGGTATGTATCAGTAGTTTCTTATTCTTCATGGTAGATCTTCTTTGTAGTTTCCTAGCGGTTTCATGTGGTTGATTCCAGATTTCTAGTTCATCTGGGTTCTTCTCCGGTCAGTGATTGCTTTCGGGTGGCTACTTCTAGGTTCCCGAGGTAGTTGTTGTGCTTAGCGGTTGGTTTCCTTCATTATCGGCATGATTATTGGCATGTGGATCCATCTTGGGCCGTGTCTGATGTTCCTTGGCATGTGGCCAACCTTCCTATTGATCGACATAACTTGGTTGTTATTTTTCAGAAAGATTTCTTAAATCTTAGGGCTGACCTAATTACATGTTTCATTAACCTGCACTGGTGAATGTAACCTTTTTTAGGCTGACCCAGATATGTTTTGGTGGATATAAATATGATGTTATGTAATCATTTGTAGGGGCAGGGTAAGTAGAACCTAGAATAAGATTAAGATTCATATATTATGATCTGGTTGATCTCTAGAGTCCTAGTTGGACATTTTTTGGCTTGAAGCCTGCATGTAATCAGTTAACTACTGCATGTTCTTTGATGATAATCTGATGACTACCAAATGATTGTCAGAAGTTCTATGGCTTGGATATGATCTGTTTATATGAATTTGTTATGTTTTCTTGTTGCTTTCATTGTGTTACTCTTACTGCATAAGGTAGTTGACTATTTTCAAGGATCTTACCAGTTATGGCTGCATCAACATGCCACGTAGAGCTTGAGTTTTTTTTTTTTTCCTTTTAACCCTTTTTCAAATTCTTCTCCAAATGCCAAAAATGTACTTTGCATCATTCTACATGAAAATAAACTCATTCCTTTAGAACATGAAGCATGATTTAGAACCTTTGAAAAGGAGAAATTTACCTTTTATTTTCTCTGTCCAAATAAGCTTTAATACATTTGGAGTGATTTTTTCTATTTTAAACATTTAAAGCCCTTTTAGAACTCTATATCAGACCAAAGACCTAGGAAAAGGTATTCTACCCTACATAGATGAAAAAATGGTAGCTATCTAGCAGCCTCTTAGGGGTGTTTTCTTTCTAAACATGGAACTAGTAGCCTTAGCATACATTGGGCATAGGAGTCAATAAGTGGCTTGGGAAGCTGAGATTCAAACTTTAACTCAGCTATTAGAAGCATTGAACAACTACAACTAAGCTAAATAATTGGAAACCAAACTAAAACATGTGCATGATCACTTAGAGGAATGTAAATATTGAATGAAAACCTACTCTACCCTATCCTAACTAAGAATGAAAATTTCTCAAAGAAAGAAATTCACTAGTTTTTGAAAATAACATCATTTTCTTCCCAATTTGGAATGCTTCAAAAGCTTATAAATAGTTTATAAAAGATGAAGAATAAAGAGGTGTTTCACACAATGTAGAAATACTTCTCCAAGAATGAAAATAACATGTCTTACATATTCATCTTGCTCATACATACTGCTTCCTAAAAGGGCATAGACAAGCTGAAAATGATGACCTTCTGGTGAAGCTTCATGCTTTGGTGTAAGCCTGACTTGTGATGTCTTATTAGCATCTATTCTAGATAGATATCTTATAGGACAACCCCTTATGTGAATGAAACTCGATCTCTCTATTGAACACAATGTACCACTGAGAGGGGGGTGAATCAGTGGTTCCTAAAATGGTGCAGAGCACATTCCATTACACATCTATTTTCAAGCACATGGTGGTGTCTACAGTTTCATTTGTGATGTAATAATGGGTTGGATCAATTATCATGCTTGATGTAATTGAATGCCTATTTGTATGGTCAATAATCTCTTAGGTGAGCATATAAACCTAGAGGTCTATTAGGCCATGAAGGCTTGGAATTTGTCTTAGGTGTTTGGAGTCTAACAAAATGGAAAATAATGACCTTGGATATGTTTCCATAAGGTCTAGGTGGTTCATAACCGATGTTGTCCTGAGTTGCAAAATGTTGCATTTGTTGTCAAACAACTTTTCAAAGTTGTCGGTAGGATGCCAACTACTTTTCCAACGGTCCTAACTATTCAAAAGTTGGTTATGGACGTTGGAAAAGGTTTATATATGCTTGGAAAACCGTAGGAAGAAAGGAGTCAAAATTTTTGTAAAGTTTGGTGGAGAAAGTGAATAGAACAAGTTTGATTTCGCGATAACCATGATATTTTTCCATACTATCCATACAAGAGAGTGAGATCTACTAATGATTTTTTAATCTAGTTAGGAAGAACCCTGAAACACCCTTCCAATGCATTTGGTCTGACCTCTTGAAGTAAAGTTTAGTGGAAGTTATAAGTGTTTCATCCTTTGCATGTTTGAAACCCTCCATTTTCAAGGGTTACCATGCAAATAAGACCCTAACTCACAATCTACTCATTGGGATCCAATGACCATGGGTAGAACACAAGTTAGGGACATGTATTTTGAGATTCTAGAGGGGTGAGGTTAGAGGAGTTGGTTGGTACATTACCACCAGGCCCTAGTCTAAACTAGTTGAGGGTTTAGATTAGATTAGATGAGTTTCATTGAGAATACAATGAACAATGATGAGATGATGAGTTGAATTGATGGAATTGGAGTATTTGAAAATAGAATAAACTTCTGAAAGAGTTGGAACCTTCTTTTTATCCCATTCTCATATACCTCCTTTGTGAAATCGGTCTAACCTGATCAATTAGGCTTGTGACCCAAGTAGGTGTTGAAGAGTGCAGGAATAGGGTATAATTCCAATCTTTTGGAATCTAATAGTAATCCCAAAAGGGTATCTAAAACCTTTTTTTTTTTTGGTATGGTTTGGTGTTATCTAGAGAAAAGTGTAAAAGGACAGTGAAATAAGGCTACTAATCAATAGACCTATACTGGTAAACTTGTGCCGGAAGACCTATACCGGTAGGCTTGTCTAGGCCTCAAAAGACAATATTTGTCTTGTGCTTCAAAATAGCATTGTGGAAGATATTGATAGGTCTTAGGAAGTGGGTAGAAGTGTCATTCCATCCCTGGTTAGGGGTAAGAGTTTGATTTCATAGTTGAGGTGTGAATCATAGCCATGAGGGAGACTCAAGGTAAAGAAGACCAAGGTGTGTAAGTGGGTTTATCACCCTACTGTTGCCAACCTCTGCATCATAAAATCATTTTCTTTTAAACCAAGCCTTGAGTACCTATTAACAACCTAAACACTAAACAATCAAACTGGTAAGATAAGAGTGGATATCAAAAGAGATAAACACACAAATGCATAACCCACAACACCAGATGTACGAGGAAAACCCAATATGGGAAAAACCTTGGTGAGAAATGTTGTTGGAGTCTACTTCTCCAATCTAGCCTCATAATGAAACAACAAATTACGATGATTTAGGGCACCAACCCAAGGAGCACCAACCCATATGGATTTAGGTACCAACCCAAGGAGCACCAACCCCTGTACCAAGAACCAACTCGGTGTAATATAATACAATACAATTTTAATGCAATGAAAGCACCTAGTTGCAAATGAGTTCTGCACCACTTGACCAACATATGTTTGCCTGTTAACAACCTCCTCTTCTTCACTAGTTTTCACACTATTGGTTATTAGATTACTCTCTCTAGTCACTCATCGGTTACTCCCAACCTTTCTTCTCTCTATCCAAGCCTCACCCTTCATAGTGTGACTCTTGGATGCCTTCCTGAACAATCACTCCTTACCGGTATGATTGACTCTTAAAAATGTAACAGTTTACCGGTTACTCTATCTCTACCAGTTGGACTCTCTTATTGGTTTAGCCTGATAACACACACTCTAACTCTCTAAGAAATAACTCTTAGGTAGATAGACTTTCTTCTTGCTTGGGATCTCTTTCTTCTCACACCTCACATCTAGCATCAAATCATTTCAGTCTCGAGTTGACATATTTATTTTTGAGGGTTCCCGCCAAAGGAAACATTCAAACGGTGTCATGTTAGGTTTTACCTTCACCAACTCAATTTTTATTAGATCTAATTTGATCTACTTTTCTTGAATGGTGATCTACATCACACCAAACAACACCGCCATCTCCTCGCTTTTCAATGTGCATTTTCTATTTTTGGATGTCTACGACATGCTTTTTCGCGTTGCTCTATCAATCACCATTAATGGCTCAACTCTTTCCTTCGGCAAATAGGTACAAAGATCATATCATCTTGCAAGGTCAGTTTAATCACCTTGCCACCTTGTCTTCCTCGAGCCGGAACATTCTACCATCCTCTCATGATTTTCTTGTTCTTTATTAATGCCGACCTTCTTGTTGACTACTACATCGATGAGTACTTCACCGAGGTGCTCTACACCTAGTTTCCACCTATCATCCTTGTTTACATCCAACTATGCTTGGTTTGCTATGTTAGTTTGGCATCATCTTCAGTTTGCTACGTCAATTTGACAACCTTCACTAACCAAGACTAACTACCAGTTCAACTCACCTTATCGGTATAACCTAACTTCACTGATGGACCTTCATACCTGCTGACCTCTTCTTTGTCAGTGGATCAAGTTGGCCTTCCATCAAAAATGATGTTCCATCCACTAAGTTCATTTATCGGTAGCATTAAACACCTTTGTGTATACCTATTCACATCTTTTTATTCTTCTTTGCTTGCTTGCTTTGCTAAGCAGGTGGTCCTAATTTACTGGTAGATGATGCATTTCATGTGTACCGATAACATACCTTTCTATTTTCTTACACACATATAGATTGAAATCATCATGTCTTACTTCACCCATACCAGTCACCACTACTTACTCACTGGTGACCATGCCATACCAGTTGACATCAATGACAACATTATGCCAACAATCTCCCCCTTTGGCATTGATGTCAACGTAATGCAAGTCTTCACACCGATAGATTTCTCACCCTTTGACACAATGACAAAGGGTAAGGGTACTTAATTCTCCCCTTTGATTCATACTTATCTCTCCCTTAGTCAAATCTTATGTTAGTGATTACAGCCGGTATTGAGACATACAACCCTAAAATTTCCCCATGATCAACATGTGGTACATGACCCTTAAAGAAAAGATGCCAAAGAGTGAAACACAAAATCTAGAAAGGTACATGAATGGTCTTAAGTTCGGTATTCAATATGAATTGAGTTTGTTTAACCCTGAATCAGTGCACAAGTGTTTTCAAATGGCACTTAGGATTGAGGAGAAGCATAAAAGGAGAGGACAACACAATAATAGAGGAAAGGGTACAAGTTTAAGAGGCAAAGGTAGATTCAAGGGAAGATGGTCATCTCCTAAACCCCAAGGAGAGTCCAACCATAAGGAACAAGAGGGAGAATTAGGGAATAAATGTAGCTTTAGAGGAAGGAGGGGAAATGGTAGAGGAAGATTTGGTGGAAGAGGACCTAGTGTCTTTACCGGTAGGTGTTTTTCATGCAACCAAGTTGGGCATCATTCATTCAGATGTCTTGAGAAACTAAGCAGTGGTAGCCAAGGAGGTGATAGGAGGGCACATCTAATACAAGAAGAAGATAGTCAAAGCATGACCTCCTACCACACATAACTTCAAAATCTGCAGATCCAGAGCAAGGAGAACTCTTGATGATCAATAGGACCCTCTTGAAAGTGCCAACCATCAAAGAACCACCTCAGAGGAAATTGTGAGGCCCTACCCCAAGCTGACATGGCATTTCCGTTACTTTCATGTTGGACCTATTTTGGATACTATATTTTGATGCATTATGGACCTGAACTTTACATGATCTCATGTTATGGATAACATTGATATGATGATATCATTTACTTTGATTTGCAGTACTTCATTTTTAGACTAGGAATTATGGATGCGTGCTCTATAAATGATTTAATTCCATGTTAATGAGGATGATGCCATTTAGTAGATGATTATATATGGATGTTATCAGATAATTGGATACTTGATTTTATAATTGAAATTTTATGTGATGTCTGAATTGTATTCTTTTTATAATAGTATATGTGATTTTTGGAATTACTAATGTGCAAGTGAGATGTGCAGGAAAATTATTCCATGTGACCATGGAAATTATTCGAAGAATCAAGCCTAGGATTATGTGCGATTGTGAAACTAGGGGTTGTCTATTTGGAGAGGAAACCCCTCATTTGTAAATGTATTTTAATTTGTAAATGTTATGCTTGGATGTGTGTATAATTTGGAAATTGTTTAATTTATCAATTCCAAAAAAAGGGACATTTGCCATGTGTGATTTAGTGATGTGTAATTATTTTTGTAGTGTCACTTGACACGTGTTGTAGGATGAGTTGGAATTGTCATGTCTCTTTTTGAGGAAATTTATTTTACCAATGCATATATTTTCAATTATCCTAAAATGGTCTCAAGAATGTCTTGGTTAGGGTGCCATAAGTAAGGTCAACTCAGGGTTGACGCATAGGTAAACTTTGGGTGGACTTTCAAGGGGTTAAACCAACTCCTAGAGTCAGTTTAGGAGCATTTTTAATGGGCCATATGATGTACCTATGGATGAAGGCTAAATTTAGCCATGTGTCCACTCTCTAGGGCCTATTTAACCTCCCCAAAAATTGAGTTTCCCAAGTTGGGCGAATTTCATCTTTAGAAGAGCCTTTTCCTAGGTTAAGCCAACCCACCTCATGAGTGTCATTTCTCTTCCCCATTCCATTTCCCCTTTTTGAGGTGCCTTGGTTAGGGAGTGTGTAAGGTATTGGGAAGACCAACCAATGAGCATCCTTCACCCTTCCCAAGTGAGTTGGAAAGAGTGAGGAGTGTCTTCATAGGGAATAGTTTGGGAGGGAGAAGTTTGATCACCCACTCTCCATTTTGGAGACTTAGAATTTTTAAAATTTTTGCAAGTATTGGGAACATTTTGGCTAAGTTTTGAAGGAGAAAAAGTTGTGGATTTGGGCAGCTCCCCTATAAATTCTCTTACCCTTTTGGCAGATTAAGGTTGGTTGAACTCCTATCTCTTGTATGATGTTGTTTTTCTTTTGAAAAGATTGTGGTTGTAATTGTTTTCCATTGTTGTTGTTGTTTTTATGTGTAGGAAGAAGTAGAGTTCTTCCTTATGTGTTTTGGTTGTGTTTTTATGTTTTTTTTGGTTTTGGGAGTTTTCAAGGCTAAACTCACCCTTGGGAGGGTAGATTGGCCTTGGGGTGAAGGGTTGTTTGACAACCTTTGAGTGAGAGGCTCTCTTTGGAAGAGAGTGAATCTCAAGGGATTTTGTGACCCTTGCTACATTGTAATTTGTTTATGCAATGGGGGTCATAAGGGGAGTTTTGTTGGCTTGTATGCCTTGGGGAACATAAGGGATTATAGGGACAAGTTTGGAACTTGTGGATGTGTTATTTGCAGCCTTGTTATGGCAATTATGTTCTCTATTGCAGAATTCTCCTCAAGGTACATAGTCCACCTTCACCCCATTTGAAAAGTCACATATGTGACATTGTGTAATCCTTGGGTTGGAAGTGTCTTTGTTGTTATGAGTTTCTGTATGTATGTGTGTTTCCCATCCAGCCTTGATTCTCCTAGCTCGGGGGTGGCTTCTAATAAGCCTAGGTTGGGAGGTGAGCCTCCATGGTCACAACCTTAAGCTTTTTATTGCAGGTTTTGCTTGGGAAAAAGTTGGAGAAAAAGCTTTGGAATGATCCTATGTATTATTGTATTTTAGTTGCAGAAAAAGGAAAAGAATTTCCTATTGTATTTTAGCAAAAAAAAAGAGAGTTCTTATTGTATTTAAGTTGCAAAAAGTAAATGTAATTATTTGACTAAATGTTTAGTTGCCATGAAATATAAAGAAAAGGTATTGTATTTAACTTGAAGTATTGATCCTTTAAATGAGATGAATGCATTTTTGGATTATTTTTGTATTGTTATCATTGCTGGAAAAAAAAAATGTTTTATTTTGTTTTAAATTATTTAAATGCAGAAAGGAATGAAATTTATTTGTCTTATTAGCCATTAGAAAAGAAATGAAATAAGTAAAATGTGGTAGTGCAGTTAGTAGTAAAAGAATTTAGATATATCTTATATCCATAGTTTAAACACAAAATAAATAAATAGACATTTTAGATTTAGAATAAATCTGCATTGCATCTTGCTATTTTTTGTTATAAAGAAATGTAAATAAGAAAAAAAAATAGTTGCAGCTGTAAATAACTTTATTGTTGTTTATGTTATTTTTTTTCTATTTTGAAAAATACATGTTAAAAGAAGGAAATAAATAGACATAGCTATCAATGTATATTAAAAAAAAAAAAAAGGGGGGGGGGGGAAGGTGGGGGTTTCTATGTGCTATTCGGAGAAAATAGATTTATTTTATTCTGTTTAAAAAAAAAGATACAAGTGTATATATACAAGATTAAGATTAATGCCTTTTTATTGAAAAATACACATTACCTATCTATATATATATGTATATTAAAAAATATAAATAAATATAAATAAATATAAATAAAATAAAAATGAAAATCTCAAACCTCCATTGCATCGGAGCCGGAGCTCCATGTTCGCAGTTGTGGGCGGCTCGGGCCCCTCTATGGGCCACGACCCACAGGGGCGCCCATGATGCCACTGTGGGCCGTGACCCACAGGGGCGCCTGCGATGCCATTGCGGGTCGTGTCCCGCAGGGATGCCACAGCACCGCTGCGGACCGCAACCCCCAGTGGTGGCCACCACTATGATGATCGCCGCCCTACCCCGTGTGCCACCTCCCTCATGCATAAAACCTGCGGCCATCCCCATGTATAATGCCCTTGCATAGCCGCCTCCATTAAACCTACATACACAGACACCCAAGGGCAAAACAAAAATAACATGATATGTTAAAAAAAACAAAGAAACCCTAACCCATTTTGGGTTAGGATTAGCGTTTTAAAATCAGAGAGTATAGATAGACAATCAACCCTAACCCAATTTTGGGTTAGGGTTTGCTTAATATTAAGAAAATGGAAAAAAAAAAAAGGAATTAGGGTTAGCATTTAGAAAGAATAAAATGAATAGGTTAGTCTAGGAATAGATCAGCCCTAATTAGGGTTCATAATTAAATATTATTAAATGAGAGGAGGGGGAATTCTTTTTTAAATTTTAAAAAGAATTTCCCCCTATTTAGCTATAGTCAATATGTGGGATTTATTAACTCCTAATATTGACTAGGGTGAAATTAATTTTAATAT
Source organism: Cryptomeria japonica (assembly GCF_030272615.1). Lineage (NCBI taxonomy): Eukaryota > Viridiplantae > Streptophyta > Pinopsida > Cupressales > Cupressaceae > Cryptomeria > Cryptomeria japonica. Next base: position 459,963,572 of record NC_081414.1, read on the forward strand.
AGTCTTTATTATCAAGGTTTAATTAAAATTGGGGATTAATTTTTATATAGCTATATTAATCGCATAATTGATTCAATTTTATTAACTAGGGTTATTAATGAGGAATTTAACATAGTTATTTTTCATATTAAATTAAATATGGTTGTTAGATTCAAATTCCCTTGGGGGATTTTATTAATGAAATTTATTAATTGTTTTATGTAAAATTTTAGCCTATGAGGTCATTATTGGCCAATTATTTAAAAGTTGAAATTTAAATGTCTTAGGGGATTTAAAATCAGTTTTAATATAAAATATATTTATTTGGCAAATATCATAATGGAATTAGTTAACCTTATTAGTTATATTTAAAAGTGAGATTGCGTACGTTCAATTAATTAAATATTAATTTGAGATAATTAATATCTCTCCATTTTAATTAGAGGAAATTAATTAGTTTAATTCGATTAATTAATTAAGTTGAGATGACCCCCTTTTAGGGAATAAATTAGTCTTCTCTAATTATTGTCGCCATATTGATTTAGTTAATTAAATCAACTTTAGTAAACGATTCTATTCAACCCAGACTTAACCCTTAGTTAAGACAAAACTTATTCATTCCTTTTTAAATGTAGATTATTTAATGAATTTATGTAGTTTTAAAAAAAAATTTGTTGTTCCATTTTTTGCCCAAAAGTTTGGGCATGATAGAAATCTCTTTTCAGAACCTCCTGTAAAGTACAAGGCAAGGTATGCAAAGTCATTATGGACTCAGGGTCCAAAGATAACATAGGTTCTATTGAAATGGTTACTAAGCTTAACTTGCAAAGAATACCTCATTCCCATCCTTATAAAGTATCTTGGTTGAACAAAGGGCAACAAGCCCTGATTAGTAAGCAAGTTTGGATAGAATTTTCAATAGGTGAATACAAAGATAGGGTGTTGTGTGATGTAGTAGAAATGGATGCTTGTCATCTGCTACTAGGAAGGCCTTGGCAATATGATGTAGATGCTAGACATGAGAGAAGGAAGATTGTTTACACCATCACCAAGAATGGGGTGCTTCACTATGACACCTCTTCCAAATGACAGTAAGGAAAAGCACATTGTGACTAGTGTCATGCTAGTAGATGAGAAAGAGTTCATGAAAGGTTTGAAGGAGAAGGATACTCCTTGTTTTGCAATACCTGTCAAGCCTAGGACTAAACCTAAGAAGCAGCCTAAGAACCAAGAGACAGAAAGGAAAGTAGGTCCTGAAGAAGTTCAAAATCTGCTAGACCAATATAAGGGAATAGTTGCAGATAGTACCAATTCCTTACCCCCTCAAAGGGAAATTAGTCATTGTATTGATCTCATACTAGGTGCTACACTACCAAATAAGGAAACATACAAGCTTACCCCTGAACAAAATGTAGAAGTTGCAAGACATATCCAAGAATTGCTTGAGAAAGGGTTCATTAGCAAGAGCATAAGTCCTCGTGCAGTCCCGACAGTACTAGCCCCTAAGAAGGAAGGAACATGGAGGTTGTGTACAGACTCTAGGGCCATCAATAAGATAAAAATCAGATATAGATTCCCAATTCCAAGAATGGAGGATTTGATGGATTGTCTAGGAGGGGCCAAGTATTATTCCAGAATGGATTTGAAAAGTGGTTATCATCAAATAAGGATCAAAGATGGAGATGAATGGAAGACATCTTTTAAGACCAATGAAGGCCTATTTGAGTGGATGGTTATGCCATTTGGACTTTCCAATTCCCCTAGTACATTCATGAGACCCATGAATGAGGTTTTTAAACCCTTCATTAATCATTTTGTAGTAGTATATCTAGATGATATATTGATTTTCAGTAAAGACAAGAATGAACATCTAACACACTTGGATTTGGTGTTGCAAAGGTTACATGAGGAGAAGTTGAAGATCAATTTGGATAAATGTGTCTTCTTTTAGGAAGAACTAGTGTTCGTTGGATTTGTGATTTCTCAAGGAAATTTAAAAATGGATCCATCTAAGGTGGAGGCAATCTTAAAATAGCCAACCCCTTAGTCAGCAAGTGAGGTAAAAGGTTTCCATGGATTAGCAAGTTTTTATAGAAAATTTATTAAGAATTTCAGTGGGGTTAGTGCACCAATGATAGAAACCATAAAAAGTGGTAGGAAATGTCAATTTGTCTGGACTAAGGAGGCTGATAGATCTTTTGATTTTTTGAAAACTAAGATTTGAGAGCAACCTATTTTGGTACTCCCTGACTTTCATAAGGCTTTCACTATTGAATGCGATGCATCAAATAAGGCCATAGGAGGAGTCTTGAGTCAAGAAGGCAGGCCAATGGCATTTTTTAGTGAGAAGTTAAATGAAGAAAAACAAAAATATTCAACGTATGATCTAGAGATGTATGCCTTGGTACAATCTCTCAGGAAATGGAGACACTATCTATTACCTAAGGAGTTTATTGTATATACTGACAACCATGCTCTATGTTTTTTGAATAGGCAGGAGAAACTAAATCACCATCATATGAAGTGGATGGAATATCTTCAAGCTTACACTTTCACTATCCTACATAAGAAAGGAGTAGCTAATAATGTTTTCGATGCACTTAGTAGAAGAAACTTAGCAATCCAAGAGATTCAATTGGAAAGCATGGGAATCACTTCCTTGAAATACATGTATCAAGGAGATGAAGATTTCAAGGAGGCCTATGAAGTTTGTAAGGACATGAATGACAGGTATCATACTGATTTTTCTGATTATATACTCCAAGAAGGCTTACTTTTCAAAGGCAATCAACTTTTTATTCCTAATTCCTTCATGAGGGAAAATATTGTAAAAGAAAAGCATTGTGGAGGTTTTTCAAGACACTTTGGACTTGATAAGACACTTGAATTGGTTAGGAGATTCTACTTTTGGCCTAGGATGCAGTCAGACGTGAGAAAGTATGTGGTAGAGTGTGTGGTATGCCAAAGGGAAAAAGGAACAAGTTCAAATGCAGGTCTATATACTCCATTACCAATCCCTAATAAACCTTGGGATTTGGTTAGCATGGATTTTGTCTTGGGTCTTCCCATGACTAAACCAGGATATGCCAGTATATATGTTGTTATGGACAGGTTTTCCAAAATGGCGCACTTTTTGCCATGCAAAGCTACACATGATGTTTCCAATATTGCAGGTTTGTTCTCCAAGGAGGTTGTTAGACTTGATGGGTTACCTTTAAGCATTGTCTCAAACTGAGATCCTAAGTTTGTAGGACATTTTTGGAGGACTTTGTGGCATAGGTTAGGGACAAATTTTTCCTTCTCTTCTGCTTATCATCCTCAATCTGATGGATAGACAGAGATGATTAATAGATCCTTTGGTAATTTGTTGACGTATTTGACTAAGAACCATGGGGTCACTTGGGATACTATTCTTCCACAATGACTTTGTGAACAAAAGTACCGAACTAAATCCTTTCCAAATTGTATATGGAACCCATCCTAGAGGTGTTCTTGAACTCAGAGAAGTGCAGAATATTGAAAGGAGTCCTCAAGTAGATGATTTTTCTGAAGTGATGAGAGACATACATCAACAATTCCAGGATAGATTGATACAAACCACTGAAAAGTATAAGCAAGCAGCAAATGTCACAAGGAGATATGTTTAGTTTAAAGTGGGAGACATAATGATGATTCATCTCAAAAAATAAAGACTCCCTAAGGAGAAGTACACCAAGCTACTCTTGAAAAAGATAGGTCCTTTTAAGGTCCTAAAATGATGTGGAACAAATGCATACAAGATAGATCTACCCCTTGATGTTGGTTTATCTCCTATATTCAATGTATCTAATATATATGTATATAAAGGTTCTGTGGATGATATTTGTGTTGTAGGTCCATCTGATTTATCCAATCCAGCTATGTTGGAAGGACTTCCTTCCCCTCTCAAACCTGAGGTTGAGTGCATTTTGGATCAAAGGGTTAGCAAGAAAACAAGGAGGAAGACTTACTTGGAGTACCTAGTCAAATGGAAGAATCAACCTTTAGAGGATGCTACATGGATGACTCTTGAGGCCATTAGGAAGACTGAAACTTGCTTTGCAGACATCCCAACTCAAGGGACTTGAGTTTATTTTTGGCCCGGGAGTATGATGTAGAGAAAATTCCATTACACATCTATTTTCAAGCACATGGTGGCGTCTACAGGTTCATTTGTGATGTAATAATGGGTTGGATCAATGATTGCCCTTGATATAATTGAATGCCTATAAGTATGGTCAATAATCTCTTAGGTGAGCATATAAACCTAGAGGTCTATTAGGCCATGAAGGCTTGGAATTTGTCTTAAGTGTTTGGAGTCTAAGAAAATCGTAAATAATGACCTTGGATGTCTTTCCATAAGGTCTAGGTGGTTAATAAGTGATGTTGTCCTAAGTTGCAAAATGTTGTATTTGTTGTCAAACAACTTTTCAAAGTTGTCGGTAGGATGCCAACTACTTCTCCAACGGTCCTAACTATTCAAAAGCTGGTTATGCACATTGGAAAAGGTTTATATAGGCTTGGACAACCGTATGAAGAAAGGAGTTGAAATTTTTGTAAATTTTGGTGGAGAAAGTAAATAGAACAAGTTTGATTTCATCATAACCATGATTATTTTCCATACTATTTGTACAAGAGCGTGAGATCTATTGATAAGTTTTTGATCTGGTTAGGAAGAACCCTGAAACACCCTTCCAATGCATTTTTTCTAACCTCTTGAAGTAAAGATTAGTGGAAGTTATAAGTGTTTCATCCTCTGTAGGTTTGAAACCCCTCCATTTTCAAGGGTTACCATGCAAATAAGACCCTAACTTGCAATCTACTCATTGGGATCCAATGGCCATGGGTAGAATGCAAGTTAGGGACGTGTATTTTGAGATTCTAGAGGGGCGAGATTAGAGGAGTTGGTTGGTACATTACCACCAAGCCCTAGTCTAAACTGGTTGAGGGTTTAGATCAGATTAGATGAGTTTCATTGAGCATACAATGAACAATGATGAGATGATGAGTTGAATTGATGGAATTGGATTATTTGAAGATAGAAGAAACTTCTGAAAGAGTTGGAACCTTCTTGTGATCCCATTATCATATACCTCCTTTGTGAAATCGGTCTAACCTGATCAATTAGGCCTATGACCCAAGTAGGTGTTGAAGAGTGCAGGAATAGGGTGGAATTCCAATGTTTAGGAATCTGATAGTAATTCCAAAAGGGTGTTTGAAACCTAAATTTATTTTGGGTGTTGTTTGGTGTTATGTGGAGAAAATTCCAAATAGATAGTGAGGTAGTGCTACTAACCGGTAGACCGGTATCGATAAACCTATACCGAAAGACCTGTACCGGTAGGCTTGTCTAGGCCTCAAAAGGCAATATTTGTCTTGAGCTTCAAAATAACATTGTGGAAGATCTTGAGAGGTCTTAGGAAGTGGGTAGAAGTTTTGTGCCATCCGTAGTTAGGGGTAAGAGTTTGATTTCATAGTTGAGGTGTGAATCATAGCCATGAGGGAAACTCAAGGTAAAGAAGACCAAGGTGTGTAGGTGGGTTTATCACCCTATTGCTGCCAACCTCTGCATCATAAAATCTTTTCATTTTAAACCAAGCCTTGATTACCGATTAACAACCTGAACACTAAACAATCACACCGGTAAGATAAGACTAGATATCAAGAGAGCTAAACATACAAATGCATAACCCACAACACCCTATGTACGAGGAAAACCCAATATGGGAAAAAGATCGATGAGAAATGCTGCTGGAGTCTACTTTAGGGCACCAACCCAAGGAACACCAACCCATACTGATTTAGGGTACCAACCCAAGGAGAACCAACCCCTGCACAAATAACCAACTTGGTGTAATATATTGTAATACAATTTTAATGCAATGAAAGCACCTAGTTGCAACTGAGTTCTATAACACTTGATCAACATATGTGTTGGCATATGTGCAAAGCATGATGACATGATGATATTGTATGTTGTCATTTATGTCAATATGTTGAAGTATGAACCGGTATGTTATAGTATGCAAAATGGCAAGAGAACCGGTATGATGATATGAACCAGTATATGTGAAAAGGTGAAGTGGTATATTTATTCAAGGTGAACCGGTATGTTGGTATGAGAACTGGCATATGGAAGTTTTGTATTGGGGTTTCATTTGGCATGACTACTGGTTGGTAGTCTTAGCTTTAGGGTTTTTGGTTGATGCATTCCAAGCTTGTGTGATTCAACCGATAACATCTTGTGATCAGTTAGCATTGTAATGAAGACCAGATAAGTGCTACCACATCAGCCCTGTGCGCATGAAGGATTTCCTTGAGGATCTTGCATGGGGATTTCTCCTATCTATGTCAGGAATGTGTGAAGTCCCTGTAAACGATGGAGAGCGTGTGATGGGTTATCAGCTTCCTGAAGCGGCAAAGAATGAATGTTGGAGAACGTCTTGAGATCTGTTCAAGACTGTTGTATTCAATGCAGTGTGATTAATGGTTAGAATTGAACCGACTGAAGTGTTAAACCTAAATGTTTAGGGTTTAGGGTTTATGCTACCGACCTATCTTTTTCCTACAAGGTCGATGATGTTTTTCATTTTGAAGTTGTTGGAAAATGTTGTGTGTATCCAAGTGAAGAGATACTTGATTCTTGCTAGACCAGAGAAGTGTGTTGATACCTACAGAGTGTGATTGCAGAAGAGGAGGAGCTAAAGTGGATATGCTTTGGCATTGAGTGTTGTTATCAGATCAGTGTATTACCTATTGACTTCTAACCATTTCAATAGTTGGAAAATCTCTTAACCGGGTAGCTTTAATAGGATTTTGTGTAAATCCTTTAATAGGGTGACTCAATTCAATGAGTTCTTCAAATCCTCTTGCAAGGTAACCTTTAATAGGGTTCTAACCTTTAACCGGGTATTTAGCCATCCCTTAACCGGGTGATCCCTAGCAGGATCGGTTCCTAGCAGAGCCTATTGTAATAGTCTTTAACCGGACTAGGCTCCTAAGAAAGCGGACTTCAAAAGAGTTCAAAGAGATTCTTGTGGGTATTCATCCCCACCGTGGTTTTTCCTAGTTGGGTTTCCACATGAAAAATCAGTGTGTCATGTGTGATGCCTTTCATGTGATGGTTTAGTGTTTTATGTCAAACTGGTAAAATATGTTGAACTAGCAGTAATTATATTTTTGATGATAGATTACTTGTTTATGCATAAGGGTGAAGTGGAAATGAGGTATTAGATTGTATGGAAAGCTAAGGGTTACTAGTTTATGTCTTTCACATTCTCACTATGTTTTACCGATAGTAATCTGATTTAGACCGGTGTTATTGCTTTCCAGTCAAAGTTAAGTGTTTGCAATCAAATCGGTTCAGTACAAGTGTTTTTACCTGTACTGATTCACCCCCCCCTCAGTACCGGTTTGGTGCTAACTATTAATCATTTATTCATCAATTAGTATCAGAGCTTCCTCTAGGTCCTCTATGTTGTAAGCTTAACCGCTTGAGGAAAAGATCCTACTCTAATGATGAAGAGGGAAGGTGCAAAGTTCAATAGAGACAACTTTAAAATATGGAAGGACAAAATGAAGATATACATCAAAAGCATGGGTGCTCAACACTGGAGCTATGTTGAGAATGCTTATGTTATCCCTACCGATACTCTCACCGATGATCAAAAGAGAGAGATTTTGAAGAATGAGCAAGTCATGGAAGCCCTAATTAGCAGTCTATTTGTCATTGAGTTTATTGATGTTCAGGATAAAGACAATCCCAAAGAAGTATGGGATGCTCTTGAGAATCTCTATGGCAGTGATGAGCATGTGAAACAAGCTAAGGAAGAGAGCCTTAGGGGAAAGTTTGAAGACATGGGGATGGTTGAAGGAGAGACCATTCAACAATATGGAATAAGAATCAAAACTATTGTTGGAGACATCAAGAGTGCAAGTGGTAAAATAGATGATTCCATTGTTGTTAGCAAAGTCTTGAGATCCTTATTACCGGTCTATGCAATAAGGGTTGCTGCTATTCAGGAGTTGAGGTCTATAGACAAGACAAAGGTATCCGTAGACTCCATCATTGCTAAGTTGATTTCTTATGAGCTAAATAATTATGATGGCAGTATTTAGAAGACTAAATCAGCCTTTAGAGCATCTGTTGCACCATCTAGAAAGGGTAAAGAAGCTAGTACCAGTTGTGAACCAAGACAAAGCAGAGAAATGGATGATGAGGAGATCTTGATGGAATTTGAAGCTCTTCTTGCCAAGAGACTTCCTAAGGGAACTGGTAAATATAGAGGTAAGTGCCCTTTGAAATGCTTCTCTTGTAATAGGATAAGACACATTGTTGTAAACTGTCCTAATGGTGATAATAAGGATAAACTGGAGAAGTTCAAGAAGTTCAAAGGAGGAAACAAGAGAAACTATCTTGTAGCAGTTGGGTGTCACTGATGAGGAATCAGAAGATGAAGAAAGTGAAGATATTGTGTTTGTAGTAGTCAAGGAAGATGTGTTAGACAAGAAGGCTCTTGTCTCCTACTTTGATAATTCCAATGAGTGGATTATTGACAGTGGCTGTTCTCACCATATGACTGGTGACCAAAGTAAGTTTCTATCTCTGGAAGAGTATGATGGTGGTGTGGTTCATTTTTGTAATGATGTACCATGTATGGTAAAAGGCAGAGGGTCCATCTCTCTAAATGGAAAAAGCAGTGCTGATAATGTGTATTGGGTAGAAGGTCTCCGACACAACCTTTTGAGTGTTGCCTAGCTAAATGATAATGGACTCACTCTGGAATTCAAAGATGGAGTGTGCAAAATCAAAGGAAAGAATATTGAATTGATGGCCACTGGTATGCAGACCAAAGGTAACCTATTTTAGTTGAAAGCAAATATCAGTACATGTCTAATGGCTAAGTTTGATGATAGCTGAATATAGCATAGGAGACTCTACCATGTAAACTGGGGAAAATGTCTTCCTCAACCTTCAAATGTAAATCTTTCACTGCAGACAATTTACTTGATCTTGTGCATACTGATTTGTGTGGTCCTATGAAAACTAGGAGTGTGTAGGGAGATAGGTATTTTATGATTCTTACTGATGATTGCTCAAGAATGATGTGGGTCACATTCTTGAAGCACAAGTCCGAAGCCTTTGGAAACTTCAAAGCCTTCAAAGCACTGGTTAAAAAAGAAAGCGATAAGAAGATTAAGTGCCTAAGAACTGATCAAGGAGGATAATTCACTTTCGGTGAATTCAACAAGTACTGTAAAGAGAATGGCATCAAGAGGCAACCATCAGCCCTTCAAACTCCACAACAGAATGGCCTAGCAGAGAGAAACAATCGGACTATAGTTGAAGCAGCCAGAACAATGTTGATCCAAGGAAAAGTTGCTCACACCTTTTGGAGAGAAGCAGTGAGTACTGCAGTCTACACAATGAATCGGGTACTCATCAAAAAGGGTAAGGATAAAACACCTTATGAGTATTGGACTGGTAAGACTCCTATAGTAAGCTACTTTAGAGTGTTTGGTAGCAAATGTTATATCAAGAGGAGTGAACATCAGAGCAAGTTTGATGCAAAATGTGATGAGGGAATATTCCTAGGGTATTCCACAAAGAGAAAAGATCTCAAATGTTTCAACAATAGGACTCAGAGAATTGTTGAAAGCATCAATGTTAGAGTTGATGAAACCTCTGAGAAACCTAAGGAAACTGACTGTGAGCAAGTGGTAGATGAATCGGTAGTAACCTTCTGGGAACTGGTTGCAAAATAGCCTAGTACCAGTAGCAGTGCTCCTACACTAGCAAATACTGATGCTGATGAAGATGAGGATGAAGAAGAAAAGCAAGAGGATACAACCAAGATCATACCTAGGTATGTAGAGCTGAATCATGATCCAAAGTAGATCATAGGAGATAAGGATGCATGAATTCTTACAAGAAGAAAGGTTAGAGAAAACTCTTGCATGATCTCTGAATTTGAGCCTAAAACATTCAAAGAGGCACATAAAGATGAAGATTGGATCAAGGAAATGGAAGAGGAACTTGAACAAATAGAAAAGAAGGGTACATGGTCTTTGGTACCTAGACCTGAGCATAAAAATGTCATTGGTACCAAATGGGTTTTCAGAAATAAGTTGAATGAATATGGCTCAGTGGTTAGAAACAAATCCAGACTGGTGTGTAAATGATATGCTCAAGAAGAAGGAGAAGACTATGGAGAAACCTTTTCTCTAGTAGCCAGATTGGAAGGAGTTTGTATGCTCCTTGCATATGTAGCTTTCAAGGGATTCAAAGTATATCAAATGGATGTAAGATCTACATTCCTAAATGGAATACTAGAAGAGGAGGTGTATATAGAGCAACCAGATGGGTTTGCCCTATCAGAAGATAGTGACATGGTGTGTAGGCTACATAAAGCCTTTATGGACTAAAGCACGCACCTAGAGAATGGTATGAATGCTTCCACTCCCATCTTGTGAAGATTGGATTTGGAAGAACAAGTGAAGATACAAATATCTACTTGAAATCAGAAGGAGATCAGATTCTGATCTGTGAAGTATTTGTTGATGACATAATTTTTGGTGGAGATGACAAGATGAGTCATGACTTTGTAGATGAGATGAAGAAGGAATTTGAGATGTCACTTATAGGGGAGATTAAGTTCTTCATTGGACTACAGATTCAACAAATGAAAGATGGAATCTTTATCACTCAGTCCAAGTATGTTAAAGAGGTGTTGAAGACCTTTGGCATGGAAGACAACAAACCGGTTGGTACACTGATGGTGACTAGTTGTAAATTATCAAAAGAGGATAGCTCAGCGTTGGTAAATGAGAAGGAATACCAATCAATGATTGGTAAGTTTCACTATGTAGTACATAGAAGACCGCACATTGCACATGCAGTGGGAATTACTACATGGTTCTAGAAAAGCCCAAGAGAATCCCACTTGGTATCAGTCAAGCGGATTCTTAGATATCTGAAGGGAACTATTGACTATGGATTATGGTATCCATATAGTAATGATTTCTACCTGAAAGTGTTTACAGATGCTGATTGGGCTAGTAATGTGGACGACCAGAAGAGCACAACCGGTGGTGCATTCTTTCTTGGTGGTAGACTAGTCTCATGGATGAGTAAGAAGCAAAGTTGTATCTCTCAGTCTACAGTAGAAGCGGAATATGTTGCAGCATTTATGAACTGCACCCAGAGAATTTGGATGAAGCATGTATTAAATGGCTTCAAAATTCCTGTATCTGAACCGGTAAGTATATTTTGTGACAACACAAGTGCAATTAACATCTCCAAGAATCCAGTTTTACATGCTAGAACCAAGCACTTTGAGCTCAAGTATCATTTCTTGAGGGAGAAGGTTCATAACAAAGAGGTTGTATTGGAACATTTTTCCAGTAAGAAGCACCTAGCATAAATATTCACCAAGCCTCTACTAAAGGCTACCTTTACCTATTTGACAAGTGAATTAGGGGTGTTGCCCCTTCAAGAGGTGAACTAAAGGTGTGTGCTCCACATCAGTCAGGTCTTACATTGATATATCTTTTTAAGGATTGGTGTGTTGAAGGATACTACTCCTTAGGGAGAGCAGCATAGTGGAACATAGATGTGTATGCCTCCACTTTGACATTGTTGTCAAAGGGGGAGAAGATGTGAAGCGGAAAAGATATATGCCATATTGGGGAGAAGATGTGAAGTAGAAGCATATACATATCTTTGTATATTGCCATCAATGCCAAAGGGGGAGATTGTTGGCATATGTGCAGAGCATGATGACATGATGATATTGTATGTTGTCATTGATGTCAATATGCTGAAGTATGAACCGGTATGTTGTAGTATGCAAACAGGCAAGAGAACTGGTATGATGATGTGAACTGGTATATGTGAAAAGGTAAAGCAGTATATTTGTTCAAGGTGAACCGGTATGTTGGTATGAGAGCCGATATATGGAAGTTTTGTATTGGGGTTTCATTTGGCATGACTACCAGTTGGTAGTCTCAGCTTCAGGGTTTCTAGTTGATGCATTCCAAGCTTGTGTGATTCAATCGATGACATCTTGTGATGAGTTAACATTGAAATGAAGACTAGATAAGTGCTACCACATCAGCCTTGTGCGTATGAAGGATTTCCTTGAGGATCTTGCATGGGGATTGCTCCTATTTACCTCGGGAATGTACGAAGTCCCTGTAAATGGTGGAGAGCATGTGATGGATTATCAACTTCCTAAAGCGACAAAGAATGAATGTTGGAGAATGTCTTGAGATCTGTTCAAGACTATTGTATTCAATGTAGTGTGATTAACGGTCAGGATTGAACCGATTGAAGTGTTAAACCTAAATGTTTAGGGTTTAGGGTTTATGCTACCAACCTATCTGTTTCCTATAAGGTTGATGATGTTTTCATTTTGAAGTTGTTGGAAAATGTTATGTGTGTATCCAAGTGAAGAGATACTTGATTCTTGCCAGACTGGTCAAGTGTGTTGATACCTACAGAGTGTGATTGCAGAAGAGGAGGAGCTAAAGTGGATCTACCTTGGCATTGAGTGCTGTTATCAGATCAGTGTATTACCTGTTGACTTCTAACCATTTCAGCAGTTGGAAAATCCCTTAATCGGGTAGCTTTAACAAGCTTTTGTGTAAATCCTTTAACAAGGTGACTCAATTCAATGAGTTCTTCAAATCCTCTTGTGAGGTAACCTTTAACAGGGTTCTAACCTTTAACTGGGTATTTAGCCATCCCTTAACTGGGTGATCCCTAGCAAGATCGGTTCCTAGCAGAACCTATTGTAATAGTCTTTAACCAGACTAGGTTCCTAACAGAGTGGACTTCAAAAGAGTTTAAAGAGCAGCTTGTGGGTATTCATCCCCACCATGGTTTTTCCCAGTTGGTTTTCCACGTGAAAAATTAGTGTGTCATGTGTGATACCTTTCATGTGATGGTTTAGTGTTTTATGTCAAATTGGTAAAATATGTTGAACTAGCAGTCATTATATTTTTGATGATAGATTACTTGTTTATGCATAAGGGTGAAATGGAAATGAGGTATTAGATTTTATGGAAAGTTAATGGTTACCGGTTTATGTGTTTCACATTCTCAATGTGTTTTACCGGTAGTAATATGATTTAGACCGGTGTTATTGCTTGCTAGTCAACTTTAAGTGTTTGCAGTCAAATTGGTTAAGAAAAAGTGTTTTTGCCTGTACTGATTCACCCCCCCTCTTAGTTTTGGTTTGGTACTAAGTGTTTATCATTTATTCATCAAGATGTCTGCCAGTTAACAACCTCCTCTTCTTCACTGGAGTTCACACTACTGGTTATCAGATTACTCTCTCTGATCACTCATTGGTTACTCCCAACCTTTCTTCTCTCTCTCCAAGCCTCACACTTCATAGTGTCACTCTTGGATGTCTTCCTGAACAATCACTCCTTACCGGTATGCTTGACTATTAAGACTATAATAGTTTACCAGTTACTCTATCTCTACTAGTTAGACTCTCTCACTGGTTTAGCTTGCTAACACACACTATAACTCTTTGAGAAATAACTCTTAGGCAGATAGACTTTCTTTTTGCTCGAGCTCTCTTTCCTCTCACACCTCGCATGTAGCATCAAATCATTTTAGTCTTGAGTTGACATATTTATTTTTTAGGGTTCCCGCCAAAAGCAACATTCAAATGGTGACGTGTTATGTTTTACCTTCACCAACTCAATTTGTATTAGATCTAATCTAATCTACTTTTTTGGAATCATGATCTGCATCACACCAAACAACACTAACATCTCCTCACTTTTCAATGCACATTTTCTATTTTTGGATGTGTATGACATGCTTTTTTGCGTTCCTCTGTCAATCACCATTAATGGCTTGACTATTTCCTTTAGAAAATAGGTACAAAGATCAGATCATCTTTCAAGGTCAGTTTAATCACCTTGTCACCTTGTCTTCCTTAAGTTAGAATATTTTTCCATCCTCCCATGATTTGCAGGTTCTTTATTAATGCCAACCTTCTTGTTGACTACTACGTCGATGAGTACTTCACCGAGGTTCTCACCACCTAATTTCCACCTATCATCCTTGTCGACATCCAACTATGCTCAGTTTGCTATGTCAGTTTGGCATCATCTTCAGTCTACTATGTCGATTTGACATCCTTCACCGACCAAGACTAACTACTAGTTCAACTCACCTTACTGGTATAACCTAACTTCACCGATGGAACTTCATACATGTTAACCTCTTCTCTATCAGTGGATCAACTTAGCCTTCCATCAAAAAGGATGATCCCTCTACTAATTCCATTTATTGGTAGCATTAAACACCTCTATGTATACTTTTTCACATCCTTTTGTTCTTCTTTGCTTGCTTGCTTTGCCTTGCTGGTGGTCCTCCTTTACCGATAGATGATGCATTTCATGTGTACTGGTAACATACCTTTCTATTTGCTTACACACATATAGATTGAAATCATCATGTCTTACTTCACCCATACCAGTTACCACTACTTACTCACTGGTGACCATGCCATATCGGTTGACATCAATGACAACATAATGCCAACAATCTCCCACTTTGGCATTGATGTCAACTTACTGCAAGTCTTCACACCGATAGATTTATTGCCCTTTGACACAATGACAAAGGGTCAGGGTACTTCATTCTCCCCTTTGATTCATACTTATATCCCCCTTAGTCAAATCTATTGTTAGTGATTACAACTAGTATTGAGACATAAAACCCTAAACTTTCCATATGATCAACATGTGGTACATGACCCTTAAAGAAAATATGCTAGAGAGAGAAACACAAAAGCTAGCAAGGTACATGAATGGTCTTAAGTTTAGTATTCAAGATGAACTGAATTTGTTTAACCCTAAATCAATGCACAAGTGTTTTCAGATGGCACTTAGGATTGAGGAGAAGCAAAAAAGGAGAGGACAACACAATAATAGAGGAAAGGGTACAAGTTTCAGAGGCAAAGGTAGATTCAAGGGAAGAGGACCATCTCCTAAACCCCAAGGAGAGTCTAGCCATTTGGAACAAGAGGGAGAATCAGGGAACATAGGTAGCTTCAAAGGAAGGAGGGGAAATGGTAGAGGAAAATTTGGTGGAAGAGGACCTAGTGTCTTTACCGGTAGGTGTTTTTCATGCAACCAAGTTGCGCATCAGTCATTCAGATATCCTAAGAAACTAAGCAATGGTAGCCAAGGAGGTGATAGGAGGGCACATCTAATACAAGAAGAAGATAGTCAAAGAATGACCTCCTACCACACATCAACTTCAAAGTCTGCAGATCCAGAGCAAGGAGAACTCTTTATGATCAATAGGACCCTCTTGAAAGTGTCAGCCGTCAAAGAACCACCCCAGAGGAAATCTCTTTTCAAAACCTCCTGCAAAGTACAAGGCAAGGTATGCAAAGTCATTGTGGACTCAAGGTCCACATATAACATAGGTTCTATTGAAATGGTTACTAAGCTTAACTTGCAAAGAATACCTCATTTGCATCCTTATAAAGTGTCTTGGTTGAACAAAGGTCAACAAGCCTTGATTAGAGAGCAAGTTTTGGTAGAATTTTAAATAGGTGAATACAAAGATAGGATGTTGTGTGATGTAGTAGAAATGGATGCTTGTCATCTACTACTAGGCAGGCCTTGGCAATATGATGTAGATGCTAGACATGAGGGAAGGAAGAATGTTTACACCTGTAGCGTCCTAAAATTGCGACACTTGCAATTTCGACTACATTTCGGTCTTCACGATGGTGACGCAACACGCAACCTGAATGGAGACCCCGAAACCTGATTATGACACTGAAAACTGCATTTTCTTGCACCCTGGCCTGAACCTCCTTTGCACCCTGCTGTCCCGGGAGGTGGGACCAGAGCGCCCAGCGCCCTGGTCCCTAGGACCATGGCGCCCAACGCCCTGGTCCCCAGGACCATGGCGCCCAACGCCCTGGTCCCTGGGTCCTATTTTGGGCCCGGTCTCTTTTGGACTTCAGGTCTTTATGTTTGCAAATTGGAAAATTATCTTTCCTGGTCGGCCTAAGGTCGGGAAAATCAGTCTATCAACCCTAAATGACAAGTATATAAACTACATTTTCCTCTCTCATTGGGTAAGGAAGAGGAAGGACATATGTGTACAAGCATGGAAACTATACTCAAGCATTCAAGCATTCAAGCATTCCTTCTAAGTCTCCATTCAAGGCTAAGTGTTGCATTCAAGACAAGGATTCAACCATTGAAGAGGAGATCACTTACTACATACTACTACAACATACAACATACAACATCTATACCTTCGCACATAAGGATACAAACATCCTTACAACAAGGTATTAGTACTTGTTTTACATTACAGACATTTACATTTACAGCACTTGCTCATTTCTTGGTTAATTCCAAAATCGGGGTTTGACCTAAAGGCAAACCCCTAATCCCTAACCCCCCAATCGTCTTCGCTTTTCTGTGTGTAGGTTGCGGGTACGCGGCTGAAATTGAAGATCTGGAATCCTTGTGCAGAGACGAACAGATCCCCCTTCGTTTCGCGGATTTTTCGGAGGACCGTGGCACTGGGCGCCATCGTCTGGACAACTTTTGCTCAAATTTGCAGGACAGCGCCGTATCGACATTTTACTACTAATTCCAGGTCCGCAACTTCATCCTATATCCCTATCTCAGTTTATAAGCGAATCTTTGTCACTTTCTATGCATTCCCAGCTTAATTCTTCTATGCACATTCTTTACAAAAGAGGGTAGCCTTGCTTTCTTAACCCTTGAAACACATTTAGCATCCAATCTTGCATTGTGTGGGATTGGATCTTGTGGGTTTCAACCCCTCTTTTGAATGTAAAGTCCCTCCTAAGTGAAAACCATCAACCCTAGAGTGAATCTCCCTTCCCTCTCCTCGGAGTTGGAAGAGGGGAGAGGAACTAGGGTTCGATTGCAATTTTCCGCTTTACATTTTGGTGAACCCGACGTGAACATCCTTTCTGATTATTCATGCCTAGATCTGAAAATTGGATTCCTTGATTACATTTCCATGTTTGATCTTTTGCAAAATTTTAGAGGTTAATTGCATAAAAACCCTAAATTTTCTTTTTAGTAATTAAACTTGTGAAATGTTTAATTATTAATGCTTGTTTCAGATCTGCCCTTCTATTACAAATTATCAATTCATATCTATGCTTTAATTTTGAAAATTAAGTGGTTAAGTGTCAAAACCCTAATTTTTGAAACCCTCTTGGTTCAACCTTTGACTGATAATTTCACTAATCAAAACATTTCCAAATCAGCTGTAACTTTGGATTCCGGCATAAAATCACAATATCTTTCATCCCTGAAAATTTGGAAAAAAGTTGCGAGGACCATGTGCACTCCGAGCGCCATCGTCCCCGACATTTTTTTTGAAATTTCGGGAGCGAGATCTTACTGTATTTTCCTGCTAAAATCCAGAATTTTGGCTGATTTCATCAATTCTAACACATTCAAAATTACAGTCAAAGTTGGTCTAGCGATTGCTTGGATTGAGGCTTCTAATCATTCAAAAATTGTTGAAATTGAAATTTGTGTCAAAATTGTGTTTCTTACAGTCCTAAATCTGAAAAGTGTGTTATCATTCATTCGAAATTTCAGTGATTTATTCAAATTTTTGCAATTTGTGACTTTTGAAATTAAGTGCTTAATTACAACAACTTTGATTTCCGCTTTCAGAATTGAATTTTGCGTGAAATTGAGTCAATTTTTAAATTTCAAAATTTGCATTGCTCTTGACATTCCCTCTAAAATCATAACATTCAAAATTTCAGTTTCCCTCTCTTTTTCAAAATTCAAATTTTTGCATTTTTCGACAATCTTGGTAGGGTTCAATTTTGAGATTGCAACTTTAATTTGGCCTATCTACAGATCGTAAAATCACTCAATTTTTTCAGATTAGCTCTAAAATCATCATACCTTTCATCCCTGCAAATTTCGAAAAAAGTTGCAAGGACCGTGTTGCACTCCGAGCGCCACGGTCCCGGACATTTTTTCCAAAATTTCGGGAGACTGTCGTGATTGCATTTAACAGCTTAAATCTGGAAGATTGGCTGATTTTACTGAAAATTGCTACCTCTAAATTCAAAAATCTTCTCTCTCTTTCTAGTGCATGAGTTTTACAACAATAAGCCCTACTTACACTATTCCCGTTAGACGAAGCCGTAGAATTAAGTCTTTCCGAGGTGTAATTACCGAGGAGATGGAACCTAATTTGAATCACCTTTTTAACAAGGACATGGGTAATTCCTCTAATCCTCCTAATGATGAAGAAGCTCTCCATGAGGTTTCTGTAGAACAACTTTCAATATTGGATAACCAATTTGATGATTTTTGACAATGGATGTCTCAAGAATACCCTGATAGTCAAGCTCTTCCTTTAATTGAGGGTCTAAAACGTATGCTTCAAAGTGATAAGAATGGAATTGATATTTTGCATGGTATTGCACACATTGTGGATTCGAATGTGATGCCTATGAAGAGTTGTGCTGAAAATTTGGGTTATACACAACCTCCTACTCAAGTCAATCATTCTATTCCTTTGATGACTTCTATTGCTAGCGTACCTACCTTTACATCAAACATAATGGCTACTTCTACACAAGACATTCCTCCTGTGATCACCAATCATGGGGGCAACCCTTCTTCTTCAATTAACCCTTTTCCTTCATTTAATCTGACTTCTTCATTCATTCCTTCAATGAGTGTCCCTATTATATCTCCACAAATGAACATGACGCAAGGGGGCAATTCGTTTAACCATTCCATTCCTCCTTGTAGTGTTCCTCCTATCCAATCATCTCCTATGACTAATTATCATAGGGTCCCACCACCTTACTCTTTACCTTCTTTCAATAACATAACACCTCCATCTCAATCTAACACATCTAATATGAACTCTTTGACTGAAGTGACCATTAATAATCTTGCACAAACTGTCTCTTCTTTACAGCAACAAATTGCTTCTATGAATCAATCTAAGTTTAGTGTGCCCACATTTGATGTTGCGAGCCCACTTTCTCTTGACATTGTTAGAGCTATTCCTCCTAAACATGTTGAAATCCCGCATTTGGAGCTTTATAATGGTAAAGGTGATCCTCTAACACATGTTAAGACTTTTCAAACAATATGTACTGATTTTGCTTATGACCAAAGGTTGCTTGCAAAACTATTCACTAGAACATTAAGAGAAAAATCCCTACAATGGTATTGCTCATTACCTTCCTACTCTATTACTTCTTTCGAACAACTTGCAAATGCTTTCATTCAACAATTTCAAAACAATATAAGTCCTAAAGTTACTTTGATTGATTTAATGCATTGTAAACAAGGTGTTAAAGAAAAAGTGACTGATTTCATTGGTAGATATAAGCATTTGTATGCTCAAATTTCTTTTCTAGTGCCTGACAATGATATTCAAAGAATCTTTATTTCTAATTTACAAAAAGATATTCGAGACAAACTTTTGTTTTCTGAGTTTACTTCTTTCCAACAGTTGTGTGCAACTCTTCACAATTATCAACTGACTGTGAGTCAAATGGAACAATCACATCCTATGGCTCCGAGTGATAAGGGTGATAGCAGTCAAGAACCATTTGGGAAGTTTAAACCGAATAGAGAGTCCATTAAATTCAATGAAAACACCATCAACAACAATGTGAATGCAGCATCAGGTGTGCCTCCTATTTCTAAATTTTTCAAGAAAGAAAGAAAGTATACTCCTTTGAATGAATCATTGCATAGTATCATGAATAAGTTATTGGAACAAAATGTGCTTACTCTTCCTCCTATAAGACAAATTGATCCTGCAAAGATTACGTCACCTTATTTTGATAA
Organism: Cryptomeria japonica; assembly: GCF_030272615.1. Lineage (NCBI taxonomy): Eukaryota > Viridiplantae > Streptophyta > Pinopsida > Cupressales > Cupressaceae > Cryptomeria > Cryptomeria japonica. The sequence continues at coordinate 459,983,444 of NC_081414.1, forward strand.
CAAATCTTTTTGTCAATTTCATCGTCAGCCTGGGCATGATACTGAAAAATGTTTTTCCTTAAAGGGTAAAATTCAAGATTTGATTGATAATAATACTATCTCTGTTTCTGGAGTGAATGATAAAAGCAACACATCTGTAGCTCCTCCTAACCAAAATCTTCAGATTTTCACTGATCCATTACCTTCTCATACCTCTAATGCAATTGAGGCTAATGATTCCACTCTCTCATCTGATGGTCTTGTATCTATGACTCCGAATGTGATTAACTTTGTAGAGTAGCAAGAAAACGCTAAAGAACCTTCCATCACATTTGATTCCAGTGAAACCATTAGGGCACCTGATGGTCCTTTATACATAGTTGCAAAAGTAAAAAATACACCTTGCCGTGGAGTGCTTATTGATCCTTCTTACATGATTAATGTCATTACTGAAGAATTTCTTTTTACTTTGCAATTGAATCAAGTGATATATGACAAAACAGATGTGATTGTGAAACTATTTGATACATTTTCTTCTCCTGCAATTGGTTCTATTACATTGCCTATTGAGGTCCATAACAAATCCCTTGATGTGAACTTTGCTATTATTCCTTCATCCGAACAATTTTGTGTGAAGCTTGGCTATCCTTGGATATCTTCCATGAAAGCTATTGCTTCTCCTATTCACAAGTGTTTGAAATTTCCCCATAATGGTGAAGTTGTTACTGTCAATCATAGTCTCTTTAAACCAGCTGAAAGAACTTCTAGCGTTCCTATTGATTACTTTTGGCCTAAACAATTCCAATCTCTTCCTCCGCGAAGTGATCATCTTTTCAAATCTTATCAAAAGTGGAAAACAGATATGATCTTATCTCTGAGTGAACCTAGAACACCCAAACTTGACATTCCTATCATTCTTGAGAAGGAAGTTCTTCCTTTGAAAGATAAAACTAATGTCTTTCCTCAAGAAGATTCCCAACCCGTTCCCATGGATGTGATTATGTCTATGCCTAATAAACCTTCTAAGAGTAGACCTATACCTCCTCATCATGATGGACTTGGTCTCCTTCCTAAACCAAAAATTCCTCCTTTATATGGAGCAGTTCCTCCTCCTTCCTTCTATAGAGAGAAGAGACCTTCTTCTTCTCCTATTATCCAGCCTAAGAGACCACAACCTAAACACCCAAGTGCTAAGGATGAGAACATTCCTCCTCCTCAATCTTCTCCACTTCCTACTAAGACTGGATGAAATCGTTCTGCACGTGAATGCCGATGAAAGCGTCGTCTTAGGGCTCAAGCAGCTGCTTCTCAAACTTTACAATCTCCAAAAACACCTTCAACAAGCATTATTCCATTTTCTCCTCAGCCGACGATTGAGCTGAAATCTCCTAAACATAAGATGCATGATGGTCTTGATCCTGTGCGAGTTAAAGATTATATTTTTATAAATCTTGATGATGATATAGATGAAAATGTTATTCATGATGAAAATGTTACTTCTCTTGCTTCTGATAGTGAATATGAACTTGTTGATATTGATAACCACTTATCTAATGAATTTTCTAAAGCACTTATCCTAGCTCCTAGACAAGAACAACGTGGCTTGGAACATGAACATAGCCCTTGTTTGGATCTTGTGATAGCTCCATCTGCTGTGTTGGATGTTCCTCCTCTAGCGTGTTCCCTACCTTCCCGAAACATTGATCAGCAAGATCGGGGGGTAGATGACGTGCTAGACTAGTTACATTAGCATAGAAGATTCTCTCCTCCTCTTTTGTGTTACTTCCTCTATATGTTATTCTCATTCTTCTATTTGTTGTCCTTAGTGTTGTCTACTTGAGGACGATGCAAAGCATTGAGATCTCTCGATCTCTCTCATGTTGACTCAAAAGACACATGTGTTCCCTTCTTCTAGGTGACCTTCCTTGATTGGGGAATGAAGAACAATTATGCATACATACATATGATATACATGAATTATCATACAACATACTGACCCCGAGGAAAGCGAAGTCACCTTGTGCTTTGTGTTTTGTGTCTGTTATCCTTGGGCTTGTCTCACACTTGGGGGCTAAATCCTTGTGATAACGTGCTCCTTTCCTTTCTCATTCTTATATGTATCACTACCTTAAAGCAATCACCCCCGTTGAGGCGTGTGCGATCACTTTAACGTAGGGGGGCATACATCCCGTTCATATCTTTTCAAGATACTTGAAAATTTCTTGACAAATTTAGCTTTGCCTTGAAAATTTTTGATATCTTTCTTGCATGACTCATAGTGAGGGAACCTTACTACTGACAGTCATGGTTCTCCCTCGTGATCTTCCCTTTTACTTTGTCAATTGAAGTCGTAAGATCCTTATTCCACTGGGGGCTTGGTGTATCTTGCCTCCTTGATGTGGTGAAAGTCTTTCAATATTGTTTCCTTGTACTTTACCGGAAGTATGAGCATACATACTCCCGCTAAAGTGGGGGCTAAATGTAGCATCCTAAAATTGCAACACTTGGAATTTCGACTGCATTTCGGTCTTCACGATGGCGACGCAACACACAACCTGAATGGAGACCCCGAAACCTGATTATGACACTGAAAACTGCATTTTCTTGCACCCTGGCCTGAACCTCCTTTGCACCCTGCTGTCCCGGGAGGTGGGACCAGAGCGCCCAGTGCCTTGGTCCTTCAGGACCAGGGTGCCCAGGACCATGGCACCTAGCGCCCTGGTCCCTGGGTCCTATTTTGGGCCCGGTCTCTTTTGGACTTCGGGTGTTTATGTTTGCAAATTGGAAAATTATCTTTCCTGGTCAGCCTAAGGTCGGGAAAATCAGTCTATCAGCCCTAAATGATAAGTATATAAACTACATTTTCCTCTCTCATTGGGTAAGGAAGAGGAAGGACATATGTGTACAAGCGTGGAAACTATACTCAAGCATTCAAGCATTCAAGCATTCCTTCTAAGTCTCCATTCAAGGCTAAGTGTTGCGTTCAAGACAAGGATTCAACCATTGAAGAGGAGATCACTTACTACATACTACTACAACATACAACATACAACATCTATACCTTCGTACATAAGGATACAAACATCCTTACAACAAGGTATTAGTACTTGTTTTACATTACAGACATTTACATTTACAACACTTGCTCATTTCTTGGTTAATTCCAAAACCGGGGTTTGACCTAAAGGCAAACCCCTAATCCCTAACCCCCCAATTGTCTTCGCTTTTCTGTGTGTAGGTTGTAGGTACGCGGCTGAAATTGAAGATCTGGAATCCTTGTGCAGAGATGAACAGATCCCCCTTCGTTTCGCGGATTTTTCGGAGGACCGTGGCGCCGGGCGCCATCGTCCCAACAACTTTTGCTCAAATTTGCAGGACAGCGCCGTATCGACATTTTACTACTAATTCCAGGTCCGCAGCTTCATCCTATATCCCTATCTCAGTTTATAAGCAAATCTTTGTCACTTTCTATGCATTCCTAGCTTAATTCTTCTATGCACATTCTTTACAAAAGAGGGTAGCCTTGCTTTCTTAACCCTTGAAACACATTTAGCATCCAATCTTGCATTGTGTGGGATTGGATCTTGTGGGTTTCAACCCCTCTTTTGAATGTAAAGTCCCTCCTAAGTGAAAACCATCAACCCTAGAGTGAATCTCCCTTCCCTCTCCTTGGAGTTGGAAGAGGGGAGAGCAACTAGGGTTCGATCGCGATTTTCTGCTTTACAACACCATCACCAAGAATGGGGTGAATTTCACTATGACACCTCTTCCGAATGATAGTAAGGATAAGCACATTGTGACTAGTGTCATGCTAGTAGATGAGAAAGAGTTCATGAAAGGTTTGAAGGAGAAGGATACTCCTTGTTTTGCAATAGTTGTCAAGCCTAGGAATAAACCTAAGAAGTATCCTAAGAACCAAGAGATAGAAAGGAAAGTAGGTCCTGAAGAATTTCAAAATTTGCGAGACCAGTATAAGGGAATAGTTGCAGAGAGTACCAATTCCTTACCCCCTTAAAGGGAAATCAGTTATTGTATTGCTGTCATACTAGGTGCTACACTACCCAATAAGGCAGTATACAAGCTTACCCCTGAACAAAATGCAGAAGTTGCAAGACAGATCCAAGAATTGCTTGAGAAAGGGTTCATTAGGAAGAGCATACGTCCCTGTGCAGTCCCGACAGTACTAGCTCCTAAGAAGGAAGGAACATGGAGGTTGTGTACCAACTCTAGGGCCATCAATAAGATATAGATTCCCAATGCCAAGAATTGAGGGCTTGATGGATTGTCTAGGAGGGGCCAAGTATTATTCCAAAATGGATTTGAAAAGTGGTTATCATCAAATAAGAATCAGAGATGGAGACTAATGGAAGATAACTTTTAAGACCAATGAAGGCCTATTTGAGTGGATGGTTATGTCATTTGGACTTTTGAATGCCCCTAGTACATTCATGAGACTCATGAATGAGGTTTTCAAGCCTTTCATTAATCATTTTTTAGTAGTATATGTAGATGATATATTGATTTTCAGTAAAGATAGGAATGAACATATAACAAACTTGGATTTGATGTTGCAAAGGTTACATGAGGAGCAGTTGAAGATCAATTTGAATAAATGTGTCTTCTTGTACGAAGAACTAGTGTTCCTTGGATTTGTGATTTCTCAAGGAAATTTGAAAATGGATCCATCTAAGGTGGAGGCAATCTTAAACTGGCCAACCCCTTAGTCAGCAAGTGAGGTAAAAGGTTTCCATGGATTAGCAAGTTTTTATTGAAAAATTATTAAGAATTTCAGTGGGGTTAGTGCACCAATGATAGAAACCATAAAAGGTGGTACGAAATGTCAATTTGTCTGGACTAAGGAGGTTGGTAGATCTTTTGATTTTTTGAAAACTAATATTTTAGAGAAACCTATTTTGGTACTCCCTAACTTTCATAAGGTTTTCGCTATTGAATGTGATGCATCAAATAAGGCCATAGGAGGAGTCTTGAGTCAAGAAGGTAGGCAAGTGGAATTTTTCAGTGAGAATTTAAATGAAGCAAAACAAAAATATTCAACCTATGATCTAGAGATGTATGTTTTGGTACAATCTCTCAGGAAATGGAGAAACTATCTATTACCTAAGGAGTTTATTTTATATTCTGACAACCATGCTCTAAGTTTTTTGAACATGCAGGAGAAACTAAATCACCGACATATGAAGTGGATGGAATATCTTCAAGCTTACACTTTCACTATCCTACATAAAAAAGGAGTACCTAATAAAGTTGTTCAAAATCAATGCCCTCTAGTTGAGAGTAACCCTTGCACAAAAGTCTAGATTTATGCCTAAGAATTTTACCTTCTTCATTCATCTTGTTCCAGTAGACCCATTTGGTGCCAATGATGTTCTTATCTTCCAATCTAGGGACTATTTCCCAAGTCTTGTTTGTCTTAATCTATTGCAACTCTTCTTCCATGGCATTCATTCATTTATGACTTTTGATAGCCTCATTGAATGTTTTAGGTTCTACTTCAGTCATGAGGTAGGAATTGACGTGTTCATCATTCCAGGCAAGTCTTCTCCTAGTCTGCACACCATCACTCTTATTACCTAAAATTTTCTCTTCTGGGTGATTGATTTGCACATACCGGTTAGAGAATTTATTGGATGCTTCTTCTGGTTCATTGTCTGACTGAGCTTCTTCACCTTCATCACCAGAATCATCATACCAATTTACTTGTGCTTGTCTTCTTGTATGCATATCCTCATAAACTCTTAAATGCACACTCTCAATGACTCTTCTTATTCTTTTGTTATAGAATTTATAGGCCTTACTGTTAGTTGAGTAACCAAGGAAGATCCCTTTGTCACTCATACCACAACTCATAAGGTGTCATTCTAATGTTTGTTCTTAGTTAAACCCATTTCAAGGTATATGCAGCAATATGAACTGTTTCCTTCCAATACATGTTTGATAAACTTACCTCATTTAACATGGTTTTGGCCATCTCCTTGACTATCATATTCTTCCTTTCTACCACACCATATTGTTGTGTTGTCCTAGGGGCTGAGTATTGCCTTTTGATTCCATGTCTTTCATAGTAATCTTCAAGCTCATTTGATGTGAACTCTCCACCCCGGTCTGATCTTAAGCATTTCAGCTTGCACCCACTTTCCTTCTCTACCATCTTCCAAAATATCTTGAATCTATCAAATGCTTCTGATTTATCTTGTAGGAAAGTGACCCTTGTCATTCTTGAAAAATAATCAATGAAGATCATAAAATATCTTTCATCAGCAAGATCTCTTGTCCTAGTCGGACCACATAGATCTGTATGCACTAGTTCAAGTGGTCTTTAAGTGTTGTGTTCTTTTGTCTTGAATCTCAACTTAGTCTTCTTTCCTTTCACACATTAATCATAAAAGGTGCTTACTGGTTTAATGATGGGTGGTATATTTCTCACATAGCCCTTTTTGCATACTGCAACTAGATTATCAAAATTTATGTGGCCTAATCTTTTGTGCCACAACCAACTTTCATCCACTTGTCCCAACATGCATTGGGATTCAAAATATTCTTTCAAGTTGTATACATTACCATATGTCCTCTTAACTTTAGCTACAATCTGACTAGTACTCTCCTTTATCTGGCAGTCAATAAAATCAAAGGTGAATTTTGTTAGGATTCCCAAAGATACTGAGAGGGGGGGGGTGAATCAATATCTAACCGGTTAAAAGAATATTTGACCTTATTAATTATTTTGCATTCCAAAATAATGTACCAGTAAACAAGAATTCATGCAGTAAATAAGAATAGTAAAGACAACATAGAAAGAACACCATAACACAAGATGTTTAATGAGGAAACCCAGTGTGGGAAAAACCTCGATGGGATTTGTGACCCACAATATTTACTCACTGGCCAATGAATGGATATTACTTACAAGAGGGACCTGCACATGTAGGAAGGCCAATTGCCTAGAGCACACTGCTCAATTACAAAAGGAAGTCTCACTGACTTACTAGTGCAGGAGCACCCCTCCAAAATCTTCCTCTTTCTTGTTTTGTTGGTGTTATGCTTCTTATGAAGCCATTGTACATGAATAAGAGCCATGAGCTCATGTGTGCTAGACTAGGTCCTAGTTAGGGTCCTAGTGGAGATCTTAGGGGTCATGAGTCAAGAATTGTGATTTTCTTGAAAATGGAGGGTACGTGTGTCCTTGAAGTGTTTAGGAGTCCTTTATAACATGGTGGTGTCCTTAGGTTGGCACAATGTGGGTCTAGGAGTCATAAAAAGCAATATTGGGAAAGTTGCTCAAAAGTTGCATGACAACTTTTAAAAGTTGTGAAGCAAATTTTCCACCATGATGTCAAGTTCTTTAGGTTAGTGGGGAAAACCCTAGTTTGGGCACATAGACCAAGGCAAAGGTATTATAAGTACTTGCAAACCCTAAATTCATGGGTTGGATGTCAGACATTGTACGACCCTAGCAAAGAGATTATTCTGAGACTGTGAAACTGTTACCAGTTAGTTTGAATGAAGAAAACAAGCAAGTTAATGGATTGAGAAACATACAAATATATGTGGAATGTTTGACATGGTGTAAATAATTTCATTTCAAGCAATTAGTTTAGGTTTTTATTTGCAGATTAAGTGTGTTTGTAAATAGTCTATAAATTGTCTTCTTACTGTCTAGTTTTGGATAGGATTGTGTAAATGAAGTCTTAACTCCATTTCCCATTGTGGAACCACCATGAAACCATGGGGAATGAGAGTGTAGACCTTGTACCATACTACAAAACAAGCAGGGCCCTTGAAAATTTAGGAAGGCCAAGCAAAGACCTACTCCTAGGCGAGACTGGACAGTGCCTGGTTAGGAGAGGCTAGATTGCAGAGGTCTTGGAGAGAAAGGTTGGATAGAGGAGAGTATATCCTTTAGAGGAGGTATAGAGAAGTGTTAGAAGAATCATTGGTGTGAAGGAGGAGCCTCCACCAATCCAAAAAAGGTGGCTAACCCACAAAATCTTCACTGTGACCCATGCAGACTACAAAACCCTCTCAAAACCCTTGAAAAACCCCAGAATTCACCCTAGGCACTATACGGCCATTTGGAGGCCCAAAACCTAGAAAATACTTAAGTCCTTGCCAATTGAATGGCAGTCCATTTTGGGAGTTAGGGTTGTTTGTGAATCATTTGTGAGAGGGAGCCTTAGAAGACTGGTCAGGAGGCCTAATTGGTCCTAATCCTTGTAGCCCTATTTGAAGGCAAAAACCCAAATTTGTGAAATCGGTAAGGGGTTAGAATATTGAAACCTCTTGGGGGCTCATGAATGGGTGGATAGACCATGAAATAGACCTGAATCAACCTTGCCAAGACCTTGGAAGGTGTGGAACAAGATTAGCCCTTATTAGTCATAGTAAGGTATTTAGAGTCTCATGAGTAGGTGAGACCTTAGGAGCAGCATAACAACTTATTGGTGGGTGGATAGGGCAAGGTCAGGGGATTCCTCAAGTAGAGGGAAGTCCTAGAGACCCTAGGGTGTGGAGAGAATACTAGGTGATCTCAGGGAAGGATCTAGGAGCATAGACTAGGCTAGTCTATCCCAAACCCCATCCCATCAGATTGTTATCAGAGCCAGTAAAAGACTTGGAGGATTGTGTATGTCTCTATATACTGGTGAATCAGTAGGGGAGAGCAGAATGGTTACTAATGCAAAGTTGGCTAGAGAAGTAGAAGAGCAGAAGGAGAAAAATAGACTCCTTGAAGAAGCTATGAGTGAGATAAGGGATAAACTATAGGAAGTGGTGGATCAGAGAACACATGAACCTTGGGATGAAGACACCAAGGGTAAAAGCAAGAGAACTATAGACATAGATGACATAATTCCTGAAGTAGATCCCTTGTTCAATGAAGAACCTTTTGTGAAGGCTATTAAGGCCTTGAACACCAAAGCCTTTGAAGGATTGGCACATTTCAGTGGAAGAATGGACATAGACACTATTATGGAATGGATTGAGGGCATGGAAAACCACTTTGAGTGTGAAGGAGTGAGAGAGGCTCAAAAGGTTAAAGTTGTCAAATCAAGATTAAGGGGAGTAGCTTTGACATGGTGGAAGTACCTGCAAGAAGAAAGGGTTAGCATGGGAAAGCTACCTATTGCAAATTGGAAAGCCATGGTGAGTAAGATTAAGGAGAACTACTTACCAAAGTATTATGAAATCTAGCTTCATAAGAAGAGACAAGGATTGAAGCAAAAAGATCTTGATGTAACTTCCTACACTGAAGAGTTTCAAAAACTTTGTCTTAGATCAAAGGTTCAAGAAGATGAATCTATTAAGGTGGCTAGGTATCTAAGCGGCCTAAAGTGGAACATTCAGGAGGAGATAAGCCTATGGACTCCTACTACTGTTCAAAAATGTCATTAGCTTGCTGTCAAGGTAGAAGAGAGGAACAAAAGGAAAGGAGAATCCAATAATAGGGGTAGAGGCAGAGGTAGAGATCAAGTGAATCACTGAGGTGGTTACCAAAGCAAGACAAGTGAGCCAAGGAACCAAGGAGAAGCCAAGTTGATTGAGCATGGTAGTGAAACCAATCTCAGAGGAGGAAACTTTAGAGGAAGAGGTGCACAAGGTGGTCCAAATAGGGGTAGAGGTACCGGCAGAGGTAACTCCTATTTTGCAACTATGAAGTGTTACAATTGTGGACAATTGGGACACCTGGCATATAGATGCCCTGACAAACCTACCTCATCAAATAGTGGGAAGAGGGTTGTTTATGCACAAGAAGACTCTTCAAGAAACCGGACATTGGATGTGGACCAGATTGAATCAAAAGTTGGTGAGAATCTGATGTTCAATAGGATTTTGATCAGATAGCTAGTTAAGGAGGAACCCAAACATAGGAGAGCATTCTTTAGGGTGAGATGCAAAGTTCTTGGTAAAGTGTGCAAGGTGATAGTTGATACAGGTTCAACTGACAACATCATCTTAGAAGAGGCAGTTAGGAAGTTGAAACTCACAAGAATACCCCACACCAATCCTTACAAAGTAACTTGGTTGAACAAAGGACGGAGTGTGCTAGTCAATGAGTAGACTTGGGTAGAGTTTTCTATTGGAGGATACAAGGACAAGATCCTTTGTGATGTGTTACCTATGGATGCATGTCACTTATTGCTAGGAAGACCTTGGCAATTTGATAGAAAGGTGATCTATGATGGAGAGGAGAAATCCATATCCTTTAAGAAGCACAGCAAGACCTTCAAGATTCAGTCTTTGACAGAGGATGAAGAAGGCACTTCAAAAACACCTAGTGTTTTAATGGCTACTGGTAAAGAATTATTGAGTTTGCTACATGAGGAGGAGATAGTGAAGTGTGCCATCTTTGTGAAGCCAAAGGAGAAAGCAGACAAGTTGTAGGCAGAAATACCCAAGGAGGTGAAGCAAATGTTGCAAGAGTATAAGGATATAGTGAGTGATGGAGCTGTAGACACCTAAAAATGGTCAACGCTTGCGGAGTCATACTTTAACATTTGCGCATTGCCTCATTTTAGGTTTTTGCATCGCATTAACATTTCTCCTATGATTTGTACTTGGTTTTTATCATTTGCGAGCATCGAGTCATTCTTCTACATTCTTCATTCATCTCGCTCTCAAATTTGGTCTTGTCGACAACACTATCCAGTCATGATTTTGATCGATCTTATCCTGTTGCATCAATGTGCGTGCTAATTTGTCATCATTTTGGACATCGTCAATCCTAATTAGGGTTTTGTCCTTCTGTCAATCTTGCGATTGATTTGTCATCGATCGTTGTCCTCTTGTCAATCTTGTTATCTGGCGATCGATTTATCATCAATCCTTATCATTTTCAATCTTGTCGTTTAAACGATTGATTTGTCATCGGTCATTGTCATGTTCGATCTTGTCATTTTGCAATTGATTTGTCATCAATCGTGGTCATTTTCAAACCTGTCGTCTTGCAATCACATTTCTAGTACTCTTGGTCAATAATCTTGTCTACTTGCTTTCAATTATGTGTGTGCACTTGTAGGTGAGATCCACAACAAAGCTATTTGGAGAGGAAAGAAGAACAATGGAGCCGCATGAAGAAGTGTTCAAATAACATCTTTGGTTTGCTTAATTTCTAGTTTTGAATGTTTTTATTTCATGTCTCTATTGAATGTGTTTAGGATAGATCATTGCAATTGTGCTTTCATGATTGAGCTAATGATTAATGTTTATATTGTTTGTGATGATTTCCTAATTTCCTATGCTACATTAATTGGTGAACCCGACGTGAACACTAACCATCTAACCTCTTTATGGTGTTTTTGAGTGCTTTCAAGTTGATTTGCAGGCCAAAAACCCAAAAATAGGGTCGTGCAGGGTTTTCTGGAGACTTCTGCGCCTGTGTGAAGCAACTTGCGCCTGTGTTGAAGACATTTTGCACTTGTGTCCTGCATTCTGCACCTATGTCCTGAGTTCTGTGCCTGTGTAAAGTCCAGAACAGAGGTAGAAATGCAGTATTTTACTTGAAATTTGTTTAGTTTTTGCATTCTGCTTTCTGTGTTTTGGTTTTTGGTACTAATTATCTGTGCAGAATCTTGGCATATGCATGACAAAGATGACAAATGAAACTACTAACATGTGTTATGCAGAATCGATAGTCAAAGACAACAAATCAAACTTCTAACTTGGGTTTTGCAGGTTGCCTTGGAGAAACAACTAAACTTGGTGTTTGTCATTAATGTTTTAGGCACCTAGTGATTTCTAAATAGGTTTGAATGAACATGTTTTTTCTTTTATTGTTGAGTGTGACATTGGAGTAGGAGAGTATGCTCTCATCCTTTTTAGGGTGATTAGAAATCCAGATCTTCGATACCATGCTCGTGTCTTTGATTGTGTGTCTCCTTTAGAGGGCCTGCCTTCCCGACCACTTTGCTTTTGTAAGAAAGTGATAATCATGAGAAGGGAACGACCCAAAGTGAGTACGGCTAGAATAACTTGGTATTCTAACTCACTATAAAAAAAATACCTGATGGGCGAAAGCCTTGAAGGAAGAGTTACGTGGGAATTGCAGTTACTTGGGAAGTGATGACCCTTGGACTCTTTCTCATATCAACATCTAAGTAGGACCTCACGGTCTAAATCGTGCTTGTGCGACTACATTTGTTTGGTATCTTGATGGGCTTAATGTCTCAATCACACTTGCATGACATCAAGGAGTAATGCTTAACAGAAATCCTTACTACACACCTTGTTTTAGAGGCCAAAAACCCTTCTAGTTGCTTGAGAAGGACAAGTTCGGATACTTGGAAGAGATACTAAGTTCACCATGGGGAGATTTCCATGGGGACTGATGCTTGGCTGCCCCGAGAAGTGAGTGCTGTGGAGGGGAGCCCGTGGGGTCAAGCATCTATGTATTCTCCTTGAATCCCATAATGAGTCTACCTCTCAAGTACCTAATGTCCTTGCCTACCATAAGAAATGTGGGAATGAGCATGATTGTCTTGAGTCTAAGTTGCAATATCTTCTATTCTTTGCTTGTCAAAAGTTGAATTGTATCTCATTTCAAGAACAAAACAAATTGATCCAACATAAGATTAAACACAAGAGACATTCATCCAACAAAAGTTCAACAAGATTCAAAACTCATCTTCAAACATGGTTAGCAAACATTGTTCAAAATCTTATCTCAACATTCATGTCACTTACATTTAGGTTCATCCTAGGTTGCATTTTGCAAAGTTCATTGTCAAGTACCAAGTTTAGGTTTCACCTAGGTCATACTCCTTTGCATATCAATAAGGGTCATCCATTTGCATGTGTCCTCTTGCATTAGAGTAATACTATTGTCATACATTTGCATTTCACATACCCTAGGTCCCTTCATTAAGCTTAAGTCATTATCATATCATATTAGAGTCATTTGCATAGTAATTCTCCCTTTGCATATAGTGTCAAAACTAGGTTTTGTCATACTTGAGTAATCCAAATCTTTGATAAACTCTAAGTCATTGTTAGGAAGTCTAGACCTTATCAAACTTTTGTCTTTTGTCATCAATGTCATTTGGTCAAACCTAGCTTAGTATCCAAGCATATAGGGGAGACTTTGCCATTTTATCCTTTTGTCACTTGGTCCTTTTGTCCTTTGAGGTCTAGACATCATTTCAATTTCCCAAGGGTCTCTTTTAGATTTGCATTCCAAAAAGTTTGTCAAAATTTTGAAAAACAACCAAAAACATAGGTTGCATTATTGCCACAGGTTGCATTCTCATTCATTTAGTTTGCATTTAGTTTCATATCATATATCATCCTTGAAAAATTCCCAAAATATTGCATTGCATAGTGACATGTCTATTGAAACAAGGTTCTAAGCACCAATGATGCAACAAACTTTGAGATATCAACCAACAATGCAATCACAATTCTATCCAACCCAACAACAAGGCAATATTGATCAAACTTTTTATGATGAAACAAGTCTCCAAATACAAAAACTAGAGGAGAAACTAGCTCAAGAAAATGAGATTTTGGAACAAAGAGTGAAAAACATTGCGAAGAATAGATCACAAATGTCCAAAATGTTTCAAAAACTTCCAGGTCGAAATCCAAATATTGAGCCAATTGATGTAAGATCTCTTATCGAACGATCAGACATACCAGCTCTCCTCTCCCAAATAGAGATGATGAAACAATTTCAAGAAAAGAGACAACATCAATTTCAACATTATGTGCCTCCACAACAAGAACAAGAAGGTGTTTACTATCAATTAGATTTTCAACCAACACAACCAATGGTCCAATTTCAAAAATATGTCCAACCAACTATACAATGTCCACAACTAGTTCAACCAATGGTGGAATATCAACAAGTTCAATCAACATATCAATGTCAACAACTACAATCACAAATTCAAAAACAAAATTGCAACATGCACCAAGCCAAATTTTGAACATGTCAAACCAATTTGATCAACATCTAGTTCGAAATCAAAACATGACATCAGACCAGAACCAAATTCTTTCCAAACAAGTTCAAATTCCAGATCCAATCATGTCAAAACCTCGAAAGAAAGGTGGCTTTATTGCAATGCGCTTAAGGAAATTACCAAGTGAGTTATTTGAGGAAGATCAAAATAATACACTTATGTCTAGCAATGCCTCATTCCCCCACAAGCAAATGGACTCTCCAGTGGCATCTATCCCTACACCTTTAGAAGTTTCATAAGAACCTTCCATATTGTCCTCATCAAACAATACACCCAAGGATGCAATTATCCAAGGGCTATCCATAATTGATTGCCAAGAGAATCCAATTCATGATGCACATCCTTGTCATGTTTCAGAAATACAAGACCCAATGCCACCATGCACTTTATTGCCATTACTTGTTTTAGAGGACCCCATTCGAAGTCCCTCTTCTTCATGTTCAAGCATTGATTCCTTTCCAGAATCCATCACAAATGTTCAAAGTGCATTTCCTTCATGCCAAAACATTGATTCCTTGTCAGAATCCTCCATGCATATCCAAAGTCCAACCCCATGTCAAGAGGATAATTTAGAGCATGAAGAAATAAGTCCTAAAGAAAATCAAGATCAAGATCCTGAAACCTTATCATCCCATCCAATTGTTGACCAGGATCTCATCTTCCCAGACACTCCCGATGGTTCCCCTATTCTTGTCCATCCTATCCAAAGTCCTATTGACACTCCCTTTCCCAAGCAAGATCAAGATATCCCAGTCCATCCAATCCCAAATGATCCCCTTCCATTTCATGAAAACAATGTCCTTTCAAATCCCATTGGCATTCCACTTCCTAAGAAAGATCAAGATATCCCTTCCCTCCTTTCCGATGATCCCATTGAAAGTCAAGAGCAAAGCACCTTTAAAGAGGAATCCAATGATCTTCCTCCTTGTCAAGATCAAAGTATCCTTCCAAAGTCATTTCCAACACAAGACCCTATCATTCCTTTAGATCCTCCACAAGATCCACTTGTTCCTTCATCTCCACATCCTAATCTAGCATATCCACTCCAAGATCTCATTTCTTGTGATGATCCCATTATTTCTCCCATTCCATCTCTTGAAGAGCCTGTCATTGAACCATGTCCACTACACAATCCTAGTCCCTCACATGATCCTAATCCCCCTCATGACTCTAACATGTCAGTGCAAGATGTTCATGAAGCCTCGACATGCATAGTGGGTTCTTCCACTTTGATGCAATCCGATCCACTTCAAGATCTCATTATTTCTCTCATATCATATCCACCTCATAATGGACTCGCGTCTTCTTCCCAAAGAAAAGAGTATCCTACAAGTCAAGATATTCATAAAGGCAAAGGAGTAGATCTCCATAAGCAAGAATCTCTCCATATCAAAGAAGATCTTAATGGTCATGTCTACACAACTCACTCTCAAGACGTTGGTATCCCTCCATCAAAATCTAAGCATACACCTTCCCCATCGTACTTTCCATCCATCTTAGGTCCTTATATCCCTTCGTCCTTTATGCAAGGTCAGCAAAGGCACACATCCTTGAGTAAATTTCATCAATCCAAAAGAACTCTACTTCATTCATATCCATCCATGCATTCCTTTCCCCCTCTAAGCAATTTGGATGCCAAGTATAAAAGTCATAAGTCTAAAAATCCACATGTATTCAAGGATCAACATGTCCAATCTAATCGACATGTCAAAACAAAGAAAAATATGATCCAAAAAGAAAAAGAAATTTCCAAAAGGCCACAAAGGCCCACTGAGAAAAATAAAGCAAAGTCAAAATCTATATGGGTTCCTAAATCCCTTGTGCAAGCAATGCACTCTAAGGAACCACAAAAGCATGAAAAATCAAAAACCATGTGGATCCCTAAGCGGCTCCTTAAAGCACAAAATCCTAAAGAAACATCCAACTTGGCATCCAAAGTTGCTATTCCTCCATCCAACCCTCTCAAATTTGTTCGTCCATCACCTTCTTCATCCATTTTGGGCCCTTATGTCCGCAAATCCCTGGCTATTCCTTCATCAAAATCTCCATATCCAAAAACCCACTCTTCCTCCATCAGTCCATCACCCCTCAAGGTGTGTGCCAATGTTGATCTTGCCATCCAAACCTCTCAAATTTATTCCTCCACCACCTTCTTCATCTGTTTTGGGCCCTTATGTCCCAAAATCCATAGCCTTTCCTTCGTCAAAATCTCAATATCCAAAATACATTTTTCCTCCATCAATCCATCACCCCTCATGGTGTGTGCCAATGTCAATCTTGCCAACATTTCCATTCAGTGAAGCCCAATTCTTCCAATACCCTATCCATTATCCAATGCATATTTTCCATCCTTCCATCCAGTCCTTTGCATAAATCCTTGCCTTAATTTCATATCTTTTTCCATGTCCTTATCCTACCAATGTCTTTGAGCATACTTTTAAAGGTCATGGTCCATTCTTTTCAAGGCTACTATCCAAACAAAAAAGTCACTTGAGTCCTTCTTCCATCCCCTATCATGTGTCCATCTTCTATTGAAAAAGTCAAAAAAATCAAAAAAAAAAAAAGTGAAAAAAAGACAAAAAAAATAAAAAAATTAAAGCAAAAATAATTCGTCCACTGGTGAAAACCTGGCAAACAGGCACCTTGGGCAAGTACCGTGATGAAAACCTGGCAAACAGGCATCATGCGTAATTTATGATCTTCTTTCACACCACACTTGGGGGCAGGTTTTATCCTATCATATCCTTTTGTCCTTCATTGTTCCATTATCCTATCGAACCCCTGTCATTACCCTTCATATCTTATTATCTCTCATGTCTAGATTCCCTTTCCACCTTTGATCTTGACAAGGCTGAGGATCTTCATGAGCATCATGCATCTTGTTTGCAGCTTTTAGTCCATCATAGCTTTTGTCATTTATCCATTTGCTTATTATAACCTTTCATCCATATTCCCTAGCATATTGCAACTTTCTGCCACTATCCCATATCCTATCCCAACCTTCAGTCCATGTCCCTTATCCATTCTTGGTCTTGCTTATCCTATCCATATCTTATCACTATCCATACACTCTTTTTCATTCCTTGATCTTGATCTGACATAAGAACGCAAAATTTAAACATGGTTTCAAAAACCTCTTGATATGTCCCTCATGCCATGTCACTGCTTTCAATTGTCATATCCAGTCTCTTGTCCCATCACGCAATAGCCCTTGGAAATTGCATCTGTATTGTCTCCATAATAAAATGCCTTTGTCTTCCCTCTATCCACCATCATTTCAGCAAAGCCTATTTATTCACCTGTTATATTCCTTGCCTTGCTAGACACTGGGGGCAAAAATCTCATAAAAATTCAAAAATGTCTTTAAAAAAGATCATAAAAATTGAAAAATGTCCTGAAAAAAGATCAAATTTTTTTTAAAAATGTCCTGAAATAATTCAAAAAAATTGAAAAAAGTCCTGAAAAAAATCTCTAAAAAATTGCAAAATGTCCTGAAATAAAAAACAAAAAAATTTAAATAATGTCCTAAAAAAAAAAAAATCTCTAAAAATCAAATAAGGTCCTGAAAAAATTCAATACAAAATTGAATAAAGTCTTGAAAAAATCCTAAAAATCAAATAAAGTCCTGAAAAAATGAACACAAAAAAACATTTCAAAACATTAAAATCCAAAAACAAGCATTTTGTCAATAAATATCCTCTTGGTGCATAAGATAGATCACTAAGCATACATCCAATGACACGCAATCCAACACTGTGCTTTAATGAGATCACGCTTAAACAGATGAACTCTTTCCATAAACTCAGACATTCAAACTAATCAACATGGTCATATCAATCAACCTCAAAATCATTTGTCCTTGGCTCTACTATCATGGGTCTTATACAGGGTGTGGTATACTCGAAACCAGACTGTGTCCTGTCTTAGACGGGGTACCGCATTCCCTGAAACCAGACAGCATGATCGTCCTATCAGCACTTTCAACTTTTGACAACGAAGATCAAGATGTTTGTTTGATTTGTTGGAATTTGTGCATCTTATCTTTTTATTGATTTATTTTGGCTTCGGTCATGTTCCTATGTTGCTCGATGATGTCACTGAGTGATTTAGAGTGACCGGGATGGTTCATGGTCCTTTTCTTTTTTGTGATTGTTGTTTGTCTATGATGTGTCTGTCTTTTGCAAAAAGGGTTGCATTTCAGCTCTGGCCTTCAATGCCATGATGCTACACATCCGTTTTGCTACATAAAAATAAAGGTTCTCACCTACAAAGTGCATTACTAAAAGTAAGTTTTTCTTCATCTCTAACTATCTTCTGTCTCATCACTTCTTACTAACATTTCTTCCGTCAGTTTGGATAGTCAGTTCGATCTAGTACTCCGATTTCCCTGCACACATATGCTGCATCCTGCATCCATTTGGTTAGTACATTTGCATCACATCAAGCATCACATCAAGCATTTTATCCATTCCATATTATAAATTCATCAAAAACACATAAAAAATATATCCATACATGTTCCACAATCATACATCAACAATGCATAAGTCATCCATACATAGACAATCACATAAGTCGTAATACATTGCATCCCATCATATCAATGCATATCATATCATATATCATCATAATATCGGAGTACAAAATTGGACTGTCTATCTGAAGTATGGTCCGCAAGCTGACTACAACATGTCAAACTACATAATGTCCACTGTCTGTCCTAAGGAGCACATGCCTCTGTCACTGGGTGCTCCCTTTGTCCTCCTCATCCCTGCCATGTCTCGCGAATGATGTCCCTCCTGGTCCTAGCTGTGGTGGTCTCATAGGTCCACTCACCCCCATGCTGCTCAATGACCTCCGAGAGCGTGCCCTACTCTCTGTCCTTGATCGTGCCTGATATGAAGGTGCTCTCTGCTCTGGTGGAATTGCACTCTCATATAGTGTCCTCCAATGGCGTATCTCCTCTCCAGTCTCTACCAGCATCTGTGCCATCTCGTGTGTACTAGCATCCTGAATCAACCCAATATACTCACTGACTCTCTGTTCCTCTCGCTGTGCCTGCACTATAGCTGTATCTCGAGCCGCTGTGAGTCTGGCTATCTCAGCTCTGAACTGGTCCTACTGTCTCTCTAATGTTGCAATGTGATCCTGCTGACTCGCTATGGTCGCCCTGCACATCTCCATCTCCTCTGTCCTAGCTGTCTCCGACTCTATGGGTATATCCTGCCATGCCTCCTACTCATCATCCCCATCCTCATCTCCGTCCTCCTCATCCCTATATCCTCATCATCCCCATCATCCTCATCCCCACCCTCATCCTCCTCATCCTCATCATCTCCCTCCTCCTCTCCTATGAGTGGGAAGTCCTCCTGTCGCCTCGGTACTGGAATATCCATATTTGTCAATGGCACTGGCCGTCGTCATGCAAACCATCTCTCATACTCATCTGTCATCCCTGCGTCCTCCACATCTGATCTCCACTCCCACTATCTCTACTGTAGCTGTGAGAAGTCCGCATATGCTGTGTGTGGCTGAATCATACTCCCCCACTGACTCGTCTCTCTGTGAGATCGGGCAAAGTGTGCAGTCCTCCTAGGTACATCCCGCCTCTCTCCAAACTATCGTCTAACTCTCTCTAGCAAGTAAAACTCAATCACTCTTTGGCGATTCACTAGTCGCCCAATCAAGTACCTCTCCTGTCTACAATATGGTAGCTCATCACTATCATCTGACCATCCCGGACAATCACGATATGGCCTCCATATGAACTCTCTCAGTTTGTCTAGCTCATGTCGCCAGTACAATATGTATCCAAAAGGACCCTATCTCAGTGCTCCCCCATAGCAGTACACATATGGTCGGTGTGGTACTACCTGTCTCTTTGTAATCAGTCGACATATGGCTATGTGCTCAAATGCCCATACCTGTAGCAGTGTAACTCCACAGCTCAATGTCTGAACTCCCTGATATGCTATCTGATGCAACTGGAAATACAGCATAGCCAGCACACATGGTCCCCATGTGTACACTGTCCCCTTTGTCGCCATCCGCTCTAGCACTCTTCCCCATCCAATAGGGAATCCATGTCCTCTTCCATCTCCTGCTAGTAGGCATGCTATCACCACGACTATCACCACATATCATCGATCATACTCTGATGCCATGGTCTCCCAGCCGATCTCCCTCTCTACAATATCCAAATCATCCGCATTGCACTCAAATAGTCTGCACAATGCATCTCTCCCTATCACTGGGTCATACTCTATCATCTCTCCATGAATCAGAATGTGGAGGATGCGCCATACATCCTCTAGTGTCACCGTCACCTCTCCAGTCGCCAGATGGAAGGAGGAGGTCTCTGAATGCCATCGTTCTGCCAATGCGGTAAGCAGTCCTGTGTTCACCCTAATCTCGGGCATGAATGTGACATAGTATATCCCAAGCCCTACTAATGTATCTCTATCAGTACTCCTGAGTCTATGTCGTAACATGAAGCAGTCAGGTCGGTTCTCCCGTGTGATCAATGGATACTGTCGACTTTGCATCACAAATTGGGGCACATTTTGTCAGTATTAGGGTTTGCTCCTACGGGTTGCATTTCCTCATTTTCATGTCCAAATCAGGGTGTTTTTCATCTACTCTGACCTATCCTACCCTTGTCCCCTTTTTCCGGATCATTTGCATGCAGTTTCGCACCAAAATTGAGTCACCATTGCACAATTGCACCTGTGTAAGGTAACCTGTGCCTGTGTCAGGTAACCTGTGCTTGTGTCTCCCTACACAAGTGCAGAAGACCCCACACAAGCATAGGATTCACCCTACATAAGCGCAGGAGTCCTTTTCTGCATCCCTTGTGGGCCCCGCAATGTCTCGTAAGCAATCAAAATTCATGAAATTGAAAACATGGGTTTTTGAGATCCATACCACTACTCCTGCATCGTTCGATCGTCTGAATGTGTGTACATGTTCCCCAAGGTGGTCCGCCATTGGAATGTTCGCCATCTATTTGCAAGTGTCCTTGTCCAGAGCCACAAATCCTCCTCTTTGACTAGTGCAAATGAGTAAATTGTCACTCTTTTGGTCCCATTTATAGATCTTTGTCAGTGCATAGATGGACATGCACCCTCTCCATCTTATGTTGGTCACGGTCTTTTGCATCTTCAATTGCTTGTCCTTCATGCATCCGATCTCCGATTGTCAGTCTGTTCGATCCTGTCATTTTTATCGATCAATTGGCCTCTTCCCTGCACGTTTCCGGCCAATTCCTCGAGGGGGCATGCATATGTCATTATTATCATCTGGGGCATTTTCATTATTCTTCTTTGAAACAACGCTTAAAATTGCATTGTCTCAAAGAGGGGCAAAATGTAGACACCTAAAAATGGTCAACGCTTGCGGAGTCATACTTTAACATTTGCGCATTGCCTCATTTTAGGTTTTTGCGTCGCATTAACATTTCTCCTATGATTCGTACTTGGTTTTTATCATTTGCGAGCATCGAGTCATTCTTCTACATTCTTCATTCATCTCGCTCTCAAATTTGGTCTTGTCGACAACACTATCTAGTCATGATTTTGATCGATCTTATCCTGTCGCATCAATGTGCGTGCTAATTTGTCATCATTTTGGACATCGTCAATCCTAATTAGGGTTTTGTCCTTCTGTCAATCTTGCGATTGATTTGTCATCGATCGTTGTCCTCTTTTCAATCTTGTTATCTAGCGATCGATTTATCATCAATCCTTATCATTTTCAATCTTGTCGTTTAAACGATCGATTTGTCATTGGTCGTTGTCATGTTCGATCTTGTCATTTTGCGATTGATTTGTCATCAATCGTGGTCATTTTCAAACTTGTCGTCTTGCAATCTATTTTGTCATCAATCCTTGTCCTTTTGTCAATTTTGTCATTTGGCGATTAATTTGCCATCGATCATTGTCTCTCTCAATTAGGTCAATTTGGATCAATTTGTCATTGTTCCTCGTCAATTGGTGCATTTTCTCAATCAAAATCATTTATCACATTGGTCATTTATCAATCCAAAATTAAATCGAATCGATATCAATTATCCTTTGTCAAGACCTAATTGTCATTCTCGCATTGCTAATTCGTCTTCTAGGGTTTCGTGATTTCATCATTTAACCTTGTGTGTCATTTTCTTCCTCTAGGATTAATAAATTATTTATTTATCCTAAGTTTTCTTGTCACAATTAAATGTTCATTTAATTGGCTAATTATTCCTCTTTGTGAATTAATTAATAAGTGACAAATTATTAATTAATTTACCTAATTTCTAATTTCTATTAATTTCTTAATTCCTAAATTCTTAATTCTCTAATTTCCTAATTTTCTAATTCCTAATTTCATTTTCCTTCTATTTCTCTCCAAAATTCATGGAAATGACATGTCATTTTGTCATAAATTTGTCATAATTGACAATCAATCAATTTTGACATAGAAGTTGTCATAATTTTTCATAAATTATCAATCAACAAATTTTGCATAGAAAGTGCATAATTTGTCATAATTTGTCATAATTGACATAATTGATTTGCAATTTCCATTTGAATTGAATCATGCTAATCTTGTCATCTCTCCAATTCTTCTATAAATTGGATGATCTTCATCAATCAAAGCTAATTGGTAATCAGACTATCGAATTTCTAGTCAATCACATTTCTAGTACTCTTGGTCAATAATCTTGTCTACTTGCTTTCAATTATGTGTGTGCACTTGTAGGTGAGATCCACAACAAAGCTATTTGGAGAGGAAAGAAGAACAATGGAGCTGCATGAAGGAGCATTCAAATCACATCTTTGGTTTGCTTAATTTCTAGTTTTGAATGTTTTTATTTCATGTCTCTATTGAATGTGTTTAGGATAGATCATTGCAATTGTGCTTTCGTGATTGAGCTAATGATTAATGTTTATATTGTTTGTGATGATTTCCTAATTTCCTATGCTACAGGAGCACCTACAACACTCCCACCAAGAAGGTCCATAATTCATCAAATAGACTTTGTTCCCGGTGCATCCTTACCTAGCAAGGCTGCCTATAAGCTCACACCTGATCAGAATAAGGAAGTAGCAAGGCAAGTGCAGGAGTTATTGGAACAAGGATTGATTAAGAAGAGCATCATACCATGTGTAGTCCCGGAAAGTGCTAGCATCAAAAAAAGGAGGTAAGTGGAGACTATGCACTGACTCAAGAGCAATCAATAGGATTACCATAAGGTATAGGTTTCCTATTCCTAGGATAGAGGATCTAATGGATTGTTTAGGAGGGGCTATGTATTTTACCAAGCTAGACCTTAAAAGTGGTTATCACCAGATAAGAATTAAGGAGGGTGATGAGTGGAAGACTTCTTTTAAAACCACAGATGGATTGTATGAGTGGCTTGTGATGCCATTTTGGCTTACTAATGCTCCAAGCACCTTCATGAGGTTGATGAATGAGGTGTTGAAGGATTTCATAGGAAGATTTGTGGTAGTGTACCTAGATGACATTCTCATCTATAGCAGAACCAAGGAAGAGCACCTTGAGCATTTGAGGTTAGTTTTAGAAAGGTTGTATGAGGAGAAACTATCCATCAACCTTGAGAAGTGTGACTTCTTGAAGCAAGATCTGGTTTACTTAGGATTTGTGGTGTCCAAAGGAACCTTGAAGATGGATCCAAGTAAAGTGGAGGCAATCTTGAATTAGCCTGCACCTAAAACAGGGATTGAGGTAAGAAGTTTCCATGGATTAGCTCAATTCTATAGGAAATTTGTGAGGAATTTCAGTGGTATATGTGCACCAGTCCTTGACACCATTAAGGGAGGACTAAAAACTAAGTTTAAATGGACTGAGTAGGCAGACAAAGCATTTCAATTGTTGAAACATGAAGTAGCCACACAACCCATCCTTCTCCTACCTACATTTGATAAGCTATTCACCTTGGAGTGTGATGCAAGTGGAATTGCAGTAGGTGGTGCATTGAGTCAAGAGGGAAGACCTGTGGCATTTTCAGTGAGAAGCTTAATGAAGCAAAGAAGAAGTACTCAGCTTATGACCTTGAGTTGTATGCATTAGTGCAGTCACTAAAGAAATGGAGGCATTACCTACTTCCAAAAGAATTTGTAGTGTTCACAGAAAACCAGGCATTGAGTTACATAAACACTCAAGAGAAGCTAAGCAATAGGCATCTGAAATGGATGGAATATCTCCAATCCTTCACCTTCACCATCAAGCATAAGAAGGGGCAGCTTAACAGGGTGGTAGATGCATTGAGCAGGAAGTTGTTGACAGTTCAAGAGTTATAGTTGTAGAGCATAAGCATAGAAGGTTTCAAAGACCTCTATGAAGGAGATGAAGACTTCTCAACAGCTTACAAGGTTTGCAAAGAGTTTGAGAACTATTTACATGGTGAGTATGCAGATTACACTCTCCAAAATGGTCTCTTGTTCAAGGGTAACCAGTTGTGTGTACCTAGAGGATCCATGAGGGAGAACCTCATCCAAGAAAAACATAATGGAAGTTTGAGTGGAAACTTTGGGATTAATAAGACCCTAGATTTAGTACAGAGGTACTACTATTGGCCAAAGTTGCCAAGGGATGTGAAAAGATATGTAGAATAGTGTGGTGTATGCCAAAGAGCCAAAGGTGGATCAAGCAATGCCGGTTTATATCAACCATTACCGGTCCCTAATAGACCTTGGGAATGTCTAAGCATGGACTTTGTAGTAGGACTTCCCAAGACAAAAACAAGTATGGACAGAATCTATGTGGTAGTAGATAGATTTTCCAAGATGAGTCATTTTATCCCATGTAAGACTACACATGATGCAAGTTATGTTGCACATCTCTTCTTCAAAGAGATTGTTAGGATTCATGGACTCCCTTTAAGCATTGTTTCAGACAAGGACAACAAGTTCATGGGTCATTTTTGGCAAACATTATGGAGGAGACTAGGAACCAACCTGTCATTTAGCTCAGCTTACCATCCACAAATAGATGGTCAGACTGAAGCCATCAATAGGGTGTTAGGTAACTTGTTGAGGTGTTTAACTAAGGAATATAGCCAGACATGGGACCTAATCATTTCTCAAGAAGAGTATACATATAATGACAGTGTGAATAGAACCACTGGTAGAAGTCCTTTTGAGGTTGTCCATGGTAGACATCTAAGAGGAGTATGTGAGTTGAGAGACCTTGGTAGTTTGGAAATGAAGAGTGGGCAAGCAGAAGACTTCACTCAAACCATCAAGGAAGTTCAAGAGTAGGTTAAGAAGGCCATCCTTGAATCCACTCAAAAACTGAAAGCCAAAGTGGATGAGAAAAGGAGAGAAGTTCAGTTTAAGGTGGGTGACTATGTGATGGTCCACTTGAGCAAAGCTAGGATGCAAGGAGGTAAGCCTACCAAACTGCAGATGAGAAGGGTAGGACCTTGTAGAATCCTATCACAATATGGTAAGAATGCCTACAAAGTTGACATGCCTTCAGATTTAGCTATATCACCAGTCTTTAATGTAGCTGACCTGATCATGTACAAGGGTGAGATAGTAGGGCAGATTGAGAACCAAGCCAAGGTACTGCAGGACCTTGATGTGAATGTCTTACCACAGGTGAAGAAGCCTAAAGTAGAGGAGATCTTGGAATCAAGGGTGAAGAAGTCAACTAGACACCAGGTCTACATGGAGCAATTAGTGAAATGGGCAGATCAACCAGTATCTGAAGCTACATGGGTGGAGGAGAGTAGGTTAAAGGCACTTGGAATAGACCTGGCTCTCATCTCTTCTTCTATTTCTTAAGTTTTGTGCAGAGGGGGAGTATGGTGTAGGAGAACCCCTCCAAACTCTTCCTCTTTCTTGTTTTGTTGGTGTTATGCTTCTTATGAAGCCATTGTACATGAATAAGAGCCATGAGCTCATGTGTGCTAGACTAGGTCCTAGTTAGGGTCCTAGTGGAGATCTTAGGGGTCATGAGTCAAGAATTGTGATTTTCTTGAAAATGGAGGGTATGTGTGTCCTTGAAGTGTTTAGGGGTCCTTTATAACATGGTGGTGTCCTTAGGTTGGCCCAATGTGGGTCTAGGAGTCATAAAAAGCAACATTGGGAAAGTTGCTCAAAAGTTGCATGACAACTTTTAAAAGTTGTCAAGCAACTTTTCCACCATGATGTCAGGTTCTTTAGGTTGGTGGGGAAAACCCTAGTTTGGGCACATAGACCAAGGAAAAGGTAGTATAAGTACTTGCAAACCCTAAATTCATGGGTTGGATGTCAGACATTGTACGACCCTAGCAAAGAGATCAGACTGAGACTGTGAAATTGTTACCAGTCAGTTTGAATGAAGAAAACAAGCAATAATGGATTGAGAAATGTCCAAATCTATGTGGAATGTTTGACATGGTGTAAATAATTTCATTTCAAGCAATTATTTTAGGTTTTTATTTGCAGATTAAGTGTGTTTGTAAATAGTTTGTAAATTGTCTTCTTACTGTCCAGTTTTGGACAGGATTGTGTAAATGAAGTCTTAACTCCATTCCCCATTGTGGAACCACCATGAAACCATGGGGAATGAGATTTAAAACCTTTTACCATACTGAAAAATAAGAAAGGCCCTTGAAAATGTAGGAAGGCCAAGCAAAGGCCTACTCCTAGGCGAGACTGGACAGTGCCCGGTAAGGAGAGGTTAGATTACAGAGGTATTGGAGAGCAAGGTTGGACATAGGAGAGTATATCATTTGGAGGAAGTGTAGAGTAGTGTTAGAAGCATAATTGGTGTGAAGGAGGAGCCTCCACCAATCCAAACAAGGTGGCTAACCAACAAAACCTTCACTGTGACCCAAGCAGACTACGAATCCCTCCCAAAACTCTTGAAAAACCCCAAATTCACCCTAGGCACTGTACGGCCATTTGGAGGCCCAAAACCTAGAAAATCCTTGAGCCCTTGCCAATTGAATAGTATTCCATTTTGGGAGTTAGGGTTGTTTGTGCATCTTTTGTGATAGGGAGCCCTAGAAGACCGATTAGGAGGCCTAATTGGTCCTAATCCTTGTAGCCCTATTTGAAGGCAAAAACCCAAATTTGTGAAATCGGTAAGGGGTTAGAATCTTGAAACCTCTTGGGGGCTCATGAATGGGTGGATAGACCATGAAATAGACCTGAATCAACCTTTCCAAGACCTTGGAAGGTGTGGAACAAGATTAGCCCTTATTAGTCATAGTAAGGGATTTAGAGTCTCATGAGTAGGTGAGACCTTAGGAGTAGCATAGCAACTCATTGGTGGGTGGATTGGGCAAGGTCAGGGGATTCCTCAAGCAAAGGAAAGTCCTAGAGACTCTAGGGTGTGGAGAGGACATCAGGTGATCCCAGGGAAGGATCCAGGAGCATAGACTAGGCTAGTCTATCCCAAACCCCATTCCATCACTTACAAAATGGATTATGAAAATCCAATATAATTTACTACTAAAAAACAACATCTGCTATGCTAGGTTCAGTACCAATTTAAGCTCATACAATAACCCTAAACCCTTCTACAAAATTTGCCTTAATATTCGCTCTACATATCCATCATATCTATCCTCTATCATATATGTCACTAGTATAAAACACACAAGATCTCATACTTATATATGAGTCTTATTACAATATGCCATGTCATCTTACAAAAAGATATTAAAATTAAATACAAAATACAATAATCAAAATCCTGTCGGCTGGGATGTCGGTAATCATTATTGTCACTGCCGGTGAACTTTCTGTTGGTGTAGAGTCTTCCGATGCCGATGCCATAAGATTGCAAGGTTGCCATCGATGACAACATCTTCAATCAACTTTAACTACCATTAGAGTGTGCAATCCCAACAAATTTATAACCTTTGTCACACATTTGACTCACACTCAACAAATTATGCTTCAGGCCTTCCACATAATACATATCATGTGTTTTCAATTTTCCATCAATATCACTAAACCATGGGCCCTTAATCTCAACAATATCACCAAGGTCCTAGCCAAAGGCAATTAAATCAATCTTGAGCACATTAATTAATTCTTCAATCATCAAATGTCACATGGAAAGTGAATTACTCAATATTAATTAAATATTTATTTAATTAATTGAATCATTCCAAGAATATCATTTTGATCAATTATCCTATTTAATTTATTAAATATACTAGCATATTTAATTAATTAATAAATTTGCCATTTAATCATGCAAAAAAAAGGAATTAATTTATTACAAAAGAGGAATTAATCACAAAGCAAGAGTTAAATTGAAAATAAAATAAAAGAATTGAATTGAGAGAAATCAAACTTGAGATATTATTTCTTTTTCTAAATTGAGATTAACTTGAAATCAAAAAAATAAATAAAAGGAATTTAATTGCTTTCTCTAAAATTGGAAATCAAAGCTTCTGATAAAAGAAGTTCAGTTGCATTGAAAAGACTCTTTTCTTGAATAAATCAAAAAATATTCATGGAATTACCTATTTTTATTACAAGTGAATGGAATTAATTAATTCTAATTTCTAATGCAACTTGAATTTATTATTTAAATGCATTTCAATTAAACTATAATTGGAATCTATCTCAAAGTTAACTGAGCCTGGTTTCTCAATTATTTCAATTAATTCTAAATTGTGCTTTTTCTTGATCTCTCTTGTGAATTTCTATAAATTCAGCCTTTAGCTCTCATTCAAATCACCCCAGAGATACTTGAGAAACACCTTAGAGATTATTATTATGTTGATTTTTCTCTGGAGTCATTGAAGATATTGTGCTTTCTTTTTTGAGATTATTGCATCTTAGTTTAGCTTTTTGCATATTTAGTTTATTCATTATTTCTTGAATCCATATTGCTTGAATCATTATTGCTTGAATTATTCATCCACCTTGTATCCATATAGTTTAATCTCATGCTCATATAGATTAAATCCTTCGTCTTGGTGTAGTCTAATCACTGGTATTGCTTATAAAAATCTGAGAGCAATCTTATACTCGCATCTTTTAGAAGGCAATTAGTCACTTTGTTATGGTTTTATTATTCATGCTTATATCTTTCTAACCATACATGTAATGACTTAATTGAAGTGTTGTGCCTACAACTATCAGACTTTATTTCACTTTTTCACACACACATTTTTGGCACCCACCGTGGGGCAGAAGACTACTTTTTTTTTGGCCTCCAAGACTAACTATTTATTTATTTTTTTTTGGATTTTTGACTTTTCGGATTTTCGTCCGTACAATTTCTATGAATTGTCATACAATATTTCCCATACGCTCGAATGACAAACTACAGGTGTCATACGACCTGGTACAGTTTATCATATAGTCTGGTAAAAATTGTTGTACGATTCTATATTTTCCTTGTTAAAAAGAAAATTTCATTCTTCTAGTTTTCTATCCAAATTGATTATACTGACATTGACCCTGGTAGGTTATCTGTTTATCTGAGAAATTTTCACAACCTAATCAGTTTTTACAGAACGCTTGTTGAAGAATATGCTTGTCGCACAAAAACAATATGACTACTGATCTGTTGTCTTTGCAAGTTGCTTGAGAAGAATCGACCAAACATCATGTATTATTTAAATTCATTTTTAGGCACCTAACTTGCTATCTGGTTAAAGAACAAATCTGTATTTTGTGTTTTAAGTAAATTTTGAGAGGTAGGAGAGTATGCTCTTGTCTGTATAGACAATCAGAAATCCAGACCCTTAAGGCATTTTCTTTAAGTTTGAGATTTGTACATCTATAGCAGGCATGCCCTCCCAAGGAGCTAATAACTCTTAAAGCCATTAGAGTCAGTGAGAGGGGAACGACCCAAGTGGGAATGGCTAAATGCCAAGTACTCTAACCCACTATAAAATAAACATGATTTGATGAAAATCAAGTCAACGACAGTGCTCGGGAATAGCTCTCCTTTGTACCTTTGGGTATATTAAACCTTGGTTTTCAAGGCTGGGAGACCTCTTAATTGAGTTTATACCTCGATGTGCCAAACAGACCCCTTACTAGTTCCAATTCAAATTAGAAGCTACCTGGTTCACCTCTGAAAGGGGGTATAATCTTTGTACAAGAGAGATAGTAACTCTCCCAAGATACTTGTCATTTTGTGCCCCCATTAGCATTTGGAGTCAGCTAATATGGCATTGAGAATCCATTGCATGAGACTCATCAGTCGTATTCTAATTAGCTATTGGGTGTGTACTTGAGTCTACAAGCAAAGGTTTTCTTCTCTCACAAAATTTCATAGGGTTTGCATGCTGTGATTGGAGTTATTATTCATATTACGTGTTTTCTATGTTTTCATCCTTGAAACTAAAACTGAAATACCAAAACTGGAGAAAATAAGAAACAACTCAGTGATCAGAAAATCTGTCCAAAACTAGTCTATCCTAGTCGAAACTCTATCCAAAACTAGTCTATCCTAAGTTGAAACTCTATCCAAAACTAGTCTATCCCAGTCGAAACTTTGTCCAAAACTAGTCTATCCTAAATTGAAACTCTATCCAAAACTAGTCTATCCCAGTCAAAACTCTATCCAAAACTAGTCTATCCTAGTCGAAACTCTATCCAAAACTAGTCTACCCTAGTCAAAACTCTGTCCGTGTCACAAACTATTATACCTTAGCTGTCAAAAACTCAATCCACCTCTAAACTGCTCATCATCAATCAGCGATCAAAACTCAATCCATCTCAAATCTGGTCATACTCAGTCATTGAAAACTTAGAGTTTTTCCTCTATCCATTAAATAGTCATACGAGTCTTCTTATTTATCATCCTGGTTCATATTTTGTGTCATACAATTTTCTATCAGTCCTAATCATCTATCGTTTCATCTTCAATCCTATGTCGTACGAATCCTGATTGTTTGTCATCCACTTCTGAGAATTGTCATCTAAGCTTTACTCATGTGTCGTACGATAAAATATTACATTGAATAGTCTGTCATTCTAGACATACCCATCTGTCGTATGGTACTAGGCAGCAACTCATACAAAACATTGTTGTTGTCATCCTGAAACTATTGAATTGTTGTCTGGTCATGCAAAACCTGTCGTACAAATCTCTGATTTTGTCAGTCCAGAACAATCAAACTTGCCTAAAATAGTCTACAGTGAGCATAAAACTAGTCATCATCATCCTGGGCATAAACAAATCAAAACAATGTACCTCTGCCATTTGTGTTGCACAATTTTGTCGATCATCTTTCAACTAGTTCAATCAACTACATATCAAACCTAATTCACTTAGATAACATCTTATACACAATAGATCTTTCCTAAAACCAGACTGAGTCTTAGTCACTTCTCTCAGATCAACTTAGATATACGTCTTATATAGGATATATCATTCCTGAAACTAAACTAAATCTTAGTTGCTTCTCTCAAATAATATGTTAACCAAACAACTAGCTCTGAATTTGATCTTGACTTTTGCATCACAAACAGCTTTAGGTAACACCAATCAATAAAAATGCCTATTCAAACTAGGATTTCTCATAAGAAAGATGCCAAAGGCAAAGGGCAACCCTTTTCATATAAAGATAATCCATTTTACGAAGAGGATCCCCTAACTGATAAACCTTCATCATTAGAGTACCAATTTATGATGAACCTAAATCTCCCACTATACCTAGAACAAAACAAAATGATGAAGACAACCTCAGTATTCATGAAACTGATAATGATTTCTCATCAAGTGAAGCTGAAGATTCTGAACCTCCAGAAAAGATATTCATAAATGTCAAAAGGATAAAGATTTCTGAAAAATGATGAAGGCTATCATGGCTAGAGAAAAAGAAGACTATTTTCTAGAACTAGCAAAACAAGGTGCCAAACTTCCTACTAGATATGACGTTCAAACTCTCATCACTAAAAAGGAAGAATCACCTATAATAATGGTCCATAGAAAATTACAATCTTTATGGATTGAGATCACATAACTAAAAAACAAGGATAAATCCCCAAAACAATATTCTCTGGAGACAATATGCCAATTTCCATTTGATAAAAACCTATACATGCCTCCATTCCCTTCACAAGTTGAGATTCCAAAATTTGATAAATATGATGGTACCTCAGATCCTCAAGATCATGTCAGAGAATTTTGTGCTACATGCATGGAATTCATGCATCATCAAACGTATCGCATGCACCTTTTTTCGAGGAGTTTGGGAGGATAAGCTATGGAATGGTTCTCAAGTCTACCTAAGGGGATAAAAACTTTTGAAGAACTAATCCAACTATTTTTACAACAATACTCCTACAACATTTGACATCCTGTTACTATGATCAAATTTTGCAATACCAAACAGAAAGCAGGGGAGCCTTTCCTCACTTTCCTCCAACGTTGGAGAAAGATGTTCTCTAGGTATTCACGGCCTATCCCAGATTTTGAGAAAATGGATATATTCATCAACAATATGATCCCTAAAAAACCTGTCTAATAGCTAGTAACCTAGAAAGATGTGCTGCATCATAATCAACCTTCCCTCCAGCAAAAGGGATATGGAGAATCCTATATACATCCTCAGGAGTGATCATCATCTCCCCAACTGGAAAATGGAACATTTTATTCTCTGAATGAAACCTCTCAACTAATGTCATGAGCATACCGTGATTCACACAGATATATGGAAACTGTAAAAGGTGAGTCAATTCACACAAATCAATATGTTCCCTGTCTATATCAGATAAATCATGAACTAATGTCATGGTCGGTGGATATACACATTGAAATAACACATGGGGCAATCAAACCTGCAAAAAAATCAAACAACAAACCATCAAGAAACATTTCAAATTAGCCTATAAGAGAAGCAAAACATCACACAAATCCAACTACATCAACCGCAAAATCAAAATTTCAAGTTTGCACCTTTAAAAATGCTCTCAGTTTTTCAAATGGTATAACACAGAGTAAGCAGAAACTCGTACGAGTTAGAAATAGGCTTAATACGACAAAAGGTTGATACGACACAAGATTAGCTCTAGGACAATAAAATGGGCTATTTTGTGATGAAATATAATAGGCAGATGTGAATATTAAGGCAAATTGTGGAATAAGGTTTATAGAAGTTGTATGAGCTTAAACTGGTACTGAACCTGGCATAGAAGATGCTAAACCGAAGTAGTACATGATATTGGATTTGCATAATCCAATTTTGTAAGTCAGTGAGACTTCCCTTTTGTATTTAAGCAGTGAGCTTTAGGCAGTGGGCCTTCCTACATGTGCAGGCCCCTATTGTAAGTAATATTCATTTATTGGCCAGTGAGTGAATATTGTGGGTCACAAATCCCACCGAGGTGTTTCCCATACCGGGTTTCCTTGTTAAAAATATTGTGTTATGGTGTGCTTTCTATGTTGTGGTTATTGATCTTATTTACTGCATTATTTATGGTTTACCAGTACACTATTTTGGAATGCAATTCATTTAATAAGTTTAGAAAATCCATTAACCGGTTAGATACTGATTCATCCCCCCCTCTCAGTATCTTTGGGAATCCTAACAATTGGTATCAAAGCATGGTCCTCTATTTTTGAAAGCCTAACAGCTTGAGGAAGATTCTGACATCGATACAAATGGAAAACCTAAGAAAGAAACTGGAAACAACTCTTGCAGATTATGATGCAAAAAAGTTGAAAAATATGAAACTTGAAGATGTTCTGAAGGTTGCATGAGAAATAATTCAAGGAATTCAAGAAAATATCACTATTGCTAGGAATAAAAGAAGAGAACTTCATGAGAAGATACAGAGTGATGGTGATGAAAAAGAAACTCTTAATGATCTTGTAAGCAAGATAAAGAAAGAAAACATGGCCTTGAGGAATGAGATGCAAGATATGACTATGAGGTTTTGTAAAGACATTGAAGACCGAAAGAAGAATGAAGATGACTTGACTAGGAGAATCAATCATGCTAGAAATGAAAATCTAAGACTCACTCATGAAAATGATATGTTAAAGACACATATAATTCACTTGGAGCATGATAAAACTGAACTCATGAGATAGAAAGATTTATGAGAAAATGAGTTGGCTACTGCAAATCAACACAAAGAGAAATTCAAGAAAAGTTCAGAGGAACTTGATGACATGTTGAAAAATCAGAAACCTAATGGAGATACAAATGGCCTTGGCTTTGAAGTTGGTGAAATATCCGGTACTACAAACAATCATGATCACAGTAAACTGGTAAGACAACCTAATGCTTACAAATTCAATGGAAAATGCTTGAACTATAACAAGTATGGTCATAGAGAAAATCAGTGTAGATCTAAAAATTATCAGAACACCAATGCACCCACTGGTCAATGTTCTAAATGCAACAAAGTTGGTCATAATTTAGAAAATTGCATAATGAATGTAAGATGTTATGTTTGTGGAAGATTTGGACACTTATCTAGTCAATGCAGAACACATACCGACATAGGATATAGAAAAGCTATTCAGAAAAACAATGTGACTTGTTATGCTTGTAACAAGATTGGACATATTGCAAAATTTTGTGGAAGTAAGGCATCACTGACAAATAACAAAGGACCCAGTTTGAAAGGTAAAGAGAAGGTTGAAGAGGTAAAACAAGAATTCTCAAAACAATGGATTAGAAAGTTAGATCAGAATGTTAATGAAGCTATTCCTTCACTGGTAGAATAGAGTATCACTCCACCGGTAGAAGATTCTTCATCTAACTGAAAAGAAACCTTTTTGGGGGTATGGAATCAAATTGAAAAACATGCTAATTTACCCTCGGTTGATGGTGAGAAGTTGAATTACTTCTTTACCAGCAGATGTGTTAAGTTTCACTTAACCAACAGGAATTTAATGTGGTAGTTGAAGGAAATGACATTATAAAGCAAGTGTTTTGGCTCTTTTTCATTCACCGAGTGTTCAAATTTCCTTAGAGCATGAAAAACCCGAGTGAAGGCATCCACAATGAGAAGTGAAGCAAATCATTCAAGCATTCAAACCTAAAGGCAGATTAAGGTATCTATACAATGACTTCCTCCTCTGCACCTGAATTCATTGCAAATCCTACTATAATTGAAGTGATTAAACGCCCTAGGCCCATATTTAAAATTATTCCCGAAATTGCAAAGAAAGATGATACCCTAGGAGCATTTTCAAAAATACCCAAAGGAGTTGTATATGCTGAGGATCCTAGAATTTACATACATTGTCATATTGAAGAACCAGGAGCTGAAGAGATAATGAACATGTATAAAACAATAATTTGTGATGTTAATGGAAATGTGAAACCGAAACATAAGATAGTTGAAACCCTAGGTTTTGTGGAGATTCTTAGTATCCCTGATTTTCCAAAGGATGTTATAAGAATTGTATTAAGCAGAGTACATGGGGAGTTCTTTTGGTTGGATTCCATTCACAAGATAACAAAAGAAGTAGTTAGGGCAGTTACAGGCTTACCTTCCACCAATAGCAGGCCTGACAAAACTAAAAAGGTTCCAAATGACACTGTAATGACCCTAACCGGTGCAACCTATGACAAGAGATCCTTGAGAGTCAACAATGTAAAGGATAACAATGTAAAATTCATTAGCATGATTCTTGGATACAAAGCTACACATGCCAACAGATTAAACTCTATTTCTAGCTTATGTATCAAAAGTGCTTATGACATGGTAAACAACAATGCAAAGATTGACATATGCTAATGGTTAAAAGATGAGCTAATAGACAATCTGAAGAAAATCAAAGGGGACAAGAAAGGGACATTCAAATTTGGCAACTTAATTGTATGATTATTGCTATATATCACCAAGGAAGTTCCCGGTATTGGTAGAAAGGATTTTGGATTTGACATACCGGTAGGAAAACAACTTCTGGATTTTCTAAACAACATTGG
Source organism: Cryptomeria japonica (assembly GCF_030272615.1). Lineage (NCBI taxonomy): Eukaryota > Viridiplantae > Streptophyta > Pinopsida > Cupressales > Cupressaceae > Cryptomeria > Cryptomeria japonica. The sequence goes on from NC_081414.1 coordinate 460,019,255, forward strand.
AGATGATAGGGAGAAGAACATAAATGAACATTTTCATGCACTAAATGCTAGGATGAAAACCACGATAAGGCTATCTCAAGCTATACTTGATAAGTATCAAAAGGAAATATTCTTTGTCATAAAGAAAGATGAAATCTGGATGGAGGAAGTGGTTCCAAGGATAGTCTAGGTTATAGAAATGCGATAGAGGCTGATGAGAACATAATAGAGACTTATGCAAAAGCACTTCTAGAAGCCCCTAAAGAACCAACAAAAAAAGTATTTGGAAATGCAAAAATAATTGAAAGCAAAATTCAATCACAGAAAAGAATAAGGAAAATTGAACAAACAGTTAGAAAAGGAACAAGGCAGGAAAAAGCGATCAAGGAAGACATATTGAATAAAACTGGTATTAAGGAGAGTGACTTAGAAGGATTAAAACCAGAAACATATCTTTCACTAGTTGCTACCTCCTCTGACAATGAAATACCGACAAAGTTTGAAAGGGTAGAAAGAAAAAGAAAACCCTCACCGATACCCTCTCTTGCACCTAGGAGAATAAGACAGAAACAACAGGCAGTTAGGCCTTCGGCAAAGAAGATGACTCCAAGAAAGAAGAAAGAAAAACAAGTTGTCCCTCCACTTGATAATCTTCTACATGAAATAACTAAAGATGGTAACTTTTCAAACATTAGAAAGTTGTATAACACATTTTTAAATGAAGAAAAAGAAAGCATAGAAAACAATGTTATCCTAGACTTGGATATCTACAAGAAATTTTTGATTGAGGTTGTAGATGATTTACCCAATGACTTGTATAGAAGGTTAGAAGCAAGAAGAGTAGCAATTGTTGAACTAGATAAAAAGATGAAGATAGAAAAACTACTTGCAGTTCACCCAGTGAATTCAACACAAGAGATTGATGAACTAATAAGTGAGGCAAACTGGACATTGTTTTTAACCAGTCACCGACATGTAGCATTAATGGTTGACAAAGTTAATGAGATATGATCAGAAGAAATAATAGACAAGTGGGATATATTCTTTGTTGAGAAATAAAAACAAGAAGAGCTTAAACGACCAAAGACTTTTAAAGTCTATCAAAAGGAAAAGGATAAAGGTAAAGGTAAGGTAGGTGGACCTCCGAGCATAAAGATAACATATAACTTACCCCCACCTCCTTCTGATAATCCACTAGCACAAACTGTTGATACACCATCGGTAACAGATAATGTGGAAAGTATGGAGACAACACATGAGGACACAAATCCTGATTTTGAGGTGTTGTATACAATGAATATGACACTCAAGAGGTCAACATTGTGGTTGATAAGGAAAAAAGTGAGCCACCCACATAAAACATTGCAGTCGAGACAAATGTTGAGGACACAGTTGGCAATATTGAAATTGGGGCTGAGCAACAAACTGAACAGTCAACTAGCCCCCTAGATACATGAAAGGTAGATACCACTGGTGTACATACTAATGTACATACTGAGCAACCGACAACTGATAGCACTGACAAATATATTGAGATACCGGCTATAGATAGTACAGAGGTAAATAGAGAAAAATTGGTATAAAACATAGAGTCACAATTAGAGAAACCGACAATGGAAAGCTCTGAGAAATAGGCAGAGGTACACACTAAGAAATCAGAAGAGAAGAAGGATGAGGTAAAGGTTCAAACAACGACTATGCCACTGACATCAACTGAGAAACCAAAACCCTTGCTAGTAGAAATGAAGACTCAAACTGACCTACCAGAGGTCATCACAAGCAAAGAGGTTCCTCACACCAGCAAATTATAGATCATTAAGGCAGTTGGTCAATCATTTGGTTCTTCACTGACAGAATTCTGACCAACCAATGTAATAGACGTATTGCTTGATTCAATTAAGCAGATAATTGATTGCAATGCACTTGCATATAAGGCAATTGATGATACTGTACCAATTTTGAAGATGATTGCACCCAAGTATAACATAGAAAACAAAGATTCTTTAAGGCAATTAGACACATTGTCTAAGTACATAACCGACAACCTACTAACAATTGATCAGATCAATGAGGAGACTTTCGAAGAGAAAACAAATAAAGAGAAGGAAAAATTCTTTGAGGAGACAATAAAGAAGAGTAAGGAACATATTGATACATTATTACTGACACTAGGAAAGACAATTTTGGACTTCAATAAATTGTACAGAGATACATGTAAGACCAACATTTTGACAGAGAATATAGATACCGAGATCAGCAAAGCACATAAGGAAATCAATAATCTTGCTGATAATTTAATAGGTTCATCAGACTCCATATCAGTAGTAGAATAGGAAATTACCGGCTATGAAGAGAAAATTGAAAACTTTGAAAGAGATAAGGAGAGATTAAAGTATAAGGCAAAGGAACTGAAATGCAGACTGGGTCCTAAACTAGATATCCTCATCTCTTTGAGAAAAGATATTTCTAAGGCTCTTGTTCTAGGACTTAAGACACCGGAAGAGAAAATGCACATACTCACTGGTACAATCCAAAGGATAGAAGCAACACTAAAGGATAGTGAGAGGTTCTATAACAGCCTACATTTTGCATTAGTGGATCTGTATCAGGTTGTAACCCACTGGCTATAGGGATCCATACAGGAACTACACTCAATTGACATTGAATGAAAACCTTTGTCATTGATGCCAAAGGGGGAGTAGTAGAGGATGAGAAAAAGGAGTAATAAGCACACAATTAATATATGACAGAAGAGATCATCTGCTCAGGGGGAGCACACAGTTTTGGAGTAGACAGTTTTGGTAAGATTTTTGGACAACACTTTTTGGATACAATTTTGGCTTTTTCTCATGAGTGTTTCCATCAATGCCAAAGGGGGATATTGTTGGAAAATGAACACTCCAATGAGAAATTTTAGGTGATTGAAGGTATTGTCATTGATGGCAACCTTACAATCCTATGGCACCAGTAGACTCTACACCGGCACCGACACCGACAAAAATGATTACCGGCACCCCAACCGATAGGATTTTATTTTGTATTTAATTGTAAAATCTTTTTGTAAAGATGACAAGGCAAATTGTAATAGGACTCATATAAGTATGAGATCTTGTAAATCATTAGTGTAAGGAAGTATGAAATATAATAGGCAGATGCGAATATTAAGGCAGATTGTGGAATAAGGTTTATGGAAGTTGTATGAGCTTAAACCGGTATTGAACCTGGCATAACAGATGCTGAACCAAAGCAGTACATGATATTGGATGTGCATAATCCAATTTTGTAACTCAGTGAGACTTCCCTTTTGTATTTAAGCAGTGAGGTTTAGGAAGTTGGCCTTCCTGTATGTGCAAACCCCTATTGTAAGTAATATTCATTTATTGGCTAGTGAGTGAATATTGTGGGTCACAAATCCCACCGAGGTTTTTCCCACATTGGGTTTCCTCATTAAAAATATTGTGTTATGGTGTGCTTTCTATGTTGTGGTTATTGATCTTATTTATTGTATTATTTCTGGTTTATCGGTACACTGTTTTGGAATGCAATTCATTTAATAAGTTTAGAAAATCCATTAACCGGTTAGATACTGATTCACCCCCCCTCTCAATATCTTTGGGAATCCTAACATTTTGAAGGTTCTCATACGACATAAGGGTAGGCATAGTATGACAAAACTAGTGGGCTTAAATGATAAAACAAACTTAATTAGTTTGTCCTAGGAGATAGGATCCTGTCTCACACGACAAAACGAAAATGTTCGACTTCAACGTGCCAAAAATTAAAAAATTCAAAATTGAAACGATTAACAGGCTTAAGATCAATCACTTACCGCTAGCTCATAGTTCCAAGGTCTATTATGTTGTCTCTGGTGCTCAAATCGATGCTCCTAGATGGGAACCACCATTTTCTTTGCAGAAGGCTTTTTGAATTTTCAAACTTGGGAGGGTTAAAATGATTTGAAAATGACACTTTTACCCCATATATAGTCAAAACCCTAATTTTTCAACTTGCTCCGATGGACATGAAAATTGTACCCTTAGCTAATTTTTCCATTCTGATTCCATTTTTGGGATCAAAATCAAAATACGAGATCATTTTCCTAGTCAATTTCACAATTTGGACCACTTAGTGCTTTTTCATCAGATGCTCATTCTTGCTTGAATTTGTGCTCATCAATCAATGCTGAATCTCAATTCAATTCTACATATCAGCTTTGCACTCAATTTCTCATCAATCAACACCAAATTTTCAAAAAATCCTCTGAATCAATTTATGCTCAAATAATTATCATCGATAAACAATTGCCTAATCATCATGTACCCTCGCTATCTTTTGATTTCACTCCCAAGGGGGCATACTCATGACCTCATGACCTCACATCTTCAAAGTTAAATTTTTTTTCAAATCTTCATCAAGGTCGAGCAAAAAAATCTTTTTCAACTAAAGAAAATCAGATTCTTATTGCTAAGGGGTGTCTCAGCTTCATCGCTTCACATCAAGTTGAGATCTCTCGATCATCCGAATCAAATCAATCACTAGGGGCATATCAGTTTCATCACTTCAAATCAAACTGATATTGTTTTCATCTGAATCAGTCTCTTAATGTTAATCAATTTCATCGCTTTTCATCAAGATGATTATTTGTTTAAACTCAATCAAGGGTTTAAAGAGTATCTTTGATCACACACTCAATCTAAGAAGGTGTTCAGTTTCATCGCATCAAATCAAGTTGGACAGTTTATCTTCGCTCATCGTATCTTGATCAATCAAGTTCAAGATCAATTTTATCTTCCCTCGTTGTGTCTAGTTCAATCAAGTTCTAGATCAGTAAGATTCGTTTCTTGATCAATCAAGTTCAAGTTGAGTATCTTTTCTCTCTATCATTCCTAGTTCAATCAAGTTTGGGATCAATATCGCTTTAATCAACTCTTCTCAACTTCATCGCTTCAAATCAAGATAAACACCTTGCTCTTCATCTGGTTCGTGATCAATCAAGTTCAGAATTGGCATCTCCTAGACATCAACTATTCTTTGAACCAACGCATTTCTCGCACATTAATTCAAAGAGGGGCAAATGTAATACCATAAAAGTGGTCATCTAAACCATGGGCCCCTAATCTTGACAATATCACCAAGGTCCTAACCAAAGGCAATTAAATCAATCTTGAGTACATTAATTAATTCTTCAATCATCAAATGTCACATGGCAAGTGAATTACTCAATATTAATTAAATATTTATTTAATTAATTGAATCATTCCAAGAATATCATTTTGATCAATTATCCTATTTAATTTATTAAATATCCTAGCATATTTAATTAATTAATAAATTTTCCATTTAATCATGCAAAAAAAAGGAATTAATTTATTACAAAAGAGGAATTAATCACAAAGCAAGAGATAAATTGAGAATAAAATAAAAGAATTGAATTGAGAGAAATCAAACTTGAGATGTTATTTCTTTTTCTAAATTGAGATTAACTTGAAATCAGAAAAGCAAATAAAAGGAATTTAATTGCTTTCTCTAAAATTGGAACTCAAAGCTTTTGATAAAAGAAGTTTAGTTGCATTGAAAAGACTCTGGTGGAACCTAAAACTATCCGGGTTGGACAATCAAAAAATTATTCTACAGGTATCTTACCCAAGAATATTTTTTGCAATGTGATTATATTTTGCATATAAATGATTTAAAAATAAAATATAGTTTTACAAAAGGGCAGGGAGAGGGAGTTGAACACTCAACCTCTCAACCCGACCTTCCTAAGGACCCATACCTACCCTCCCCTTTTACCAATTGCTCTATTGTATTACTTGAAAATGTTTATTAGGGTAAATTACTATGGATAATAATTTACAAATATTTCCACAAGATTTTAATTTATTAAAGTAATCTTGAAATGTGGAAATACATTTTTAAATATGTGATTTAAATAAATTATTTTTACCCTAAAACATTGGCAAAATATATATTAAGGTAAAATGTTATTTCATATAAATGGATCTTATTTTGAAAAATGTTTCAAAGGTGTGAAATGTTTCAAACAACAAGTGGAGATAATAAAAAGCATTTGTTTATTTAAGTGGATTTTTAATCTTTTCATATGCACATTATTCGCCCTAGAGTTAATAAATTGAATAATTTATATTAGGGTAAACCATCTTATCATGTAGTTAATGGTTTGATTGGTTTGTTGCAAGTATGCATCCCATGTGCTAAATTATTTCCAACCAAATTGAGTTTGCCTTCAAGATGAAAATCTATTCTGGAATATCTGCTAAGGTAATGCATTTTTATCAAGCGGAGGTAGGTATGTTTTAATCACTTGCTTTTGATTTATTATTTTAAAGGTAAAATTAATTTCAAGAGGTTATTATGGCGAATTCTTTGTTACTTTGGAAATTATTCAAGTGAAAGTAAAAAAACTCTCAAATCTTTAATATCCTTATTTGAATGTTTACTCAAGAAGTTTCCATTTACTTTTGGAGTTTTATGTTAATATCATATTTTATTAGAAATATTTTACCCTAATTGTGTGCAAAGATCATATGTCTCTTTAGGGGGAAAATATTTTTATCTGCATGGGGAAAATATTATCAATGATTTTATTAAATATATCCCTATGAAATAGGAACATATGACCTATCAAGCTAGTTGATTTTTTTTATGTTTGTGCAGGATACTATAGGCAAAAATTATATTTCTTGGGTGCATATTAATAGGAAGTATCCCTTACTCAAGAAATTTAATTTAATGTTTTGATATTATAATTTGATGATTTTCAGGAGCACCTTGGCAAAAGAAATCTTGTTTACAACATTTGATAGGATAATAATAGTTTTCAATATTATCTTTTGAAATTACCTTTTGAGAGGTTATAAAGGGATATATTTTATCACAAAGAAAGTTATATTTTATAAGTTCTTTTACCATGGTTAATTCTTTAATTTGATGACCTAATAAATTTTCGCATTTTGATATTATCATTTGATCATTTATATTTTTCACCCTAAGTGAATAAAATGGAACACATATATATTAGGGTTGATTTTATGCAAGATCAAAGAATGATTATTATTATTTTGGAGAAAATGTACTTTTACCATAAGTAAAATAATGAAAAGCATTTAGTTATTTAAGTGATCCTTCCATATACATATTATTTTCACCCTAGGTAAATAATTTGAACATATTCATTAGGGTGAGTCATTTAATGCTTGATTGCTTTTTGCAAAGGTTATTTCATATGATATAATATTTCCCACCCAAATTAAAGATTACCAAAAGGTGAGAAAGTATTGTAACATTATCGGAAGGGAAGTATTTTCTTTTACTTACTGTACAAAATCTTTTACCTTATGTTATTTAATAAAAACTATTATTGGAATAAATATTTACAAGTGTTTAATACTTTGATTTAAGTGAATTGCTGTAAATAAGTATTTTACATAGGGTAAAATGATTATTGCCTAATCTAAAGTGGAATATATTTAATCTTTAATTAATAAGGGATTTGATTGGTTTATTTTATGTGCAGGAGATATTGAATATTTACGGGAAGTATTATCAAAGCAGAGGATAAAGGATATATTATTGAAGCTTTATTTAGTGTGTATTTTAGGGATTCAAATGTAATTATCTCTGTAAACCAAAGGGTGTGTCCTTTGGAAAAACAATTGTCTGTAACTCCCTCCTGTATGCGAAAGGGTGTGTCCTTTCACATGTCTTTTGGATTAGGTATTTATAGGGAGTCTTTTTCAATTAAGAAAAGTGATCCAGAACAATTCACAATCTGTCAGGCTACCAGTAGGGGCTATGGGATGTCTGTATTGGAGAAGTCTGTAGGAATGGAAGTATCATTTTGAGAAATCATTGTGTAATGGAGTATCTGTAAGTGTAGCTATTGTATGCATTCACTCTCAAAAAATTAATATACAAGATTCGTTGTTTCATTTCTAGAATTCGTGTATACTTTTGTGTTGATGAATTTCATTTTGTCCTCTTGATCAATCTGATAAAGGGTTTAATACAGTGTGCCACCACAAGTTGCTATAATTGAATATAAGATTTGCTTCTTCATGTTCTTATAGCACTTAATGGAACCTCTGTATTGATAGTCTTGTGTTACAAGTTGCCTGAAAGCTGTCTCAAGAGTTTAATTGAATTATTTGTCCATAAAGTATTGTGCATATTCCTGGATAAAGGCACTGGTCTATTATTTATTTCTAAGAATTTGATTTGTATGCATAAGGTCCTTATAGAGAAACATTCTTCCATATCCTAGTTGATCTAATCCTTGTAGATTTCATTCAAGTCTTGAAAGCATTTCATTTTCAATATACAATATCTTTAACATACACTTTTATTCATATTCAGTTTTTAGTTTTCAAACTATTTAGCTAAAGCACATGATATAGCATAGTTGCAGAACACTAATTTGCCAGTTGTGTAAACTTGCTGAGAGGATTAAATCCATATTTAAATAAATCTTTTGTGCTTGAGAGGGAAGGGTACACCCACCTAGGTCTTGTGGAGCCTGAAGTGCAGAGGGATTTGGTCTTCAACCATCCCTCTTCATTGGCCAAGGCTGATTGGATTTCCTAAGTCTTTGGGTTTTCCAATCTGCGGTTTTGGGCACCAACAGACTCTTTTCTTGAAAAAATCAAAGAATATGCATGGAATTACCTATTTTTATCACAAGTGCATGGAATTAATTAATTCTTATTTCTAATGCAACTTGAATTTCTTATTTAAATGCATTTCAATTAAACTATAATTGGAATCTATCTCAAGGTTAACTGAACCTGATTTCTCAATTATTTCAATTAATTCTAAATTGTGCTTTTTCTTGATCTCTCTTGTGAATTTCTACAAATTCAGCCTTCATCTCTCATTCAAATCACCCCAGAGATACTTGAGAAACACCTTGGAGATTATTATTATGCGGATTTTTCTCTGGAGTCATTAAAGTTATTGTGCTTGCTTTTTTGAGATTATTGCATCTTAGTTTAGCTTTTTGCATATTTAGTTTATTCATTATTGCTTGAATCCATATTGCTTGAATCATTATTGCTTGAATTATTCATCCATCCTTGCATCCATATAGTTTAATCTCATGCTCATATAGATTAAATCCTTCATCTTGGTGTAGTCTAGTCACTAGTATTGCTTATAAAAATATGAGAGCAATCTTATACTCGCATCTTTTTGAAGACAATTAGTTGCTTTGTTATGGTTTTATTATTCATGCTTATATCTATCTAACCATAAATGTAATGACTTAATTGAAGTGTTGTGCTTGCAGCTATCAAACTTTGTTTCACTTTTTCACACCCACACAAACCTTATTGAGCCACCATTCTAGTCTTAAAGTTTGATAAATTTCTTTTTATCACCGGTCATGTGGTTCGAACAACCACTATCTACAACCCATAGATTTCTTCTTTTAGCATGTAGGGTAGTTTGCACTATCAGACTTGATTCTGCTTTGTCCTTTTCTTTCTCAACCCAAACCGGTTGAGTTTTCTTCTTCTTATCAACTACAATTTTGTGCTCTGATTTGGCTATTGGTTCCTGATCAGGATCTGTTCTCTTCTACCAAATTTTCCTATTTTTACAAAGCTTTGCTATATGTCCAAACTCTTGACAGTTATAGCATTTCACATTTACATTTAAAGATGAATATTCAAGATTATTATACGACACCAGTTTACTCTTGCTACATTCAAAAGTCATATTACCAAATCCATTGCACTGATAACAGATAAAATTCATATTTCAAAGTGCATTAAATGTATTTCTACTCTCATAACTCATAGTGGGATTATTTGTTAGTGTACAGTTAGCTAACCTATGTCAAAATTTGTTACACCTGTAACAATAACCATAAAAGTTTGGAACATACCGGTTAGGTTGCCTTGGTCCTGCAAACATCTGTCTCACCAGGGGTCTTTCTTTCATGCTGCTAACTCTAGTGAATCCTTCATGATCAACCCTTGTATTTCTCCTTAGGTTTGCATTTTGGTATATTGAATGTGGCCTCCGGTTCATTGATTATGTATACCAATTTGTGTGACGGTTTCTAATAGCTTCTGCGTAAGTCTTCTTACTGGTATCCTTGCTTACTGTAAATATTTTCTTTTCTTCACCTTCACTAGAAGATGTGAATTGTATCTCCTTACTGGATGTGTCTTTGCTATTTGAACTTTTTCCTTCTTCAAATCCTAAACCACTGGTATCTTTATATTTATTTTGTTTGCTCAACATCTTGTCTAAGGCTTCTGTGCTACCCTCATATTTTCTCCTCATTTTTAGTTTATTCTTACTCTTTTCAAGCTATTTTCTGAGCTTCACTATTTCTACTTCTAGTTCTTGATGCTCCTTTTCCTTCTTCATCATATCAGAGGATGTAACTTCACATATCCTCTTGGCTTCTTCCAATTGGATTTTTAAGTCAAAGATAACTTGATTGGACTCATCCAAGGATTGCTTTCAAGAGACCTTGTTTTTTTTTGTAGCAAGTTTGATCTTCTTGAGTTCTCTTCTTGCCTTACTTAACTCCTCAAGAGCACTTATGATCTCACCTTCTAGATCCACTTTAGCCTCAATATCTTCTTCTTCCTCATCTTCACCAGCTAGTTCATCTAGTACCATGAAGAGATTAACTTCTCTTTCATTCTCATGGCAGTCATCTTCTGATGCACTTTCTTCGTCGGTGGCATCATCCTCAATAGTATATAGGTTATTCTACTTCTGGTAGCTTCTTCTTCCTTGCTAGTAGATATTCCTTTCTTTGTCTTTACTGATAGATCTGCCAAAACTTCTTTGCTCATCTCCACTGGTTTCATTATAAGGAAATTTTTCAATAAAGTGTCCAACTTTACCACAATTAAAGCATTTGAGTGGTCACTTTCCTTTATACTTACCGGATCCTCTCTTGAGCTTTCTAACAAAGTTTTCTACCTTTGCATCAGAGTCTTCACTGGATCCTTTAGGAGCAACCTCTTCCTTTCCCTTTTTGGTGGAGTTGAACGCTGCCTCTTTCCTTGAAGATGCTTCACTAGTTGGTCTTCAGATCCTTGGCTTCCTTTATTGTAGAAACCTTATTATCATACTTAGATGTGAGAGATCCAAGTACCTTCTTGACAATAATCTAATCAACAATTTCCTCTCCAATTCCTCTAATGGTGTTCATAGTTTCATCTACTCTATGAAGGTAGTCTGCAATCTTCTCTTCATCTTTCATCTTGATACCTTCAAGCTGACCTCTTAGTGATTGCAGCTTGGCTTCTTTGACTTTGGCATCTCCTTCAAATAACCTCTACAATTTATCCCAAGTCTCTTTGGTGGATGCACAGTGCATGACCTTGACAAACTCATTATGTGACAACCCAGTTAGAATAGCATGTTTAGCCTTTGCATTGTTCTCATACTCCTTCTTAGCATCCAGATCAGTGGGAGGAACACTAGGGACAGTATAACCATCTTTGACAGACATCCACACATCAAAACCAAGGGAGGAAATATAGGTCTCCATTCTTCTACTCCAAAAGGCATAGTTAGATCCATCAAGCATGGGGGCTTTTGTGGAGGTGGACTCATTTCTTGCCATTGTGTTCTTTGACCAGAATCTACCCAAGCTAGAGAAATATTTATTCAACTGGGAACCTGGCTCTGATACCAATTTTTGAACATAATGTACCACTAAGAGGGAGGTGAATAAGTGGTTCCTAAAATCTTTTCCTTTTAAACCAGGCCTTGAGTACCGGTTAACAACCTAAACACTAAACAATCAAACTGGTAAGATAAGAGTGGATATCAAAAGAGCCAAACACATAAATGCATAACCCACAATACTGTATGTACGAGGAAAACCCAATATGGGAAAAACCTCGATGATAAATGTTGTTGGAGTATACTGCTCCAATCCAGCCTCAGAATGAAACAACAGATTACAATGATTTAGGGCACCAACCCCTGCACCAAGAACCAACTTAGTGTGATATAATACAATGAAAGGACCTAGTTGCAAATGAGTTCAACAACACTATCAATGGATGTCTACTGGTTAACAACCTCCTCTTCTTTACTAGTTCTCACAGTGTTGGTTATTAGATTACTCTATCTGATCATTCACCAATTACTCCTAGCCTTTCTTCTCTTTGTCTAAGCCTCACACTTCACAGTGTCACTCTTGGATGCCTTCCTCACAATCACTCCTTACTGGTATGCTTGATTGTTAAGACTGTAAAAGTTTATCGGTTACTCTATCTCTACCGGTTAGACTCTCTCACTAGTTCAGCCTGCTAACACACACTCTAACTCTCTGAGAAATAACTCTTAGGAAGATAGACTTTCTTCTTGCTTAGTCTCTCTTTTCTCTCACACCTCACATCTATAATCAAAACATTTCAATGTCGAGTTTACATATTTATTTTTGAGGGTTCCCACTATAGGAAGCATTCAAACAGTGTCGTGTTAGGTTTTACCTTCACCAACTCAATCCGTATTAGATTTGATCCGATCTTCTTTTCTGGAATGGTAATCCATCACACCCAACAACACCACCATCTCCTTGCTTTTCAATGTGTGTTTTCTATTTTTGGATGTCTACGACATGCTTTTCTGCATTGCTCTGTCAATCACCATTAATGGTTTGACTATTTCCTTTGGCAAACGGGTACAAAGATAAGATCATCTTGCAAGGTCAGTTTAATCACCTTGCCACCTTGTCTTCCTCAAGCCACAACATTCTACCATCCTCCCATGATTTGTGGGTTCTTTATTAATGTTGACTTGCTTGTTTTGATTTAGTAAAAGCAGGTATTTGAAAGGTACCCGAACCTTGTACAAGTCAGGAGATCAGAATTACGAGAGAGAAAAGTGCCTGGTCACTTCAAAAAATAGAAAGATCCCACCCGAAAGGGATCAGCTTACATAACAAAACATAAAATAACTAGAAATAGACAGTGAAAGGAAAGCACAATGACAACAAAAAGATAGAACCAAGGACCCCTGCAGAAATAGAGACAGAGGCCTAAATACTTTTCATGATTTCCTCAGCATGAACAATCATTTGTTTCATATTGTTCACCGAGGTCTTTAATTCCTCTAGCTCACAACCTTTGATGTCACCCTTGATCTTTGTGTTAGCTTTGGTCCTCTTTTCATGACCTTTCTTGTCTAGCTACTCTTTATCACCATCCTTCTCTGCATTGTTCTCAAACCTATTGATCAGGATGTTCATGTTATCCACCAAAGCTTTGAGGATCTGAAAATTTTGATCTACAATCTTCTTAACATTGAGTTCCAGTCTGTCGATTCTGCTACCCAAGTTGTTCATTTTATTTTCCATTTCCTTGATATCTCCCATCTCATTGACCTTTTTTTTTCCATTGCTATGATTTTACCCACCATACATTCAATAGCTTCCGCATTGTGCAGAGCAACAACTAGTTCCCTAACATGTTCTGCCAAGGGCTTATCACCAACCGTAACTCTTGTGATAGCCTTTGTATCCATCTTCAAACTATTGATATCCTTCACCATGGTTGTGATGGTCTCACATAAAGCTTTTATAGTATCATTATCACTAATACCACTTTTATCCACTTTATCCTCCTTCTGCAGACTTGTGGTATTCAAGACCTCAATGTTGCCCATCACCGGGTTAACCTCCCCCTCTTTATCCCGACCCTCATCCTTCTTGTTCTCCTTATCTTCCTCCTTAGAATCAACCAGAATATGGCTGATGTCTTTATTGTTACCGTTTTTAGTGTTCTTCCTCTGAGTCTGCTTTCCAGTTGCTTTCCCTTTCTTTTTTTTTAACAATTTTTTTCTCAAAGGATTCAGTTTCAGACTCTGACATGTTTGAATCCACCACAATCCTTTTCCTCTTAGCCTTATTCCTCCCTTTTTTGCTAGTCTCATCCGATTCTCCCTCAGTCTTCGATTCAAAGTTGAATCTGCTAGCTTCACTCTCTATAGTCTCATCTCTTGCATTTTTGCCTTTAATAGGGTTTTCAATGCATTTCCCCTTAAGCATTTTATAAACTAGGACCATAAGCCCTTGGTGGAGGGCATGGTCACCTTTAGGATCCTTCTGAACCTCCTTGATAGTGTGGTCCATAGAATAGGCAAGGTAATAAGGCAAGCTCATCTTTTCCCCATGGCAGAAATGGTTGAGAAAGACAAAGTGATGACCATAGGCTCTAGTAAACCTACCATCCAATGTAATGTAGGCAATAGAAGCAAATAAAACAAACCTCCATGGCCTGCAAATCCTCTTTGGAGCATGATAGGAGTTGTCGATTTTTACCATCTTTCTCCTCTCTTCGTTTGTGACTAGGAACATATCCACTGCTTTATCTAATATACTAGAGTCCTTGTAAAATTTCATTCCCTTGGTAGTCATCCCCGTTGCCTCAGCAATGACCTCCTCATCAACATTCATCATCTAGGACCTGACCATGATTTTGCCATTTTTCTAGTTCTTGATGAAATAGTTGGTAATAGTGGGATCTTTCCCACTTAGCCTCTCCATGAAAACATTCAAACCCCCTTGTTGAAGGATATCCCAGACTTCGTTGTTCTTTCTCCAGTCATAGCAAGAGGTGGGTTTGAATCTTTTCTTGTTACCTCCCATTTTTTTAGCACTTTCCTTAAAATTCCTTCTCTCAGCTTGAAAACCTCTCCTCTGGTTTCTGTGGATGCCCTGTAAGAATGCCCAGAATCCGTGCCAGATAATTATGATAAGACACCTATATAAATGCTCATTATCTTTTGAAATAACCCTGCATCGAAAAAGGTGAAAGAGTCATTAGAAATAATGATTAAAAGTACCACGTTGCCTAGCCTAGTTGCAGTCCAGATTAAGTAGGGATTTCATTTCACTTGCAATCTCACTTTCACCATAACTAGTAATGATGTCCTCCAATTGTCAAGCCAGGTTGGCAGCCCAATCAGCGCAGGAATTGGCCTCCCTATACATGTGTAAAAACACACATTTCAAATTCTTCGTTGATTTTATTAGTTGCTTTAATAGCATTACTAATTGACCAAGAAGGTGGGAATTTCATATTTAAACAATTGATTATGTTCAATGAGTCTCCTTCACACCAAAATTTAGTGCAGTTAGCTTCCTTAGCAAGGATCATCCCATGGTAAGCTGCCATTGCTTCGACAACATGATTTGTCTAATTTCCTATGGGAATACTTTTTGTGATTTTGCAAGTTCCCCATTCGTCCCTAAGGACCACTCCATATCCAGCAACACCTGGATTACCCTTTGAGGCACCGTCAAAATTAATTTTCATCCACCCTTTCACTAATACATTTGGACTAGATTTTTGATTGAGGTTTCTGACGGAGAAGCTATATTGTGGCCAAATTTGATTTTTTTTTGAAAAAATGCCCGCATTCATCGTAATTCCGACAGCAATTTCCCATTTGGTTTCGACGAAGAAGGCATTAGCAATGAGAATTTTCTGTTTTTTAAAAAAGTGCTCGAGCTCGTTGTAATCCCGATGACAATGGCCATTACTTAAAAAAGAAGAAGAGGGGAATTCATTTGTGCATTGCAATCCTGCATAGGCATCCGTGGCGACTTCAACCCCCAAGAACATCAAACCCACGTCGGAGTCATTTGTGGCATTGCTTGCATTCCCATGCAGGAGGTAGATTCAAATTACCCTAGTTTTTAATTTCATGTGGCAAAAAATATACATGTGGTGGTTAATTGTCCTAGTTTAATCTCATAAAACCATTGAACTGTGATTGAGGAGTGAGCGTTCAATTTTGTAGCAGCAATCCCTTCCTCCCGTATATGCACATGTTGATTGTTCACATGAGATCACATCTCTTTGCGACATCGTATCAAACAATTCATGAGCCTTGTCCATGTTTCCACATTTTGAATTCATGTCAAGCAAGACATTTGCAAGTACAACACCTAACAAAATTCCTCTATCCGTTATGCTTTGATGGATGTCCATACCTTGTTCCAAAGCTCCCATTTTTGCACAGGCAGGGAGGATGTTGGCAAAGGTTGTTGAATTTGGCTGTATGCCTTCCAATTTCATTTGCATGAAAGTGTCTAAAGCCTTTTCAAAAAATCCATTTTGTGCATATCCAGCAATTGTTGCAGTCCACGAGACAACATTTCTTCCAAGCATTCTATCAAACAGTTCACGTGCCTTGTCTATGCTTCCACATTTTGCATACATGTCTACCAGGGTAGTTGCAACTACAACATCTGACGAAATTCCTCTATCCTTTATGCTTCGATGAATGTCCATACCCTATTCCAAATCTCCCATTTTTGGCACAAGCAGGGAGGATAGTAGCAATGGTCATGGAATTTGGCTTTACACCTACTGATTGCATTTGCTTGAAAGTTTCCTCAACAAATCCATTTTGTGCATATCCGACAATCATTGCAGTCCAAGAAACCACATTTCTTTGAGGCAATCTGTCAAACAGTTCTCGTGCCTTGTCTATGCTTCCACATTTTGCATACATGCTAACAGAGCAGTTGCAACTACATCTGACAAAATTCCTCTATCTTTTATGCTTTGGTGGATGTCCATACCCTATTCCAAAGCTCCCATTTTGGCACAAGCTGGGAGTATGCTGGCAAATGTAACTAAAGAAATGCAATGATCAGCTCCAAATACATCAAACCACTACTAACAAAACCGAGAGTCTAAAATATGATAGGGAATAGTGTGAGCTATCCTGAAATAAAATATTTTATTTTCAATTTCAACTAAAACATAATTACTTAGCCATTTAATGTTATTAATAAGTGTTTAATTCATGAAAGAGATAAATGGTTGGCCACAAGTACATGAGTTACTAAATGCACACAAATAAGTGAATTTGATATTCAAAACTATCTACAATGAATTCAATTCTTGTCCATTAGTCATTTATGTTTGCAATAAGCATCTTTCTTAGCTTTTCTTAATCTTTATTCATAGTTATGTGCATATTTCACATTCTATAATTAAGATATCAATTTATATGGATGAACACTAGCATGATGTTTGTGTTGTGGTATAGATGCATGGAAACATAATTATGGGATTGTTATATTATAGAGATCATAAATCTAGATATTGCATATTAGTTCTAGCTCTTCTTGGATTGAGTCTAAAGTTGACATACAGTCATAAAGCCATTATTAGCAGATCTATCCATTTCTAGTAAAGACAATTGAGAAAGTCATTTTGATATTGAGAGTTTCTTATCTGTTTACCTATTGATCATTATTAAGCCATAATATTTAGGTCTATTTATCTCTCTTGTAGAACCTATGTAAGCATCCTAGATTGTCCCTACTACTCACTCTTCAATGAAATAGTGGAGTTCTAAAGATTTGTTGCACAAGATGGTGTTGAACATATCAACAAGGCTAGCATGGAAGGCATGTTCAAGCTTCCACTTGTACAACTTACAACAAATGATTTGTTGATAGAAGAAATTATTGAAATAGGGATACAATCGAAAGACAAGTAAGTACCTACAAACCTTCTCAGTTGAAAGTAAAATCTGTGTATAAAAAGAGTACATTGAATCCCAATCCATAAACACAATAGAGATACCGATGGAGACTTAATTGTATGTAGCATGTCACACCAAAGTTGTTAGATTATGCTAAGCTAGTACATAATGTTTCCTAAAGCCACATTAGTATTTTACCCAGATCATTATCTACCAAAACTAACTATAGTAATCCTTTTAAGGATTCATTTCATGGTGCTAGATCTTCATTGAGTTCCACTTCTTGTTGGAGAAAAGAACAGTTATTTCTTGAGGTAGATGAATATCCCATCAACAAAGGACAAGACCCTTTCTAGAATATAACAAATTCTACTCCAACAAAAGATCATGGGGGTTTCACTAGAGATATTGAATAAGAGATAGACTTCTACTACTACATTAAAAGCATTGGCATGTTCTTCATTTATTGATGTAAACTCTCTGTGATGCCACCACAACCAACAAAGGTGTAAAAATTTGTTTGCAATGAATGGATTTTTAGGATTGTCCTTTGAGAAAATAGAATTAAAGTATGGAAGCAGGATCTACCAGCTCCTGAGGGAATCTTGATGAAAAATAACTATAAAATATTTGGGTGAGCTTATATGCAAAAACTCATGCTTCCTGATGGGTTTATGTACAGAAATAAGCATGAATTAAGTGGTAAAGGAGCTTCTGGAAACAAGAGGGACATAGAGGCAATGGAAGTGAAAAATTCTAGTGTTGTGTCTGCTCCATCTCAGAATGGGAATGGCGAAGGTGTTGTAAGAGGAGATGAGAAGGGTGTTGGAAGAACTGGAGGTGTTTACATTCCCCCATTTAAGCTAGCTCAAATGATGAAAGATGTGGAAGACAAGAGCAGTGTGGAATACCAGTGCATGACATGGGATGCCCTTCAGAAGAGTATCAATGGGTTAGTAAACAAGGTAAATGCATCTAACATCAAGAACATCATTCCAGAGTTGTTTGCAGAGAATCTCATCCATGGGAGGGGTCTATTTTGTAGGTCTTGTATGAAATCCCAAATGGCATCCCCTGGATTTACAGATGTTTTTTCTGTGTTGGTTGTTGTAGTAAATACAAAATTTCCTGAAGTTGGCAATATGCTTTTGTGAAGAATTATTTTGCAGCTTAAGAGGGCATACAAACTCAATGACAAGCACATGTTGATAGCAGCAGCCAAATTCATAGCTCATTTAGTGAATCAACAAGTTGCACATGAGATCATTTGCTTGGAAATTCTCACTCTTTTACTAGAGAACCCCACAGATGACAGTGTAGAGGTTGTTGTTGGATTCATGAAAGAATGTGGTTCTTTGTTGCAAGACCTTTCACCCAAAGGTCTCTATGGGATGTTTGAAAGATTTAGAGGTATTCTCCATGAGGGGGAAATTGACAAATGAGTACAGTTTTTAATTGAAGGCCTTTTTGCAATTCACAAAGCTAAGTTTGAGGGTCATCCGGCTGTGCGTCTAGACCAGTTAACACATGAAGCTTTCCTAGAATATGAACTTGATCAAGAAGTTGGTTTGGATGTTTTCAAGCCAGATCCTGATTTCTTAGAGCATGAGACAACCTATGAAAAACTGAAGAAAGATATCCTTGGAGATGCTTCTTCAGATGAAGTAGAAGGGGAGAATGATTCAGGTGATGATTCAGATGATGATGATGATGATGATGAAGAGGAAGGTGAGGAAGCATTGAGAATATAGGATGAGATAGAGATAAACTTGGTCAATTTAAGACGTACAATTTATCTGGCAATCATGTCAAGTGTTGATTTTGAGGAAGTTGGTCATAAGCTACTAAAGATCAAGCTTGAACCTAGTCAAGAGAGAACATACCTTGGTTATTATGGTCTTCTTGGGCAAAGATTCTGTATGATCAATAAAATTTATGAGGAATTTTTTGATAAGTGTTTTGTACAACAGTATTCTATGATACACAGATTGGAAACAAATAAACTACGTAATGTTGCAAAGTTTTTTGCCCACTTACTTGGCACAGATGCTCTTCCATGGCATTGTCTTGCTTATATACGTCCGATAGAGGAAGATACTACTTCCTCTTCCTATATTTTTATAAAGATTCTCTTGCAGGAGCTGGCAGAGCAGCTTGGTATATTGTTGCTTAATGAAAGGTTGAATGATCCAACAATGCAAGAGTCTTTTGATTTAGTTTCTCCAAAGGACAATCCCAAAAATTCATGGTTTGCTATCAATTTATTTACTTCTATTGGTCTTGGTGGTATCACTAAGAGTTTACATGAGTATTTGAAGAATATGACAAGGCTTGTAATGCAGCAGCAAAAGTCTTTTCCTGAGTTAGATGAATCTACCTCTAATGACGATTCTTCTAGTTCATCAGGTTCGTCAGATTCTGATACATCAAACTTAGATTCTGAGAGTGAAACTGACAATGAGAGCAGTAAGGAGTCACCAAGAAAGAAAAATAATTCAAAGCATGACAATGAGTATGAAAAAACAAGAAGAAAGAAAAGGGTGAGGGCATCTGACTCGGAGGATGGAAGTGACAATGAAAAAATCAGAAGAAAAAAGAAAAGGAATTAAAAATCTTTCTAGTCAGTTATTCAAGGCTCCAGTAGACACCGTTTTCTTGGATTGTGACAAACAAAAGAATCACTCCCAAGTGCTTTGGTTTTATAATAGATGATTATAAGATTCTACAATGTTGTCTTATGTATTTTAATAGCCACAGGTTTTAGAGTTCTGTACTTGACAGGTAATGGATAAACAGTGTTAGGAGGAGAAAATATTGAAGGCCAAGTGTGGATTGTGATAATACGAGATCAATGAATCCTGTTATTTATTGAGTATTTCTTGTTTTCCATGTTTTGTGATGTGCCATAAGAAAACTAGAAATCTAAATTCAATAAGATGCTTTGTTCAATGGTGATAATTTCTATTTTCTTGCCTGTGAAGAAAGACCATGTCAGACAATATCAATGAACAACAAAATAAGGAGACAATTGCTAGATTGTGGTCTAACTTGAAAAGAAAAGGTGATGGAAAATGTTATTGTCCATGCAAAATTTGTAAGGGGTTAAAGACTAGAAGACTTCTAATCAAAACAATAAAGAAACATTGTAGGTTGCATGGTCACATTGAAGGTGGACATGATTATCATCCATTGATAAGTTTTTCATTATATCATTTTGATAATTTATATACATAATAAATCACGTGATGATGAGATCATGATCATGGTTTATTTATGTTTATCAATTTTATATAGGTCGAGCACCCTAGAGCACATGGTATGGATCAACACAACCCTGAGAATATGGTTTTTGAAGTGGAAAAACATGGAGGTGTGAATATCGAAGCCAAAGATAATGATCCCATGGAAGATGACGATCATGAGCCAGAAAACACAATTGAAGATGATGGTACACATACATTGATCCATGACTCATTTAGTGCTCGCACAGCTGGTCATGATGATGAAGATGACCTTGATGTTGTTCATGATGTCCCTCTACTTGAGAAGGCATCTGAGGCCCTTTACGAAGGCTCACAGGCAACTCTTGTCTCCACTATATTGTTGTTGGTGAACTTGAAGGTTATGAATGGTTTATCCAACATAAAAATGTCACGTATGTTAAGGTATGTCATATATGTCATAATAAACTATGAATCATGTTGTACCATTAATATTCTTTATTATAACAAATTATATTTTTTTGTTGTAGATTGATAGGTGAGTTTTTGTTACCACCATCAAATATTCTACCTCGCTCATACCGAGAATTATCTGTCGTTATGAAAGATATTGGAATGGAGTATCAAGCAATAGATGCTTGTCCCAATGATCATATTATATATCACAAACAACATGAATTTTGAACTGAATGCCCTAAATTTCATATCAGTAGATATCAAATAGATCAAATAACAAAAAGGGTTCCTCGCAAGGTTTTTTGCTATATTCCCATTATTCCACGTATGCAATGATTATTCAAGTGCACTAGCTTGGCACAATTTATGGATTACCATGCATGCAATAGAAGTCGAGATGAAATTATTCAAATGCATGCAGATGGTTCAACATTTATGGACATAGAGGAAAAGTGGCCACACTTTAAAGAAGAACCTCATAATCTCAGGCTTTCATTGGCAGCAAACCGTGTCAATCCATTTGGAGAGATGAGATCTATTTACTCAGTGTGGCATGTTTTTGTTATCAACAATAACATTCCTCCATGGATGTCAATAAAGAGGGAGTACATAATGTTGGCAATGATTGTTCCAAGTATTTTATCATTTAAATATAGTCGTCTATATTTAATTATAAATATTGCAGTAAAATGGTCATAATAATTATGTAATGTTTTTGTTCATTTGATTAGGTAAGTACCAGGTTAAAGATATGAATGTATATATCAAGCCTCTTATCGACGAGTTGCTGGAGTTATGGAATGGTGTCACTATGTATGACATCTCTAGACCAATAGGACAAAGACAATTTCAATTCCATGCGATGCTTCTATGGACAATACATGATGCCCTGGGGATAACACATTTTTGTGGTATGTTATAGTGTTTAAGTTGTGCATGAACATTATAATTCAAAAAATTATCATATTTAATGCAATTATACATTATCTTGTAGGTCTTCAAACAAAGGGAAAATTTGCATGTCCTGTTTGTGGTCCAAAGATGAAATCTCGTCATTCAAAAAGTTTAGAAAAGTGGGTGTTTGATGAGTATAGGCACTTTCTCCACAAAAAGAATAAGTATCAAAATACTAAAAAACATCTTTTCAATGGGAAAGAAGAGAATACATCAAAGCCATGAAGAATGACACCTCACCTATGGAAGTTGGAATATAATAGAATTAATCATCAAGATAATGCCATTACATCTATTGGTTTGTCATAAAACATCTTTTCTATTTTGTTTTGTTTATTGATGATGTGATTGATGATCATGAAGGTCATGAAGGCATAAATGACCACCTTCCTAAGGGACTAAAAAGTTATCCTTGACAATTTAGTAGGTTTCCCTACTATGAGCAATTATAAATTGTTCATTTGTTTGATAGTATGAATATTGGAAAGAATATAACAGAGATAGTATGGAAAATATTGGATGGAAGGCGTGACAAAGAAAAAATTGTCAAAATATGTAGTGACATTCAGGATTCCAATCATGCAATGATAAATGGCATTCAATCAAATAGCCATGGAGACCAGATTAATATAGGTGAGCTTCCTTGGTTATTAATGGACCAGCAAAGCAATGCTATAAAAGAAGTCATACGAAAAATTTGATTTCCCACAGGATTTGCTGTGAACATAAACAATCTCATATCAAAGAAAAGTGAATTTGGGCTAGGGATGAAAATGCATGATTGGCATACCTTCATTAAGGTAATTCATGTTCTTGTGTTTTTAGTATGTATTTAAGTACTATGCATACGTGTACTTTTCATTATGTTACAAAAAAATGAAAAGATAATTTTATAATATTTGCAGTATGTTCTACCTCTATCTCTCCTAGACAACTTCGACAATAATGTCAAGAAATTCATATATGATCTTGGAAAATACATGAGGTAAGTAGTGATATTTTTTTAGTTCGTTGTATAGCTATTATATTTGCGATTTGTTTTACTTGTTATGTAATATATATTTTTGCATCTTGAATACCTTGTAGGTGGTTGTCATGTAAAGAAATCCATAAAGATGATATAAAATATTGGAAGAGAAAAATTCCTCATTTAATGTGTGAAATGCAAAAGTGTCTACCTCCAGCTTTTTTCAATGCACAAGAACACTACCTCATACACCAAGTTGAGGAGATTGAATTGTGTGGACTTGTACACACTAGGTCAATGTGGATGGTTGAGAGGTACTTGAATTTTTGAAGGCTTTGGTTCGACAAAGAGCACATCTTGAGGGTTCTATGGTGGAGAGATATATGGTATACCAAACTATGGTGTACATTTCTGAATATCTTCCTCAGTTTGCAGCAAAGATCCACGTGGATCGCATTTGGGATCCCAACACCATTAACAAATTCAAAGGGGAGTAGTTGACGGGGAAAGGTAGATTGAGGAAAGTGAGGTAATTATAAGATGTTATTGTAGTTAATTAGTTCTTAATCTTCAAAATAAATTGATTGTAAGACGTCTATTTATTTTTTGTACAGTTGGTCGAGAGTGGGATGCACTACATTTGTATATTGCAAACAATCTCGATTGGATGATGGTATGGATTGAACATTGTCAACATTATGGATGCATGTTAACATGGGAAGGTGTGGCTTCATTGGCTAAAGAAGAACATCGTAATGGAGATTCCAATGTTACGCAAAGGGAATTTGATTTAGCATATGGTTTAAGAGATAAACAGGTACGTATAAATTTATTAATCACCCATATGTTAATCAACTCACAATGCAATAAATTTTACATGTTTGACATATTGCAGGTCAAACACCACAATGCTATGTGTTGCAATGGTCATAAATTTTGCATTAAAAAGTTGGATGACACAAAGAAAACTTGTGATTTTGGTATCACTGCAGTCTTTGAGGTGACAAATATTTCATGGAGAAATGACATTTATCCTCAATAGTCTCAAAATTGATACTATGGAATTTTGGATAATATACTTGAGTGTGACTTTAATTCCTTCAAATTAGTTTTGTTCGTCGTCAAATGGTACAGGCTACAATTGAATAAAAATGATTCTGATAGAACTGTTATTGAACATGATAATGGTTTTATAATGCTAAATACAAGGTCATTTGAACCAGTTGGGAATGTGCCCTATGTTCTTCCAAGCCAATGTGAGCAAGTATTTTACTTAGAGGCTCCACATAAACCGGGTTGGTCATTTGTTGTTAGACATGATCCAAGAGGAAGGCTGATAAAGTATAAGGTGATGGAAGAAGAAGATACCGAAGAAGAAGATACCTAAGAAGTAGAAGATGAATTGTTGATTTAAAATACATATGTGATGGATCACATGTTTATGATGATGCATGTGACATTTTTTGAACTTTGTGTTTATTTATAGAACATGGATTGTTTATTACCTATGTGATGGAAGGTGATTAATGATACATATGTGATGGATTACATGTTTATGATGACACATGATATGTGATGCTAATTATGATGCTCAATTACATATATGATGACACATCATGTGATGCTTCTGATGCTTATGATACGTATGTATTTATTGTTTATCAACTTACAAATGTAGTAATGCTTATGATGCGCAATTGATGGTGTTGATTTCAGGTATAGTCCCTATGTGATGTTGTCACCCTTGGTGGGAATAGGTCGTTGACTACAGACATCATCAACCATTTAGTTGAGGATCCTGTATAGTCTATATTGTTAAGGACCCTGGACCCCTTTGACAAGGATCCCACACAGTCTCATGGATGGACAGGTATAACTAGTCAATACACCCTATAGAAACAGTTTATTTTTTAAAATTACTTGGAAAACAAACTTCCTTAGTTTTTCAAACCTCGACATTTCGCTAACATTTTTTATATTTTTTCTTTGTCACAGGCCGACATGGATCCATCACATATCGCAGACAGAGATGTAGCTTGCGACACTTATACCGAGGAGGTAAACCTCATTGTAATTGTACAAATTAGATAGAAGCAAACTGTTACATTATTATGTTCTTTTTTTTAGTGATTTATACTAATTTTGTAATTGTTAATGATATTCTTGTCATAGATGGATGTTCGGGGAAAGGGAAAGAGAGTTGCAATACCTGAACACCTTTCTAGGGATGTGGAATCATTAGGGTTAAGCGATGATGACCCTAAAGATACCACAGACCTTATGAAATTATTTAAAACACCTCTTATAAAAATTAGAAAAGAGATTGTTTCTTTGGCAGCCATTCATCCTATCACTGATGAGATACGAGAGAGGGTAGAATTATTGCTTTGGACAACAGAAAACTTGCAAGTAAGCAGTAATGAAAGTTTTAATAATAAAGAAAGTTCAATAATGGTTTATATTTTATTCTCTTTTATGTCATTAACTAAAATATGTTCGTATTGTTTTTACAACAATTTATCCACCCTCATCAAAGTCATTCCCACGATCAGGGTGTTGTAGGATCTTCAAGTGATGACGATTTTCTTGTATTATCACTTGCTTGGCTTATCACTCTAAGTACCCAAAACACATCATACTTGATACTGTCAATTTTCAAAATAAAGGTTCATCCTTGTTTACAATTCTTGCACTTTTCATATATTTAATGTTTGATATATTTAATGTATTATTCATTAGGTGTTGTCAATGTTACTGTGCAAATGTCGCCACTGCCTCATCAGAGGTTACCCTCACCTGTATTGCTGACTGTAATGTTGGCAACACGTAGCATGCAGGCATCCTCTAGTGCATGTCATATTGGTCCGCCCACTGCTGGTAGATCCCTCTTTTGTTCTATCTTCTATCATGTGTTTATTTCCCTTCAAGCATTCTTTCTTGAATTCTAATGCCATTTCATAGTGGATTCATTTTTTGCAGGAGGAGATGCACATGAGGATGTGCCAGAGGTGACTACTGCTGATAACATACCATCATTTCCTAGATCTTCTCGTATTGCTAGTATGAGAACGTTGCAGGCCACATTGGTGGTGAGCGACGAAGAAATGATTCCCTTAAAGATACAAAAGGTTCTAGGTACTTTAAAATTATTATTATATATACTCTAATTGTAATTTACTTTATGATCACTCGTTTTGGACTAATGATCCCATGAATTTTTTGCAGGCAATGATATTTTCTATAAACATCTTAGTGACATTGCATTGCAGATATTTGGGCCCACCATACGTAAAAGGTGGTACATCATATGTGAACTAACCCTAATCCACTTTTGATTTCATATCATTGCTAGAATAGTTTTCCTGTGATCCATTTCTTGAAGTGTAATAAATGTAGCTTCAGTTCATTTCTGAATCTAACAAGTTTGTTTTTTCTTTAAAAGGTGGAATGACCAAGAAAAAAGGTTAAAAGATGAATTGACAAACCAAATGGTTGAGTGGTTTGGAAATGACACCTTTGACAAAACAAAGCTCCTTGAAAAAGCTAGCACATATCTAAAGTATGTGAGGGACCAATACAGGACCCATTTACAGAGGAACCTAAAGTACGAGCGTCCCCCCATGATTCCAAAGAGGGAGTGGAAGGACCTGATTTTGGATGCCAAGGAGAAAATTGAAAGGAAAAAAGGAAATACACCACTAGATGCCAGAAGAAGGTACAGGATACTATTAAGAATGTAATTATGTACTAATCAATTACTCTTTATATTTATATAATCTAACATATTTCAAACTTTTTATAGACTGAGTGATACATCAAAGGCAACCAATGAAAGGCAAGAAAAGCATGGACAACACAAACTCGACTCTGGTGGTTACATGAAACTTGCTGCATAAATTGTAAGTATCTCATGTAAACAAAATATTGCATCAAAATATTAATAAATTGCAAACATTTTTTTTATCAAACAATGCAAGCAAAATTCACGGTACCAAGCAAAAATGTAGGGCTCTGAATTCAATAGAGCACCCATAGAAGATGACAAGAGAATTGCCTACCAACAAGGCTATTTAGTCATGGCTGATCGGCTATGAGAATTGAGTGGGCATACACAACATTCGAGTGCATCCATCACATAAGTAAATATGCTAAATGAAAGTTGTTTCAAATTGAACACTTTACCAATAATCTAATTGATGTTGAGTTCCAACATAAAGTGACTATATTTGTTTTAAATAAGCAAGCAATGATAATAATGTGCATGTCATTGGAATGCAGCCTGCTAATTGTAAAACACCACCTACACATGAAGGTCCAGATGTGCATCCCAGTAGTGGAGGTATTCATTTGCTATTCAAATTTATTTATTTAGCTATTAATACAATTAAACATCTTAATTTGTAATTAGAGTAGTAATTAATGTAATCTTTTTTGTTAATATTTTAGAGCATGTAGTTAGTGGTGAGCAAGTGGAGCATGATCTGGGTACACAACATCAAGAATGTGATGTTCCCCACTCACGTAAAGAGGACCACTGTTGTTGCTTTAAACAAATATAATTGCAATTGGTGTTCAACATTAATGTAACCTTTAGTATTTCAACTCCAGATGATCTAGAGGGTATTCAACATGTTGAGGTTGAGGCTACACAAAATGATGTGGCCCCATCAAGTAAAGAGCACAACAATTATGTTCTCTAAACTAATGAAATACTTGTAACAATAATTTTTTTTTTTTTGAATTTAACCCATTTCTTAGTTATTGCAGAGGACCCCCCCTTACTTCAGTGTCCTCATCCTCAGTATAGGACTAGGCATACATCGAGATCAGGAGTAGTTGGCAAAACATCTACAGAGGGGGGAAATGATGAAGAAACCGATGTTCCACTTAGTCTTTTCATAGCTTCAAATAAAAAACAAAGAAATAAATGATTGTAATCTAACTTATTTGATAATGACTAATTTTTATGTGTTAGTGAATGTAATTATGTGCTAATTAATGGTTATGGATGATATGTGTTTATTAATATTGATGAATGTTGCATGTTAATTAATGTTAATCAATGTTATGTGTTAATGAACGTTATGTGATATTAATGAATGAATTCTATATTTTATTAATGGTAGAAAGAATGAATGAATGAATGTTATAAGATGTTAACGGGGAATTTAGAGTGATGTTTAGGGGGGGGGAGGGGCCAAATGAGCTTCCACCTTCACGTGGTTGGCCCTGTTAAGTAGAGAATATTAAACTATTCTTGAAACCAAGCAAAGCTCAACAAGATAACACACTTTTCAATATTTCATTATGTTGCATAGTTAATCTTATTGAATAATGTATATTGAATCTTAATTGCAGGGTCCAACAGAGCCAACACGAACAACAACACCACAAGTTGCTGGGTATAATGAACTCCCATATGGTCTTGTCTGTACACGAACAATATGAGTTGCTTCTAGTGTTGATATCCAAGGTAGGATTGCAAAAGTTATGAATATGCCTCATCCTTGTAAGTTTTTTTATTACTTGTAAGTAATGAATATGCCTCATCCTTGTAAGTTTTTTTATTACTTGTAAGTAATGAATATGCCTCATCCTTGTAAGTTTTTTTATTACTTGTAAGTCATGAATATTGCTCTTTAGCTGATTAAAATTAAATGAAAATCTTTAATGAATACACAAAACAATATACATATGCAGGCGCACCATGGTTGAGATGGTCCAACTCCCTAGTCTCACTCTACGACTAAGCTCATGCCATATCTAAATCAAATACATCTCAAATACATCATCAGTGGAAAGCTACAAAATGCCATTTTCATACATAAGAAAGACATACACAATTGGGCACAATCACCAAGAGAATGGTAAAAAGTGTGTTTAAGATTGTATCATGGATGCTTTTAAGGATTGTATCATGGATGCAAAAAATCTCTTCATTAATCCTTGACTCATGATTACTATAATACTTCTTTAGACTTCTCATGTCATTTGTTGCACTTCTTCACTATTTTGGACTGAGTTTCAACTACCTTGACTTATGACTGTACCTAGCTTTGTCCTATCTTTGTAAGCTTCCTCTTTGAATTGCGGTTGTAGCTTTGATAATACCTTTTTAATGTTGCATTATTTGTAAGGAGGACAACTCCTAATGCATGTTGCAAATTGTGTTCTAGTGACTGAGACTAGCCTTTTTGTACTTGATGTTTTTGACTAGTTGTCATAACCTCTGACTTTGATGCTTGTGCCTTAATAGAACTAGATGTTTCTTGTATGCATACTTGGTCAAGGATTGCATTATGATGCTATAGGGCTACAAACTAAGATTATTTATTGTATTGAGTTGCACATTTGACATGAGTTGCCCTATGACTGCTATGCCTCTTGAGGTTATAAGGTGTTGTTCTTGTCAAGTTTTGACAATGCTGCAACAATCAAGTGTTATTTGTTGTTAAGGTTTGAAAAGACCTTTTAGAAACTTATACCCTACTCTTTTTCACTCAGTAGACTTGATTACTATCATTTTATGTGGTACTAGGTATGACTGCCTACTGGCTTTACTGTAGACTGCAATCTCTCTAGACTGTATTTTTTGAGTGTTGTTGTTCTATACTTGACCATCTATTAGGAAAACATAGCTTGAAATGTCCAAAACAATTAATGAATGACTGCACTATCACCAATTTATCTTGAAGGTTTGACTACTCTTTAGATTATGATTATGACTGTCATGATATTTCATGAGACTACTCTATCCCCATATGAAACCCTTTGTTCCCACAAATCAATGCTTTGAACTTGATTGCAACTTTATAGTGATCACTGTCTTTGTACAATAAGCTTGCTACTTTCTCAACTTTTGATATATTGGAGGCTCCTAGGATGGTTTCTATCTTATAGTCACAATACTTTGCTATAATTTTCATTTCAAATCACTGCTCAATGATCATATGATGTCTTTGTCTTTTGAATTTGACTCTCGAGCTTGCTCTATTTCTTGACCTTTTGAATAATTTTGGGCCACTATTCATTACTTTTATTACCCTCTATGTAAAAGACCTTGCTCACTGCTTCCCGTACTTGATCTTTATCTAGTTTGTGTCAATCCTACTATTGCATCTTTTCTATTTATGATTGAGATTTGTTTTGGGATTAAAAACTCTTGATGATTTCACTAAATGACTTTTGCATGATTGTACTTTCTAAGCTATCCTAGGGAACAAAAGAGACCTAGGGATTTGCTCACTTCAAGGAAAAAGAAAATATAGCAAGACAATCAACCCTTTTAAATAATATGTGGAACCCTTATGGTGAGCAAGAAAGAATTGACAAACTTATAGATGTTGTCATAACACAAAGCTGAAACTGTATTAATTTTTATAGATAATTAGATTTCTCCTTTAACCCGACTTTTGCTTGAATCATTACTATAGGCATATCCAATGCATGATTTAAACAATAAGATACTAAAAATTCTAAAATAGGGTTCTGAAAACCCTACCTCCAAATGTGGATATCTACTATTATGACTATGACAATTTCTCTCCAGAAACTTTGATGCTAACTTCTGTCACGCCTAAACATTGCATGTGGTTTGCATGGTGTTGGCATGAGGTGCTTTGTAAATGTCCTTATGGATTCTTTTCATATTTTTATGAAACTCCTTCATCGAAGAGGCAAACCTCTCATTCAAACTTTGAAGTAACCCTTTAACTGTTGCATGCAGTCCTTTTCTTATAGACCTTCCTCCTTGCGATGACGTGCTAGGACATAAACTGAAGGTGTAGCTTGTGGAACCTGTTGAGCATCAAATCTGAATTAAGTAAAATATCTTGATTTGAGAGATTAAATCATAGAAGCCATCTATCTTTGGAAGAAATTATCATTTTCATTGATACCGTAATAACCCATAAGTTATCGAACAAGTCTAATAGCATTCTATCAAAATATCCAAAATTCAAATAGTATCGATGAGACTCAGTGATGTCTCATCGATATAAAAAGGGTATCGAAGGAAAGGTAACACTGATGAACTCTAAAAGGGACTCATCGAAAGCAATGATTCCACCAAAAGAGGATATTGAAGAAAGAAGAGATGGTTTTCATCGATGAGAAAAGGCTTCTGAAGAAATAATACCATCGGTGCAACATGAAGGAAACTTACTGAAAGAAGTGTTCTTATCTAAAGAATGATATCGATCAAATAGAAGGAAGCTACATTGATAAAAGATATCGATAAGGATATGAGTTTTTAGGAGGCTAAAAGGCATGTTACTGATATGTGTGGTTTTACCGATGCAACTTTATCAAGGAAGATTACTAATGAGCTCATCGATGAAAGATGATAGTGGAAGCAAATCATCAAAAGAAAGATGGCCTCGATGAAACAATAGACCCATTCATCGAAGGAGTGTAGTGATGTCAATAGAAAAAGTGTTTCGATGGAAGGATAAAGGAAGTTACTGAAGCCCAAGGTTTCTTCGCCATGAAACCCAATGGACATCAGATATATATTGATGAGGAAATAGGTTTCGAGGAGGCTAAAAGGCATGTCTCCGATATGTGTTGTTTTGCCGATATAACTTTATTGGTGGAAGATGACAAGAGAGGATAAAGAAAGGCTTCGGTGAGACAATAGATCCATTCATCGACGGGGCATAGTGATATCAATGGAAGAGGTATTTTGGTGGAAAAATAAAGGAGGTCACCGAAGCCCAAGGTTTATTTGACATAAAAACCCGATGGATGTCAGATAGGTACCGGTGAGGAGACAACCACAGTGATCGAATACAACATTTCGATGAAGGGAGAAAATACCTAGTCGAAGTAATGTTCGAAAAAAAAGGGTTAGTTGACAATTATATGTTGAAAAGCCATAGCGCTTGGTGATAATGTATACTCTCATATAAAGGAGGGAGCTTTTGTAATATGGAGGAAATTTAGAGAAAGGAGTAGATTATAGCCTCAGGCTTACCACTATACTATTTTGGTGATTATATATAATATAATCAGTTGTTTTTCCTTTGCATATGTGAACTTTTAGTAGTGGAGAAAGAAGGAGGAAACAAAGACTGTTCCAGATTCTCTTCTATCATAGTCGTGCAAATGTTACATTCAAGGGGTATTTCCTTCCTCATTTCCTCTCACATCAGGTATGTATCTATTTCATATCCAACTGAAATGCAGAGGTTAATTGTGTATCACTAATTGAATGTGGAAATATTACTCATTAAAAGAAAAAGTAAAATGAATTGAAAAGAATCTTGCTCTAATAGCTGTGAACATACTATCATGCCTAACTGTGATTATTTTGTCTTGCATAGCTATGTAAGTTTCGCCTTGAGTAGCTGATGTATAGCTATTGCATGTTCATGATATTTCTTGTTAAGATAAATTGTAGAGCCTAAATGATTTACTCATTCATTATCAAGTCTTGAACTTAAGGAAGATAAATTTATTCACAGATATAAATCATGACGATATTCTGTTACTTTTCATTGAATACACTGTCTTACCTTATTCATAAGAAAATTGAATACTGCATTCATATCTTGTGCATAGTATGGTTGAGTATCAACCTCAAAGCATTCACTATAGAATATGATTGCTAGCCCATGAGGGCATAATAGCCAAGTATTGCAGCTATTCTATGTTTATTTGTTTTCCATTCTTAACTCATAGTTCAACCAAATATGGCTCATCTTGGAATCAATGCACATCGGTTATAATCAGATTATAACTAGTCTCCATGGTTGCAAGACCTAAAGAAGGATTCTTATCATCAATTGGATGCATACTTTTGGGAATATACAAAGACAAAAAAATATATTAGAAGCGTATTTTTTGTTGAGTCATAACATGATGTGTTAATTTAGCTAAATAATGGAGCCAATGTTGTATTAGATTTAATTCCATGATGAAAATTGAAGCTCGTTAGAGATAGGGGATTTGTAGTAGTTGGCTTGTTAGGTTATGTCACAATCCCATGAAGGTCCTTGTAAACCGTTAATGTCAGTAGACATGAGACTATTATGTAACAAATTGGGTCAGCTAAACCTAGAAGTTCCATAGCCAATGAATCAACTAACTCAAGTGTATGTTAATTATCTTATGATGGTCATTTATGACCGTTATTCTTAGTAGACATTATATATTAAGTAGTTTGCTAGATAGTTGGTTAGTAAACCAGTGAGTTAGTTGGCTCAAGTGTATGCTATTTATCATATGATGGTTGTTAATAACCATTATTGTTTGTACACATTAAGTAGATGGCTTGTTTAGATGGTTGGTAACTAGTGAGTTTGTTGAGCTCAAGAATTGGATGTACAAGTTGAGCAAGGGAGGTGAACACTAACAATGCATTGGTGCTTGCAATGTTAAAAACTTGGCCAAGATGGTGATGCTTTATCTAAGTGATTGTTAGATCACATGAACTAGATACACCTACCAGTCAGATGGTCATAGTAGTTAGGGGTTACCTATAGTGTGTGACTGACTAGTTGCGTGTAGGTTTTGAGCACCAAGATCAGATGGCCAGATGTAAAAGAGACCCAATCCTTAGAATGTACCCTCATGAAGGGTTGGGTCTCTTCCAATTGGAAGGGGCATGGGAGACTGGCAAGCCTATGATTGAATGGAGAAGCCCTTGATGATGCTCTCCCTATTCCAAACTATGTCGAGGCTTGATACAAAAAGTTTCAGTTGGAAAGTTAAATGAATTGTAACCTCTAAACCTTTATCTCTTCCCTCAAAAATGAAACTTGCCATTTGAATTCCTTTCTCATATTGATTAGCTTAATAATATTTGTTCAATGTTTTTTATCGTTAAAAGATTACCTTCCTTTTAGATAAATTAGTTAGATTCTTATTATGTTGAAGAACATTTAGTTAGTTTTCTCCTTCAACTGAAGTAGTTATGTTTTATTTTGAAATGCTCAATTTTTTATCTTAATATAGATCACAATTTATTTTCTTTAAGTATAGAATTAATGGAATATTACATATGGTATCAGAGAAACCAAGTTTGACATTGAACCTTAGGCTTTTCACCTATAAACAATAAGGTAGAAAAATGAAATGAAGCATTTTAGTGAATCCTAGAAGTTGATTCGAACCATTGCAGATTACTGAATTTTTTTGCAGGCAGTTGCTTGTGATATTATCTAAAGGAGATAAGGTTACTTGTGTTCTTCCAGTAAAACTCTGTGTTTCATATTGTAGATTTGAATAAAAGATTTACTTGCGAATTGTAATTGTTCCTTGTATTTCTTCCTTGTATGGTCTCTTAAGGTTAGAGTTAAATTCATTCAAGCAATTTACAATAAAGACATCAAAGTAGAGCTCATAAGAAACAATAATTGATAGACTTATTGAGAGGGGGTGGGTTTAAAAATTGTCTCATAAGTTTACACAATAAGTCCTAAAGAAATATAGACTCTGTAGCCCAAACAACAAAGAAAGGCACTGGTCATCTATAAAACACAACCCATCAATTCATACTTTCACATAAAGAATAATAGGAGTAGTTGAGTAGGAATTCTAGGGTAAATTAGCAATAGTGTATATATAAATTTCAAGCACCAAGATCGAATAGCTTCTACAACAACAATCTTGAACTCATCTGTTATATCTCCATTCTAGGAACCTATGCCATTATGAGATAGGGAGAAGTTAGATCAAGACACTAAATCTGCTATAAAAAGCATTAGTTGAAGGAACAACTAGTGAGTAGGTATACCCGCCTAGGTCCTGCAGAGCCTAAAATGAGAGAGTTAGTAACCAAATAGGTTCACTCTATAAGTTGTCCAAGTCAAGTGGAGGGTTTGATCATAGGAGTTGGCATTTCCTTATAACCTATCCAATCTATTGATTTGAGACCCAACAGAACCCTAGCATAACTTCTAAAAACTGGCTATAAATGGTTCTTTTCATTTGAAACAAAATGCAAACCCTAAAATCACATGAAAGCTTATAATTTTAACTTTCTATTTCCCTCCAAGCTATGCATGAAATTGATTTTCTTGATAATCATGTGGAAGGAGGCCTTTAGAAAACTTTTGTAAATAAATAAAGAATTTTATTTGTCTCTACATCTTTTGAATTAAAATGCCTTTTCAAGTGAATTCTTTTCCCTCCAAACCTTGCATTATGAAATCTCATCCTTTTAAATAAGCTCAACCTTATAGACACCTTCAACATATTTAATAAATCATTTCTCTAAACTTTCCTAAACTCATGATAAGACATGAGGTATATAATAATTCTATTTTTAATCTCTTGAAGTCAAAAAATTGGTAACAAAGTCACGCCTTCAAACCTTAATTTTTAGATAGTTAAATGTCCATTTTACATTTCTAAAAACAATGGAGGTCTTATGATATTCCATGTGATGGCTACATGTTGACAAAGCTACCCCTCACAACTACTGGTCCCTCTCCCTAATAGGGTATTTGCATGAAAACCCAAGTCCAGCTATGTCAAACCTGAGTTTGACTCCTTCAGACTCAGGTTAATCATTGGTCACATGTAGAACATGCATTTGAAGAGTTGAATGACCTTCCCTCCAAAGTATTTTCTTTTGGAAATTTTTTTTGCTTTCATGAAGTCACATGAATGTGCTTCTTTTCTAAAGTTTTTACAATATAATCATAAGAATATAGCCCTTCTTTTCATTTATAAGGTACATTTGAAACCTTTTGGAGCCTTTTAATGAGATTTCCAAAACAACAAGGACCTAGGACCTTAGAAAAGACTGGAATAAGCTTCAGGATATTAAAATTTAGACTCAAAGCATGAAGATGCTAACAACAAAAAAACCCTATTAAATGCAATTAACATATAAATGAAAATTGGATAACAAAAATAAATAGGGATATAACATTAGGTATTATAATAATATCATATGTGAAAACAACCAATAATAAAATCAAACCAAATGATATATAGGATTTGGTCATATATGTATATGTAGATATATAGATATATACATAATATGTATATGTATATGATGCTTTGCAAAAAGAAGGATAGTTAGAAAAACCTATTTGATTGTTACACACACAAAGAGAAGCACAAGAAACAAATGTTAGTCATTAGGGTTAGCAAATCAAAGATTAAACACTATCCTAATCAAGCATATCAAGAAAGACACTACACAACAAATAAAAAGCTTAATGAATCTAAGAAAAGCTAAACTCTGTGGTCTAGCTACCAGAGATAGCAAGAAACTCTCCAACCAAAGCAGAGGAGACAAAACAAACAATCTCTGCTTAGGGAGGAGCTCTAGACCCCAAATCTGAAGAAAGAAAGAAAGCTAAAGTAAGTGAATTGGATAACAACAAGAATGTAAAGTGCACCCTTGATTTGCTAACCAAAATTCTCAAAATTAAATGAAAATCTTTAATGAATACACAAAACTATATACATATGCAGGCACACCATGGTTGAGATGGTCCAACTCCCTAGTCTCACTCTACGACTAAGCTCATGCCATATCTAAATCAAAGACATCTCAAATACATAGTCGGTGGAAAGCTACAAAATGCCATTTTCATACATAAGCAAGACATACACAATTGGGCACAATCACCAAGAGAACAAAGTGTGTTTGAGATCATTGTCCTAATTGTGGTGTGGTCACGAAGAGGTTGACAAATTTATGGTGATCTCTTCGTGACCACACCACAATTAGGACAATGATCTCAAACACACTTTTTACTGTTCTCTTGGTGATTGTGCCCAATTATGTATGTCTTGCTTATGTATGAAAATGGCATTTTGCAGCTTTCCACCGATGATGTATTTGAGGTGTCTTTGATTTAGATATGGCATGAGCTTAGTCATAGAGTGAGACTAGGGAGTTGGACCATCTCAACCATGGTGCACCTGATCATATTAGCTTGAAACCATGCGCCTCATATTAGCCTCAAACCTATGCCCCTACTGGTAGGTGGTGGGGATAGAATATCATTCACTATACATATCAATGATTGGATAATAATTATTTTTTTTGATAAAAATTGTCATCGTCGGAGTTACGACGAATACCAAGCTTTCGACCAATGATGTAATCAGCAGACATACAACATTCTCGTCGATGAAATGTTTTGGAGTCGTCGCACTTCCAACTCAAACCACACAAACATCCAACGAGGATGCTATATGTGCGATGACACTTCGTAGTCGGATGGTCATCGATGTCTCTGAATGGACCAACGACACAAGCGTTAGATAAACAGCATCACCATCGGTGCAAAGTTCCAAATTGTCGTCGGCTTTGCGATGAAATCTACTGATTCTGATGACTTATTTGACTATCGGTAGAGTCCATTGGATTGTCATATTTCTGATGGGCATGGAATCATCGACCAATCCGACACTGAGTTTTTGACAGTTGATTTTGTTAGCACTTTGACAAAAATTCATCGCAAATCCGACAAACGGCCGTTGAAAATCAGCTCCGAATGTACTAGTGTTTGGGCGAACTGATCCATATCACACCCTCTCTAGGGTTGATCTGAAAGTGCTCTCGACCCTTTAATCTCCACTTCTTTTAGATAAATTGATCATCCTTATCTTGAGGATTATGAATGCCTCATATGATATTCATATTTTCCACTATATTTCTTTTTATTTTTTCAAACACAATTTTAGCCTTAGAAACCTTTTCTCTGAAAAATCTGTCATTTCTCTCTTTCCATATACCCCAACACATATGAGGTAAGGCAATTTTTCATTATAAAGTTGTGGACTTATTCCTTGAAGGATGATGCCAAGAGTTGAAAACCTCCTGAATTGACTCAGGGAAACCCCATCTGATTTTGAAGTGGTCCAGACAGCTTCCCCAGACATCAACAGAGAAAGGGAAATGAAAGAGCATATGATTAATGGTCTCCTCATTCTGCTTACATAGAATACAAACACTAGGCATACTAATACCTCTTTTTTTGATATTCTCAATTGTTAGAATTTTATCTTGTAGGGTTGTCCAGAAAAAAATGTTAATCTTAGGGGTGAGGCCTTTCATCCATGCCTTAGCCCAGCATGGGCTTTTCATGTTAGAGAATTGTTGATGATACAAAGAAGCCATAGTGAAAGTACCATTAGCTATGAATTTCCAAATTAATTGGTCTTCCTCATCAACCCTTACCATAGAGTTCATAACTTTGTTCAAACTACCCAAGGACTGATCCACCTGAGATAAATCTTTCCACTATCCATCTTCCCAGTAATCATCCACCTTAGATCCAAATCTTTCCTTGCACTAGTTTTGAAATCTACTCCACTCAGGGTTTTCATTAAAAGGGGACTCCAGCAACCAAGAATCATCTCAGAATTGGATAAGATTCCCTTTCCCCATTTTCCATTTTGCACTTCTAACAATCAAGTCTCTTGTTCTAGAAACATTTTTCCAAATATTGGATCCAATTGGGATATTTTCCTCTTTAAGGAAGCTTTGAAGAGTCAGACATTGACTTTTATATTTGTTATCCCATATTAGTTTCCACTCTCCTTGATTTTTATACCCTCTCCAAATCCGCTTGGCCATAAGGAACTCATTTATGTCTCTTATTCTTCTAAGGCCCAGTCCTCCCTTTCTTATAGGCTTGCAAACCTTCTCCCAAGAAATCAAATTCATTCTCTTCTTCTCCTCAACCCCTGTCCATAAAAAATTCTCTGAATCTTTTCAATAGCCTCCGCATACTTGACAAGAATTATAAAGAGACTAATGGCTAAGAAGAGCACCCTTCCAGCCAGACAGCTTCTTGTGGAATTTATCCACCAAAGCTCCCCAAAAAGTATTAGGAGGATCATGGCATAAGGGGAGCCCCATGTAAGAAGCAGGAAGACTTCCAACTTGACAACCCAGGATATTACGAATTTTAATCCTCCTTCTCTCTGGGGTATTGATAAAATAGACAAATCTTTTAGACCAACTAATAAGTTGTCCAGTAGATGAACCATAGCTATCCAAAGCCTTCTTTAAACTTCTAGAGTCCTGCACCATATCTTTCCCCATTATTATAGAATCATCAACAAACTATTGATGGGAACATATTTGATCCGCAAAAGATGGATGCAAACCACAAAACTCCCTTTTCTCAACTAGCTTCCCAATACATCTACCCAGACACTCCACCATTATAATAAAGATAACCAGGGATAGGGGATCCCCCTGCCTGAGGCCTCTAGAAGCTTTAAAGAAAGGAGAGGGAGATCCATTCATTAAAATAGAGAAAGAAGCTGAAGAGACTAATTGCCTGATAAGTTTAATACTTCTAGAACTGAATCCAAAAGCAGAGAGAACATCCATCATAAAATCCCAATCCACTCTTTTGTAGGCTTTAGATAGGTCTAGCTTCAGAAAAAAAACCTTCTTTTTTAGAGTAAGACAAAGAGTGGATATTTTCATGGAATGAGATGATTGAATCCAAGATTTGTCTACCTGGGACAAAACCACTTTGCTGAGGCGATATGATAGAGGGAAGCAACTTTAGGATTCTAGAAGTAAGAACCTTGGAAATTATCTTATAAAGAGAGTTACATAGACTTATAGGTCTAAAGAGATCCATGGAATCATCCCCCATCTTTTTGGGGATAAGAGCAATAAAAGTACCATTAACTTCTTTCAAAAAATTTCTAGCACCAAAAAACTCTTTCATAGCTCTGGACACATCAGCACCAATAATATGCCAGTACATTTGAAAGAAGAACATGGGAAAACCATCCAGGCCTGGGGCCTTGTTGCCCTCAAAGGAGTTGACAACTATCAGAATTTCATCATGGGAGGGAATAGAAGTCGGGTGAGAATTCTGATCATCCCCTAAAATAGTAGGTATGCTATCCAGAAGATTCTTTTGGGCTTGCATAACCAAATTCTAATCCTTAGCAAGTAATTTGGAAAAAAAATCCATAGCAGCCCTGCTCATGGGTTCATCTTCTTCAACCCTTCTGCCATTCACTTTAATCTAATATATTCTATTAATGGCCTTATGTCTTAGGGCTGACATGTGGAAGTATTTAGTATTCCTATTCCCTTCCTTCAACCAAACATTTCTTGATCTTTGTTTCCAGTAGGTTTCCTCTTTAGCTATAATGTCATGATATCTCATAAGAATTGCATCTTTAGCATCTCTTGAAGTATTAGTATAACCATTATTTTGTATCTCATCATGAATATCCTTAAGCTCTAAGAGAATTGTGGCTTTCAAGGAAAATATATTCCCAAAGCATTTCTTATTCCACTTCTTAACATTATCTTTTACAATCTTCAACTTTTTAACCACTCTGTACATGGCATTTCCTTCAATATTAACCTGCCACCAATCCTTAATCTTACTCTCCAAATCCGGGTGTCTAGTCCAAATTCTTTCAAATCTGTAAGGGAAATGCCTCCTTCTATTCTTTGCTTCAGCCATAAAGGTTATTGGATAATGGTTTGATCCTACCCTTATGTGAGAAGATAAAGAGAAGACATTAAGGTTAAACCAATCTAAGGAAAGAAGAGCTCTATCAAGTCTAACCTGAATCAAATCCTCACCATTTCTTCTATTAGTCCAAGTAAATTTAACTCCTTGCAACTCCAGGTCATGGATGACATTACTGTTAATAAAATCCATCAAGTCCAATCTACTGTCCAGATTAGCTTGACTCCCTCCCTTTTTCTCATTTTCCTTCAAGGGGGTGTTGAAATCTCCCATAATAATCCAACTGTCCTCAACAAACCTGCTTCTTAACCTAGTAAAACTTCTCCACAGCTCACTTCTACTAGTCTTAGTGTTAGGAGCATACAAATTAGTTAAGACCCAAGTAGTGCAATTTTTAAGGTGCTTAAATCTAATACAAGCCAGATTCTTGTCCTCAATCAGCACCTCTCCTTCTACATTATTTTTGTTCCAGAAAGTAACACTTCCTCCCGAGGCACCTTCTAAACTCCCTCCACTAACTCCTCCATTTTTTAACATCTTCAAACTTTCTACTTTATCTTTTGCCATCTTAGTTTCTTGAATCAAAAAAATATCAAGGTTTTTATCTCTAATCATACTTTTAACTAAATCATGTTTGTGAGGGTTGTTCAGTCCTCGAATATTCCAAGAGATGATTTTCATGGATTTTTAGAAATACCTGCCTCAAAGATGGTTCTTTGAGTTCCATCTGCAATATTACTACTTGTTTCCATTGATCTCTTCTTTGCATTTGAATGTCTTCCTAGAGAAGGATGTTGCGCCCCCACATCCCCAAGCCTGCGTCTGGTATTTCTAGTCAGCGTACTATTGATAAAGTTATTGTTATTCTTTTTTTTTGCTTGTTCTTTCTTTTGTCCTCTGCTACCTCTTCTTCCTCCTACTTTGTTTCACTCTTCCCCAGTGCCTTTTTGATGTCTTCCTCATCTCCCCATTTTGGTACTTTTTCCTTGAGAAAGGTCAGCTTTACTTTTACTAGAGAAGCTAATGAGATTTTTGACAACCCTTGATCCAGAATGTTATTAGGTTGGGCCTCCTGGAACCAATCTGTTTCTTTATCTAGTTCCTAAGAATTTGATACAAGGTTACAATTATCTCCTTCCTCTTTGTTATCTGTATATTTTTTATCTCCTTTACTTTCAAACTTATCTGAGACTAACTTTGTGTTATCCTCTTCTGATTTCTCATTCTGTTTATTGTCTTTTTCTCCATGCTCTGGATCCTTACCACTCTGCTCCATCTCCTAATGATCTATTTTTTTGCTATCTCCTTTCTTCAGTTCATTTCCCATTTCACTGGTGAGTTGTACCTCCGTCCTTCCAACCTAAGATTATTTTTCCTGATTTGGATCATTGGACTCCAAGGCTTTTAGAGAGCTATCAACTTTTTTCCAAACCTTAGCTTGGGTATAATATTTACCCTCATTATTTGGGTATTTTTTATCCCAATGTCCTACTTTTTTATAATGAAAGCAGGCAAAAGGGATTGATTCATAAACAATATTCTACCTCCACTTCCCCAGTTTAGATTCTATCTCTATTTCCTCTGGCATGTTCGTATTAGGTCCAACTCCATCACAAATCCTAGCATAAATAAGCCTTCTTTTGAATGTCATGACGTGGTCAATAGTGATAAGCTCCCAAAAGGTATTGGCTATTCCTGCAAGCACATCTTCCTCCCAGTATTCCATTGGGAGCCTAGGAAGTTTAATCCAGACTAAAACTTGAACCATAATTTTTTTTTCTTTTCCCGCATTAGGGTACCACTTCTGGATATACATGATATATTTTCCTATTGCCCATGAACCACTATAGAGAATGTTTCTTCTATCCTCATCACAAGAAAAAGAGAAGGATATACAACCTTTGTTCATTGCAACCACATCTACTTGGCCTTTTTAAGTTCCACTTTCTTTTGACAAATCCATGAATGATCTATATATTCAGTCGAGTCCCAAAAAAATTACCAATCAAAGTATTTTCCATTCTA
This sequence comes from Cryptomeria japonica, assembly GCF_030272615.1. NCBI lineage: Eukaryota > Viridiplantae > Streptophyta > Pinopsida > Cupressales > Cupressaceae > Cryptomeria > Cryptomeria japonica. The sequence continues at coordinate 460,061,785 of NC_081414.1, forward strand.
GAAATGTTATGGTCTATGATTTGGTCTAGAATAGAGATAGAAAACTTGCCCTAAGACACATTCAAAGTATTTTTAACCAGAGGCAGTGAGGACTTACCTTTGGGTTTGACCCCGAATAGAGAGGACCACTTATGAGTATGTCCATTCAAACTGGGTCCCCCCTTAAGATCCTCAGGGGTTGTCAGAAGATCCTTTCCAGGAGATACTTTACCTTCCACCGTGTTCTCTGAACTGCTAGCTGCTTGCTATCCTAGAGCTTCTTCCGAGTTGTCATCTTCTAATTTTGAAATTTGAACCTGACCTTTCCCGCTATCTCCTGCTATCTGCTCTTCACGTGGTCTTGGTCCTCCCCTGAGTCCAAGGGACCATCGGGATCCTTAGTACCTGAGCTCCCTCCATCTGCAGGAATCTTTGAATCACCTACACCAGGTTGTCCTGGTGCCGAACTAGAACTCCCGCTCAAATTTGAATTTTGGACCCTACCGTGCTCCATACTCGATGACATTTATTGAGATGTTCTAACTTGCTTGTTGACTACTACGTTGATGAGTACTTCACCGAGGTTCTCATCACCTAGTTTCTACCTTTCATCCTTATTAACATCCACCTATGCTTGGTTTTCTATGTTAGCTTGGCATCATCTTTAGTCTTCTATGTCGATTTGACATCCTTCACCAACCAATACTAACTACCAGTTCAACTCACCTTACTGGTATAACCTAACTTCACCGGCGGACCTTCATACCTACTGACCTCTTTTCTATTGGTGGATCAATGTGGCCTTCCATCAAACATGGTGTTCCATCTACAAAGTTCATTTACCAGTAGAATTAAGCTTCTCTATGTATACTAGTTCACATCCTTTTGTACTTCTTTGCTTTCTTGCTTTGCCTTGTCGGTGGTCCTGCTTTACTGGTAGATGATGTATTTCATGTGTATCGATAACATACCTTTTTGTCTGCTTACACACATATGGATTTCCATCATCATGTCTTTCTTCACCCATGTTGTTCACCACTACTTACACACCAATGACCATGCCATACCGGTTGATATTAATGACAACCTAATGTGAACACTCTCTTTGTTGGTAAGAAGTTGATGAGCTGCTTATTCAATCTTATTCTGCTGATTGGAAAGCATTGGTTCATGTGGCTTATATAGAACAATGACCTCTTATACATCTTAATTCTACTTTTGAAAGTTTACCCCTTCAAAAGATGTTTCCTTATCCATTAAATTTGAATAAAACTTCACCAAATCATCCCAAAACAAGCCCTCCTCAATGTCTTCCTTGGTTTTCTACATAAAAAGGATTGCTCTTGAATTTACTACATCTTCCTTCAAGGCCTAATGAATCATCAACAATGCCCTCTTGAAGTATAGGGCCTTGATTTGAGAATTTTGTCAACTCCAACAACCTCTTATGCATGAGCATCATCATTTTTATCCTTCATACTACTCATGTGCTTGATTTGCTATTGATATGGGCACACTTTCTTCATCTTGGTCACTAAAACAAGGAAGCTCATCAGTTAAGAAATTGAAAACTTCAGGAGCATTACCTTCATTTACACCCTTATCTTTCTATCTCAACTAATTTGTTGGCATTGAACATAGCGCAACCTCCTCTTCTTCAACAAAAAGTGGAAGTTCATTGAACAAATCAAGTAATATCTCACTTTGGTCACTATTTTCTTTCTCTATGCCTTGTTTCTCCAACTTGTTATGCCTAGTATAACAACTCTCTTGAGATATAATAGGACCCACAAGATAAATTTGAGGAGATTTTTGGGTTGTTAGAGGACAAATAGGCTCTTCAAGAAGCTTCTCTTGGTGAATTGTAGGCTGAATTTGCTCAAGAATGGGTTCATCTTGCATGAATCATATAGTGTTGAAAATAGGAATCTCTTTTTTGAAGAATGGGTTTGGAAAGGTAATAGGTGGATGAAATTCTTGTTGAAGTATATATTCTTGCAATGAAGGAGGAGAAATTATTTTGACTCTAACTTTGCAAGCTTCTCCTCATATCTCTCTTTTTGTGAAATTAACTCTCTTGTAAAAAGATTTGTAAACTACCTACCTTGTGCTTCTAATTCTTGCCTATGTAGTTGGGCTTGAAAATCCAACTCCTCCTACTCATGATGATAGGCTTGATAAGCCCACTCATCCTTCTTTTGAATTAAAATCTTATTGATCTCATCCATCTGCTCATTGTAGTCTTGCAATATATTTTTGATGTTAGTATTCCTAAAATTATTCTTTTGTAGTTGGTTGAGAATTTGATTATGTTGATTTGGGACAAGATAGTCTTCTTGAGACTAGCTATAAGCTTTGTTAGGCTACCAAGAAGACTAAGAAGGGGTGGGTGGGTAGCAAACATGATGTGCATGCTAGTTACTTGTTGTAGTAGGGTTATTTGGACTAAAACTAGTATTGTTGTTACTTGGATATGGTTGGTAAGAGGGTGTAGATGCATCATTCTCATGATATTGGGGGTAACAACACATATTTCCATGAAATGAAGACATGTTAAAGTATTCATATATGCTGCAAATTCTTAGAAAATCTAAGAAATAAGGATAAAGAAGATCTATTCCTTGTAGATACTAGCACTTGATCTTCTTGAAACCAATACATTTGAACCTTGAGTTGCCAGGTGTGTGTGGATCTTGCCTCCAATGGTTGAAAACAGTGATTTTTGCACCAAAAATCAGAATTGTTTGGAAAAGATTTGGACTAGAACAATCCAAATTGTCCCACCGGGCATGCCCAAAACTATTGTCGTGAGGATTGGACCCTAAATCCCAAGTTTGAAACTCAGTAATCTTGTGAGATATGGAAACACCTTCAAGCCTATGGGTTGCTTGTAGTGAAGATGAATCTACAGAGTGAGTTGGTTCTATTGATGAACCTCATGTAAACTAACTTCTATGGGAGAAAAATAAAAGGATTGCTTCAAAATAAAATATTACCATAGGAGGTGATGCACTAAATATTTGAAAAACCTATTCAGTTGCTCTAATTCATAATTAGTTTCAAATCAGAAACTTTTATCTACCACAACTCAATTGAATCATTTATTGTATCAATATTTCATATGAATACTTGGTCTCAATATTTTTCTAAAGAAAAATAAGAGATTTTCACAATTCCAACTTATTAAAATCCAATGACATAATCTATGATCTACAATAACAATGAACTTTCTTACTCTAACCTTGCTTGAATGAGACAAAACTTAAGGATTCAGAATTAAATCATAGAAATTGAATCAAAATTATCCATTCATCATAGAAAATAAGAAGAAATGAGAAGTAAAACTGCTTTTCTTTATCGAAAAATAAATGCTGCTAAAAATTGAAAATACTTCATAAGAGCTACAATGCCTTCTGGTTTGTTGAGTACAAAAGCCAAGAATAAAAGAACTATATTGAAAGAAGAGGAGAAAAGACTTATAGAGAATAAGTATAGAAAGCAAATAAATGATGAACCGATGACAAACTGCTTGTGCCTCCTTGGACTTGACTCCAACTAAAATTTATCTTCTTGCTTCTATCTTCAAAAATGCAAGATGAGGCCTCTTGGGTCAAATTTGATCTAAAGTGATGCAAGAAGGCACTTAAAACTGCTCAGAATCGGAAGTGAGCTGCTAAAAAACTTGTCTTGGCTGATGCATAAGCCTTGTGGGGTCCTTAACTGATGCAAAACTCATGTATCTGCCTCTAAAACTCCTCTTTTTAAGCCTTGAACTATCAAATGAGTTTAGGAATCCATCATGTTTTCATTGATTTTGTTATCTCTTATGATGACATGTATTTACATCTGAGTTGACTTAGCTTGTTGATTAGGCGTAGATGCTTTTCATTGCTTCTAAACACCGCCTTTAGCTGCACATGAAACTCGTAAAATATGAATACTGACGGTGATCAAAACTATCATTTTCTCATTTGAAGGCTTCTTATTAACAACTCTTTAAAGTTCTAGCTTTGAATACTATCTTACATAGACCTTGATTGTCTTTTGAATCTGTTCCTAGGGCTTACTATCTTACTAAGACTACTCTTGCAATCCTTGTTCACTATCATAAATATTTTTCCAGGTCATCAATCTTAGACTTATGACTAATTAAGATCTTGGGTTGGCATGCACTTCTCTTACTAATATTTTATGCTTTAATGCTTTGTTTGATAGTGAAAGTTGATCTACATGGATAGGACTGTGTCTTCTTATCTCCATACTTATTGACTACTCTTAGATTTCTTCACAGGTCCACATTCATAGCTCTTGGTGACGAATCTTTCTTATGTGGAAAGGACATGAAAAAATGACCTCTTTCTTTTCTTCATTTCATCCCAACCCCAATTCATGATTGTTCTAAGCCTATTCATTTTCATTTGTCTTCATTGATTGCACTTTCAATGCCTATTGAATAGCTAGCTTCATTGTAAATATGAGCTTCTTTTAATGACTGCAACAATATTATGTGATCCACCTTTGGACTTTTAAAGATGATTGTGACTACTTATATGGTGTTGGACTAAAACCACTATTTTTCATCCTATTGTGTCTAGATTGTGTGCTCTTCCCTAATGCAAATCATCATCATGTGGCATCATTTCAAATTAATTCACTGTTCTTGACTATAATGAAGTCTTTTCCTCTATCTCGTTGACCTGTCACAATCTTTGAATCCTTTATGCTTTGATTTGAAGTACAATCATTGAGATGGTTGTAGAGATGGACCACTTCCATGACATAAGATAGTCACAATCCTATATTTTGACCCCTTATACTAATCTGTGTATTATTATGACTAAGATTATAAAATGATATGTCCTTTTTATACTATTTATAATTAAAATGCATTGGCTTTGCTACTCTGAGATGCTACTTTATGGGTCTTTAACAATCATTTTCTTGTTGGTGAAAGCCTTTGAAAGTTCTATTAGCCTATCCTATTTTTTGAATTCATCACCTTTGCATTTGGATCTGTGGTGATGAATGATATGTCATTGTTTCTCAACCTTGATGGACCTATCATACTATTTTCTTCTTGTGACTACAAACCCCTTGTAACCTATGTGACTATATTTTCTTGGATTGTGGCTAGGGCTCATCATAGTATACTTTTTCTTACAACTGCTCTTTGAGGTGGAACATGGTTACTGTGATTGAGTTGAAATATTTGATATTCTTCTCTATTCTCATGATTAAGACACGATCTCTTTCTATTTGATCTTGCAGCTTGAACCAGTCATCGGAAGCTTTCTTTATTCTATCCACTCTTCTCTTATGCTTTTGACATTGCCTTAAATTATACTCCTATGTTCCTTGTATTTGATGAATCTTTTGTGGCAATCAAGGTCTGAGACTTTCTTTTATTATGTCTAGGCTTCCATGTAATGTCTTGTTTACAAAAGATACAAATAAGGCTTTCTCTATGTTTTGTATTGGTCGTGCATTTGAAGGATGTTGCTCTCATAATGAATGTTATATTATTCTGATCACTGTCTCTGGAGCAACAAAATGAATGTTTTAGTGGTTGTCTTCTTATTTCACTATCCTTTATTATGAGGCTCTTCTCTTTGAATCTTATCGTTCCTTGAGAATATTACTAGGATAGTGAATTATTCAATATCTTTCTGCAACAATAAGGACTTTTGTCTTTTATGTTGGAATATTAGCATAACATCATACATTTCTTGTAATGGCTTTGAAGGCTTGATCCTTCTAATATTTCTTGCAATGAATTTAAGACTACCCCCTTTGCTTTCATGCTAGAGTTTCTATCTTTACGAAACATTACCATCCATTTTGTCAAAACCCAATGACTGGTTTGATAGGGCTACTTTTAGTTTATTATCATTGTGCTTTGTATTTCATGACACTCTTTTGATAGTGTTGTGATTTCTATGTATTGCACTTCATCTTCTTCCAAACCTATAGATATGGCTCTAAGAATTATCACATCCTAGTATTAAGAAGAGAAATTTGAATTTTAACAATGGGACTTCCTATCCTTTTTTCATTCCCTTTGCAAAAACTATGAAGTTTATTGCTTGAAATATAAAGCAAACTCTAGTAGCAAATAAAATCATGGACAAGCTAACAATACAAAGACACTATTTCCATGTTGATCAATAGTTTTGGCGATATTTAAGAGCCCTACCTCCATGTTAAAATTTGAGTCCAATCTTCTTTTAACCCTTGTTTAACTGCTCTTTGAAGCCCTTTTTCTATCCTTGCTATGTCCCCATCTCTGCATGATCAAAAGGGCAATTCTTGGTGGCTCCTTTGAAATATGACAAGTGTGTAATAAAAACTTTTCATGCAACTACACCTCGTAGAAAACTCGAGTAACATGATGAAATAATAGAAAAGAAAGCTAACTCAAGTAAAAATGATTTGTATAAAACCTTGACATGCCACATAGAGCTTGATTTTTTTTAAAACCTTTTTTCAAAATCTTCTCCAAATGCTAAAAGTACACTTTGCATCATTCTACATGGAAATAAACTCAGTCCTTTAGAACATGAAGGAAGATTTAAAACCTTTTAAAAGGACAAAAAGGACAAATTTACCTTTTATTTTCTTTTCCAAATAAGCTTTACGATATTTGGAGTGATTTTTTCTCTCTTTTAAATATTTAAAGCCCTTTTAGAACTCCATATTAGGCCAAAGACATAGGAAAACACATTTTTAACCTAGATAGATGAAAAATTGGTAACATTTACCACTATTGTTGTCCTCTCCTTTCTCTTGCATAAGCATCAAAATATGCTTGTCTTTATATTTCTTTATTGTATAAGTGTTCTCCCTTCCATTATGCACCACTTTCTAGTCAAATTGCCATGTTCTTCCAAGTAAGATATGACACACATCTATGGGCATCACATCACATAATACACTATCTTTATAACTACCAATCTGAAAATCAGCATGAGCATGCTCATTTACCAACAATTGGTGTCATTTTTGTAGCTAGGATACCTTATAAGGAGAGGGATGCTTAATTATTTCAAGGCCTAACTTATCTATTATCTCTGTATTAACAATACTATCCTTACTACCACTATCAATGATCAGTTTCCAACATTTACCTTTTGACTTAGATTTGCTTTTAAATAATGTTTTTCTTTTGACCGGTTCTTGACTTTCTTTTTGGGGCTTCAATAATATCCTCTTTAGTAACAAGGATTTTCCTAATTTTGGCTCCTCCTTGTGGTGGATAGGTGTCCCCACACTCTCTTGGTCAACATGAAAAATTTGATTACTCCTTTCAAACTTTGTATGCCCTCCTTTAGAAGATTCATTATATTCCCAAATTTTGTGTCCAACATATTAATTCCACTTAAAGAATTTTCTAGTGAACCCTCTTCCTTTACCTTGAGAACCACCTCTACCATAGGATCTCCCTCCTTTATTTTGATAGCCTCCTCTATCATTATTGGTTGTGCCACTAGAACTTCAAACCCCTTCTTCTTGATGACATTGTTGTCCTCTTCCAGCTTTTTGTCCCCTTCCTATAAATCCTCTTCCTCTCTTTCTCTTTTGCTGACTTTTCTTTCTTTGCAACTTCTCTTCTGCCTTGATGACAAGTTGATAAGCCTCTTCAAGACTTTTAGGAGACACTAGACTCAATTCATCTTACAAACTATACTTCAAACCATTAATATATCTTGCTACTTTCTCCATGTCATCCTCACTGTCCTGATCATATCACCAACATAAAATTCTTCAATATAATCTTTTACAAATAGGTTTTGCAATCTTTTGAAGAGATTACTTTGATAATATCCTATAAGGAACTTATCCTTCAACTTTGTGATCATCTGATCCCAAGAGTTAATCTTTTCTTTATATTTCTTCCTTATCTTAAGTTGAACAAAGTCCCTCCACATAGCAGTGTGGCCCTTTAATATGGTGCACACAAATTTCACTCTCCTTTCCTTTGCAACTCCCTCATGATGAGGGTTAGGAGAGTCATTGTTTTAGTAGTTTCATTTTCCATTTTACTATCCTTACATTACCTTTCTATCAAAATTTGGGCTAGGAACTTTAGACATTTGAAAAAATATGTACATAAATTAAAATTAATAGTTTTTAACCATTTTTTTGTCCAAAAATAGGAAATGACCAAGAAACCATTGGAGCAGCTATGCAAGAAGATGGTGAAGGGGAAAATACAAAACAAAAGTAGCTTTAAAAGTTGTTTTTTCTTTTTCTTTTAAAAGACATCTGTTAGTAACCATCAACCATTGTTATTTTTATCAAATTATATGTGGTATTTGACCAATGACCATATTTGTTTCTATCAGATTATATGGGGTTTGTTGGCCATTGGTCATAACAAACCAAAAATAGATTATTATATTATTCAAGTATAAATATGTATCTCTCGAAGACTAATATAAGCTTTTTTATACATGAAAACATATTATCATTTAAATTATACAAATTCTCTTTAGTGCTTATGTATCATGGGTGATTAAAGTTGGTTTAAGTTTAGCAAGTGTGTTGTCTGGTGATCGAGGAGGTAGGGCCCCCACTCTCATTATCGAGTGATCTTTACTTTGATATATATGTGGTGAGTTTGTGTGATGTTGTTGGTATATTGGTTTTGTGTATTCCTGATATTAAATATAGTCTAATATATAGTTTGATTCATATATCAATTTATTCATATTATACTATTAACTATTTGCTTATCTTGTACTTTGTATGTTTTAAAGATTAAACATAGTTTATTTCATGATGTGGTACATGCTCATTTAACTATTAATTTTTTATTCTAGATTGCAGTAGACAAAACTTATATTATTCATTCTAAGATTTAGTTTTCTCTGATTCCAGTTTGTAGTAAACAAATTTTTTTAGCTTGTGTTCAAATAACTAGATATTTCTCAGTACAATTCCTATCATGGAATGGATAGGAAGTCTACATAGATATAAACCACCATTTTATTAGTTACATTGTTTCATACCCACTTAGCTTTCTATCTTCATCCATTCGGTAGATAACCCCAATACCTTTCACAAAGTCTATGAGAGTCCCAGATTGACACATTTAGGTATGAATTGGGGAATCAATTCCAACTTATCAAGGGCCAATCCAAGTCAAGAACACAAGAGTGATTTTTTTGAAATTTTAATCCATAGTTTTACCCAATCATTTTGGTGTCCTTGTGAGGGAAAGGTATTAAAGGCTTGAAATCATAGTGAGTTAAGTTAGGACCAGTGGACCAAGGTGAAAGTCTGTACAATTTCAACCTTTCCTATGTGATTAACTTTGGTTTGCATTGTTATAGATCATATAGGTGCATAAATCGCAATAGTAAAGGTAGATTTATAAAGAAATATACAAGAAGTAGTTCTCAAGAAGAAAAACCAAAATTAGGAAAAACACCATTGATTGAACAAGTAGCAGTTAAGCTTGATTTAGAAAAGTTTGTTATAGAGCCATCTATTATTTATGCACCTAGCATATCGCAAATAATTCTCGAGTTCCCTGAAGAGCCACTATTTACTCTAGAATTCACTAAGTAATTTGCCGATTCTTTTGAACTACGTAGTGGGAATCCTGTTGAAAAGCCATTCACAATTGTTTACACTCCTTGGGAATTTGAAGACAATATGGGTGACAACAACAACAATAGGGGGATAGTTGCACATAATAATCCTATAACTTTTGAGTTCCTTATTGTTGACGCTACTGAGGATGCTCCTATGAAAATTATCCCTCACTCTGCCTTGCTAGTATTTAGGGGACCAACTATGGAAGATCCTAATGCATTTTTATTTGAATTTGAAGTTTTGTGTAATAGTTATGATTATTGGAATGATGCACATAAATTCAAATAGTTTCCAGCTACCTTGAAAGATGCAACACTTGGGTGGTTTATGAGTCTTGCATCATAGTCAATCTACACATGAGATACAATGAAGGAAAATTTTCTTGCGAAATATCTTGTGTATTGCAAGACTAAAGAGGTACGAGATGAGATATTCCGTATAACACAACATGAGGAGGAAACAATGGAAGATTATTTAGAATGGTTCTTGTTTAGTCTTCAATGAGCTTGAAAAAATGGTTTGACTAATTAAACCATTAAAATGTTGTTTCTTAGGGGAATTCAGGATGATTGTATGGAAATAATGAATCTTATGGGTGGGGGTGATATTTCCAAAGTACGTTTTGAAGATATTTATGAAGCATGCATGAATTATTCACAATATACCCAGACAATGTGAGGATCTATGGGAAGAAGAAACTGGGCAAGTGGTGGTACATTAGGTATCACTAAAGGGGAACTTGGTACATTACTCGAAGACCTAAAAATTGATTTGTTGTCATATGGGTAAATAGATAGATACACTTTATACTTGAAAGAAATAGGAGGAAGCTAAAAAATCCTTAGCAGACTTTTATCCAACTTGCAAGAAGAAACTTGGTAATGAAGAATGCCCCTATAACTGAACCAAAATCTCATCTCTAGAGGAAGCTAGTAGGCATTCCATATTAAGGCCCTTTCTTGTAGATATGGCAGAAGTTGAATATAGTGAAGAACTTGTTTATTTTATGGCATCTAGACATCCTTGGTCACCTAGACCCATGAAACCTGGAATGTCTAATAATTATTCTCCAATTGGGCCAAGTCAACCTACCTATTCAAATCAATCTGGATGGTATGATGTTGGAAACAACCTATACCTTATTATCAACCATGGCCTAATAAACATGTACCACAATCATGGTAACTATCTTGGAGGTCACAACCACAATACCGACAGTACCCACAATAATTTCCACCTTATCTACCACCTCCAATCGTAAATCCATATTAGCAACAACAACAACTTCTTCCACCTTTGCCAAACAATCAGTTTTCCCAGCCAACATAGCCACCAAAAGCAACTCCAATGCTTGGACAACCTACACCAAATATGAATAACAAAGTAGCACAACTGGTATACACTAATGAAGTTGTAGGGTACCCAACCTATCCAGTTAATGTTGAATATTCAGGCAACTGAGAGGGGGGTGAATCAGTTGATAAATTTCAAAACAATTTCTTTTATTCTTTTCACATCTGGACCAACTAACAGAATTAATTGAGATAGGTATAGCATGAAAACATAAGCATACAATAGATCACACAATGAACATGAGATATGATGTGGAAAAACCAAGAAGGGAAAAACCACATGGAATGTTAGTTCTCAATAAAATACTAGTTAGGTAATTTTTACAAAGGGTGGCTCATTACCAGAATTCTCACCACAGGAGGGCTCAGTACCTAGAAAAAAGCTCACTCCTGAAGAAAGAGAGAAAGAAAGAAAGAATCCACCACTGAAACACAATCTACAAAATTGGATTCCTTCTGGTGCTTCAATACCATCACACTGTCACATATCACCAACAATCAGATATTTCCTTTCCAATAACAATGTCACACTTTTTCTCATATAAACATAATCAAATCATCCTCATATATATATATATATATTGTCTTTTGGGAAGCATAATCTTGCAAGTCGGCCAAGACAACGATCTAAAATAGGTCAACACTAAGCATTCCAGTGGTGGGAAGGAATAAAAATTAGACCATACCACAACACACATCATCAGTCAAATAATTACAAATTCTAGACCCAAATCATGACTTACATGCTACATCAAAAAGATGCTACACATCCTCAAATTCTGGACTTAATTTGAACCCAAACACCATTACCCAAAGCATCAAAAATAAGAGTGGGACCAATATAAATATGAATGCCATCGATCAAAACCATATTGGATAATCATAAATATTTGGATCACCATCAACACATCTTCTTGAGATTCAAAGATTCTAGGAACACATATTTCAGATAACCAATGCCAAGAACATCAAAGAAATCAATGACAACCATTATGTTGACATCAATGGAAACCAAACATAATCATCAACAATATATCTACAAAAAATCTTCCCCTTTTTCATTGATGGCAACATACATCAACAACAAACATATGACACAAATGCACAACTTTGCAACAACTCAACAATTATTTGAATGTCTCAACAACTCTCAAAACTCTCCCCTTTTGACATCAAGGAAAAAGGCGTACATATTTCCCCCTAAGAAATTTAATCCTGCTCCCCTTATGAGGAAGCACACAAGCATCAGTCTAGATGATGATATGCAAGCAGTTCACTGGACTAATGAAAAAAGGGGTAAAACCCCTGATTTCTATCAAAGATACTCAAAATATCTTTACACGATGCCTTCATGGAGATATCTGCAATTTTCTCTATTGTAGGTACATACTCAAGCTTTACTTCATTATCCCACACCTTTTTCCTCAAGAAGTGATACCAAATAGACATGTGCTTTGTTTTGGAATACTATACGAGATTCTTAGAAATATTTATTGCACCAGTGTTATCACACATAATAGTGCTATGTTCATTGAATATTACATGAATATCCTTCAAATTTTTCTTCATCCATAAAATTTGTGTGCAACATGAATATGTTGCAATAGTTGTAGATAAAGACATAATCCTACTTCTTACTTGAGAAAGAAACCAATCGAGAGCCAAGAAAGAATGCTCCACCACTTGCACTCTTCTTGTCATCAACACTTCTGGCCTAAACTACATTAGTATAAGTTGTTAGAGTGAAATATGAATTTTTAGGGTACCACAAACCAAACTCCTTTGTTCCTTTTAGATATTTGAAAATTCTTTTTACTGCCACAACATGTGATTCCTTCAGTTCTTGCTAAAATCTAGCCACCAAATAGACTGCATACATGATATCCAGTCTAGTAGTAGTCAAATATAATAGTCCTCTAATCAGATTTGATCTGTACTGACTTGCTTCTACTTTAGGGGACTTATCATCTTTTATCAATTTGCATCCAGTGGTCACAAGTGTACACATTAGTTTGGATTTCTAACCAAACTTCTTCAACAATTCCTTAATGTATTTGGATTGAGAAATGAAAATTCCTTTGTCATTTGATTTACTTGCAAACTAAGAAAGAAAATTAACTTACCAATCATGGACATCTCAAATTCCTTTTGTATCTCATTAGCAAATTTTCTGCACATACCTTCATTTCCTCCAAAAATTATGTCATCAACATACACTACAACAATTAAGATTTTACTAAATCAATTTTGAAATATAAATTGCTATCAGTCGAACCCTTCTAGAAACCTTGATAAATAAAGTATTTATCTACCCTTCCATACCAAGCTCTAGGCACTTGTTTCAATCCATACAAGGCATTCCTTAATCTGCAAACAATGTTCAAATCATCTTCCTATTGGAAATTTGGAGGAATTGATTATGTGTTGCAGTGATGTTTGTCATTGATGTCAACACTAGTTGTTTTTCTGTCTACCGGCTTCCGGTAGAGTGGTTGGTCTTTGATGTTGATTTGGAGATTTGAATTGGTTTGGATTGGTTATTCATGTGTTCCTAATGCGTATCACATTCAGGTGGTTTGGGATTTGATGATCCGAATGCTATCATTTGTTCTAGTAAGCCTTTTGGTTAACAGTAAGGGTTTTACGGGAAATGCTATGATGAAGATCTTTTGATGAATCCAATAAGTGGTGTTGGTACGACTTCTAGAAGGTTATCAAGATGTTGATAGCTATCATGTTTGTGTTCCATTTGTTCATTGTGTTTCATTTGGCTTATGGTGACCTATTTTGGGCCTGGTGTTATTCTGCTAGGTTATGGATCGGTTTGTGTAATGTGTTGGTTGATGCTCCCAATGCATCACCGGTTGGATTTATTGATTGGTTTATGTTGTTTTGGTCTTAGGCTGACTTGGTTTATCATTGGTTTGTGGGATTATGTAATGGATTTATTGTATTATCTTTTAGGTGGCTGACCTAATTGTTTAGGTCTTGGGTTGGTATAAATATGATGTAAGATCTCTTTGTAGATTGTGGGATAAGGGTTATGGGATTATCTATGTGCAAATAAAGTTGTAATAATATGCAAGGGTTTTGGTTGATCATAGGTGATCGAATTGGGTTTGTGAAAAAGGTTTAAGACCTCTGGTATTTGAGCTTAACCAAAACTGTAGTTAGGTATAGGAGATGTTATTCTTGCAGTTCATTCATCTTTCTAGATTGTAGTCTGGATTTCTTTTGTAGTCAGCGAGGGTCCTTTTGTGATGAGAAGTGTGCTCTAGGTTGTTGGCCTTCCTGCATGTGTAGGCCCCTCTTATTATAATCACATACTTACTACAAAATCATTATCTGACTGTGGGTAGGCTTCCCACTGTGGTTTTTCCCTTTACTAGGTTTTCCACGTACAAATCTTGGTGTTCTGTGTTGTGAATGGATGGTAATTGTTCTATGATTTTATGTTTGTGCTTAATTGTTAAATGCTTAATTGTTAAATCTTTTATTCTGGCATTTGGTTTATGCATTTCGATAAAAGGTTTTGTATGCTTAAAGTTTTATAATCTATTGACAACTGATCCACCCCCCCTCTCAATTGTCCACCGAGTATCCTAAAAATTGAAATTAGAGCTTGGTCCTCTCTGCAAAGCTTAACCGCTTGAGGAAGATCCTATGACAACTAATAGTTCAACTACATCTATTTTCCACAGAGAAAAACCTAAGCTTGATTCGAAAAATTACAAGGTATGGAAGACTCAGATGGAGACTCTGTTGGACAAATCAAATAGCCAGAGGACAACTAAGAGGGGGGGGGTGTGAATCAGTTGTCACCGGATTACAAAACCTTATGCATTCAAAACCTTATAACCAAAACACATAAACTCAATACCAAAATGCATAGACCAAATACTGGAATAAAAGATATAGCAATTAAACATAATCATAAATCACAAAATAGTTTCCATCCATCCATAACACATGACACCAAGATTTGGACGTGGAAAACTTGGTAAAGAGAAAAACCATTGTGGGAAGCCTACCCACAATTAGATAATACTTCTACAGTAAGTATGTGATTACAATATGAGGTGCCTACACATATAGGAAGGCCAATATCCTAGAGCACATTCCTCATCACAAAAAGGAACCTCACTGACTACAAAAACATCAAACTACAATCTGGAAAGAAAAGTGAACTGCAAGTATAACATATCTTATGTTTGAGTACAGTTCTAGCTAAGCTCAATATCAAAGGCCTTAAACCTCTCTTACAAACCCAATTCGATCACCTATGATTGACCAAACCTTTTGTATATGATTATAACATTATTCAGACACAGATAAACCTAATCCCATATACCATATACCCATGATCTACAAAGAGATCTTACATCATATTTATACAAACCTGGGGCCTAAACAATTAGGTCGGCCACCTAGAAGATAATACAATAAATTCATAACATAAACCTACAATCCAATGATCAACCAAGTTGTCTTATGTCAAAAAAAATGTAAACCAATCCTTAAATCTCATTGGTAACGCATCATGAACATCCTCCAACATGTTACATAAACCGATCCATAACCTAGATAAAACCAGACCCAAAATAGGTTGCCATAGACCAAATCCAACACCACCAATGGACTGAAACATGAACAAGATAACCAACAACATCTTGAAAGCCATCTAGAAGACACACCAACACCACTTATCATGTGCATCAAAATATCTTCAACAAAGCTCTGCTGGTAAAACCATTATTAGTGACCAAAAGGATTACTAGAACAAATGATAGCTCCTGAGTCATCAAATCCCGAACCAACTAATCATGATAAATATTTGAATAGCATGAATGGCAGACCCAAACCAATTCCATGAACCAAAGAATACTAGACCATACCGGATCAATATCATAAACCAACCACTCTACCAAAACCAACCAAAAACCAGTAAACAAACAAAACAATTGGTGTTTCTATCAATGATAAAACATCAATGCAACACATAATCAATTCCTCTAAATTGCCAACAATGTATCCCTTTGGAATTGATGGCAACACTAGATATGAAAAACATCCAAGTGCCAAGAAATGCCGAACAAGTCTCCCCCAATGAAAGACAACCAACAATCTCCCACAAAATGATATAGCAATGAAGCTCTAAACCAAACTCCCCCTTTGATTGATATTTTGTTTAGCTCTTTTTGTTACATATATCTCTCCCCCTTTGACATCAATGCCATAAATCTAACATAAACATCAAATAAAATTCATAAATCCTCTGATTCTTACAGCTGACTAATCCCCCTGAGTAGTAGCACGACCACATCAATCCAAAATAAATAGTAGCTCTGATAATGCATACCAGACTGATGCCAATCAACATCACTTGGGTCTTTATCAGAGGGGAAGAAACCCCCAATCTATCTCTGAAGTACTCAAATGATTCTTTAGGGAAAGGTTTAGTGAAAATGTCTACAATCTTCTCTTTAGTGTTCACATAAACCAGTTTGACTTCATTTTCTTCCACCTTCTCCTTCAAAAATTTATATTTGATAGATATGTGCTTTGTCTTAGAATGAAATACCGGATTCTTTGATATATCAATATCATCAGAGTTATCATAGTGAATAACTACCGGTTCATTACAATCCACCTTTATATCCTTCAACATTTTCTTCATCCATAGAACTTGTGTACAGTTAGTAGAAGTAGCAACATACTCAGCTTTAGCAATAGATAAAGAAGTGCATGACTGCTTCTTACTAATCCATGAAACAAGTTTCTTTCCAAGAAAGAAATCTCCACCGAATGTGCTCTTCTGGTCAACAACATCTCCAGCCCAATCTGCATCTGTATATACACATAATGTAAAGTCAACATTTTTAGGATACCACAAACCATACTCAGTTGTTCCCTGCAAATACTTGAAAATCCTTTTCACCGCACTCTCATGATTTTCTCTAAGATCAAGTGATCTAATACCTTGATACAATACAATTTGCATTCATTATATCGGTTCTAGTCTGAGTTAAATATAACAAACCGCCAATCATAGACTTGTACCTAATAGGATTTACTGGTGTAGATGCATCATTCTTTGTCAATTTCTCACTTCTAACCATCAGAGTACTAACCGGTTTACAATTTTTCATACCAAATTTCTTAAACAACTCTCTAGCATACTTAGTTGTACATATGAAAATACCTTTATCAGTTTGATTAATCTGCAAACCTAAGAAAAATCTCATCTCCCCAATCATAGACATCTCAAATTCATTCTTCATATTGTTAGAGAATTTCATACACACCTTATCTTCACCTCCAAAAATGATATCATCAATAAAGATTTCAATAATCAATATGTCATTATCAGTGATCTTATAATATAAATTACTGTCAGCATTACCTTTAGTGAAATCAAGCTTCAAAAGATATTTATCTTGTCTTGCATACCAAGCTCTAGGGGCTTGTTTCAATCCATATACAACTTTTGTTTAACCTGCAAACCATGTTTTTGTCATCTAAAAGTGAAAATCCACCATATTTATCAATATAAACTTCCTCTTCAAGATATCCATTCAAAAATGCACACTTAACATCCATCCGATATACCTTGTAGCTCTTATGTGTAGCATAAACAAGAAATTATCTCATAGCTTCAATCCTAGCTACCGATGCAAAGGTTTCACCATAATCAATTCCTTCCTTCTGAGAATATCCTTTACAAACCAATCTAGATTTATTCCTCACAACTTGTCCATCCTCATTCAATTTATTCTTAAAAATCTATTTAGTTCAATAACATTCTTATTTTTAGGGTGAAGAACTAAAGTCCATGTGTTATTCTTTTCTATCTAATCTAATTATTCTTCCATAGCTATCATCCAACTTTAATCTTTATAAGCTTCAATTACTAATGCTGGTTCATCTTGAGAAACAAACAAATATACCTCATCAACTGCCAACCTACTTCTTGTCATCACTCCTTTGCTTTTGCCTCCAATGATCTGATCTTCTGAATGATTCAACCTTACATACCTATGAGTCTTATGATCTTTTGTTCCTCTGTCTTGATCTTCAGTTACTATTGAATGTTCTGATACTGTCGGAGTAACTAGTTCAACATTCTGTTCTGGTGTAGGTGCTACCGGTTTTGTTATGATCATTTCCACTGCCGATTATCTCTCGTAGGTTTTGATTTGACTTATGTTTTTCTCATTCACTTTGACATTTGTTCTCTCCACAATTCTCTACAATCTTTTGTTATAACATCTATATGCTTTTCTTTCATTAGAATATCAAATAAATATTCCTTCATCACATCTAGGATCAAACTTTCCAATGGAATCATCTCTTTTGATATAGCATTTACTACCAAAGATTTTGAAATACTTAACTGTCAGTGTATGACCAAACCACAACTCATAAGGTGTCTTACTGGTATATCCTTTGATATGAACTCTATTGAATATGTATACCGTTGTGCTTACTACTTCTCTCCAGTAGATATGAGGAAGATTAGCTTCCATCATCATAGTTCTAGTTGCATCCAAGATAGTTTTTTTCTTCCTTTCCACAACTCCATTTTGCTAAGGTGTCCGGGGTGCAGACAATTGTCTCCTTATCCCTTTCTTCTCGCAATAACTCTTAAATTCACCAGATGTGAACTCTCCACCCTGATATGACCTTAAACATTTAATCTTCAATCATGTCTCTATCTCAACTTTAGCTTTAAAGATTTAAAACTTTGCAAATGCTTCAGACTTCTCCCTTAGAAAAGTAACCCACATCATTATTCTAGAATAATCATCAATGATTAGAATGAAATATCTATCACCCTGAAAACTTTTGATTCTAGTAGGACCACACAAATCAATATGAATAAGATCAAGAACATCATTATATTTGTCTTGTATACTCTTAAAAGGAGTTCTGACTTGCTTTCCCATTTGACATTCCTTACATACCAGATTATAGGGCTTTACAATCTTAGGTATATCTCTAATTGCCTTAGTAGAACTGATCTTCACGATGCAATCAAAATTCACATGACATAACCTCTTATGCCATAGCCAACTCTCATCAATTTGTGCAATCAAACATGTCTTCTTACTGGAGTTCAAATGAAAGATATTACCTTTAGTTTGTGTACCGGTTGCAATTTCCAATCTAGATCTATTGATAATCTTGCATTTTCCATCCTTGAACTGTAATTGAAATCCCTTATCCACCAACTGTCGTACACTCAAAATATTATTCCTTAAACCTTCAACATAATAAACATTATCAGTCTTATGCTTACCATCCAATGATATTGTTCCTCTTCCCTTGATCATGCATGCTTTGTCATCTCCAAATCTAACCAGACCACCATCAAAATTTTACATAGATAAGAACTTCCTTTTATCTCCAGTCATATGATGTG
The DNA here is from genome assembly GCF_030272615.1 of Cryptomeria japonica. Taxonomy (NCBI): domain Eukaryota; kingdom Viridiplantae; phylum Streptophyta; class Pinopsida; order Cupressales; family Cupressaceae; genus Cryptomeria; species Cryptomeria japonica. The sequence goes on from NC_081414.1 coordinate 460,081,135, forward strand.
AACATACACCATCAATTACCCATTCATCCTTGTCTTCAATTTTAGCAGCAAGGGCCTTCCCTTTAGGTACCAAACCATCTTCCTTGATAGCCAAAAATACCCATTCCTTTCCATTTCTAGATCCACTAGCTAAATCTTGTGCCGGTTCATCATCAGAATCAGTCACACCTTCCTCATCTTCATAGTAGCATGATTTGTCTTTTTTTTTCCTAAAAGATCTTCTAGCTCTTTCTTTAAATCTTGAATTCCTTTTAGGACATCTAGATGAAAAATGACCTATCTTATTACATGCAAAGCGTTTAAAAGGTGATTTTCCTTCCTACTTATTTCCTGCAAGTCCTTTAGGCACTCTTCTAGCAAATAAGGTTTCAAGTTGTTCAAACTCTTCATCTTCTTTCTTCATATCCTCTATTTACTTCACATATAAAGCTTTCCAATCACTCTTGCTAGCAGATGATGTAGATGCATAAAAAGAAGGTTCAAATTTCACAGCACCAGAAAGTCCAAATTCCTCAAGTTCAAAAGTAGATAAATTCCCAACCAAGGTATCCCTATTAATAGAGGTGTTTTCCATAGTTCTCAACTCATTAATTGTAGTAGCCTTCATCTCACAAGTCAGTGGCAAATCTCTCAGTAATTTAGAAACTATTTTATCTTCACTCAGAGATCCACCACAAGATTGAATTCCCAAAACAATCTCATTAACTCTCTCCATAAAAGAAGCAATCCTTCCATCTTCTTCCATCTTCAAATTTTCATAGCTCACTTGATAACCATCAGTTTATCAATTTTAACAATAGGGTCATCTACATTCAGAGTCTCCAATTTGTCCCATAGAGCTTTTGCAGTTAATTTATCTGTTGGTCCCATTATTTGTTGATTAGAAAGTGCACACAAAATGAATTCTCTAGCTCTACAATCATTCTCAAGCTCTTTATCCAGACCTGCCAGAGGAGGATTGCCAGATGCTGGATTAAATGATGTAACACCATTCTCAGTGATCTCCCAAATTTCCTTTCCAGGATATCTCAAGTGAGTCTCCATCCAAATCTTCCATACCTTGTAATTTGTTCCATCAAGCCTAGGAATTTCTCTTTGGAAAACAGCTATAGATGTATTTGATGAACTTGAACTGCTAGATTTCATAGGATCTTCCTCAAGAGATTAAGATTTTGTAGAGAGGACCAAGCTCTAATACCAATTGTTGGACAACTCAAATAACCAGAGGACAACTGAGAGGGGGGGGTGTGAATCAGTTGTCATCGGATTATACAACTTTAAGAATTCAAAACCTTATTACAGGAACACATAAAATCAATACCAGAATGCATAAACCAAATACCGGAATAATAGATATAAAAAATTAAACATAAGAATAAAACCCAAAATAGTTACCAGCCATCCATAACACATGACACCAAGATTTGTCTGTGGAAAACCCAGTAAAGGGAAAAACCACGGTGGGAAGCCTACCCACAGTCAGATAATACTTCTGCAGTAAGTATGTGATTACAATATGAAGGGTCTGCACATGCAGGAAGGCCAATATCCTAGAGTGCACTTCTCATCACAAAAAGGAGCCTCATTGACTACAAAAACAATGAACTACAATCCAAAAAGAAGAGTGAACTACAAGTATAGCATCTCCTATGCTTGAGTACAATTCCGGTTAAGCTCAATACTGGAGGCCTTAACCCTCTCTTACAAACCCAATTCAATCACCTATGATCGACCAAACCTTGTGCATATGATTACAACATTATTTGCACATAGATAAACCTAATCCCATATACCATATACCCATGATCTATAAAGAGATCTTACATCATATTTATACCAACCTGGGGCCTAAACAATTAGGTCAGCCACCTAAAAGATAATACAATAAATTCATAACATAAACCCATAATCCAATGATCAACTAAGTTGTCTTAGGCCAAAAACAATGTAATCCAATCCTTAAATCTCACTGATAACACATCAGGAACATCCTCCAACACGTTATATAAACTGATCCATAACCTAGATAACATCAGACCCAAAATAGGTCGCCATAGACCAGATCCAACACCACCGATGAACTAGAACATGAACAAGATAACCAATAGCATCCTGAAAGCCATCTAGAAGCCGCACCAACACCACTTATCACGTGCATCAAAATATATTCAACAAAGCTTTGCCAGTAAAACCCTTACTGGTGACCAAAATCCTTACTAAAACAAATGATAGCTCCTGAGTCATCAAATCTCGAACCAACTGATTGTGATACACATCTGAATAGCATGCATGACAGATCCAAACCAATTCCATAAACCAAAGCATACTAGATCATACCAGATCAATATCATAAACCAACCACTCTACCAGAACTAACTGGAAGCTGGTAAACAACCAAAACAACTGGTGTTGTCATCAATGACAAAACATCAATGCAACACATAATCAATTTCTCCAAATTGCCAATAGACTCATTTAAGATTTATTGGGAAAGAGATTTGGGAGATCATAGAGAAAGGCTATACTCCGAGCATAATCTGACATCTGGCAATCCTCCTTCGAAAAACTTGGGTAAGGACATCAAAAATGATTGTAGAGCTAGAGAAGCCCTTTTGAGTGCACTTTCTAATCAGAAAATTATGGGATTAACTAACCAATCATCTACAAAGGCTATATGGGATAAGTTGGAGGCTCAGAATGAAGGTGACCCTATTGTTAAAATTGCTAAACTTGATGGTTACCAGGTGAGGTATGAGAGCCTGAAGATGGAAGAAGATGAAAGGATTACTACTTTTATGGAAAGAGTTAATGAAATTGTTATGGGAATTCAATGTTGTGGTGGATCTCTAAGTGCATATGTGATTATTTTTAAAGTATTGAGAGATTTTCCACCGGCTTACAAGATGAAGGCTACTACAATTAATGAGCTGAGAACAATGGCTAACACTTCTGTTAACAAGGATAATTTGGTTAGAAAGTTATTTGCTTTCGAGCTTGAAGAATTTGGTCCTCAAGGAGCTGCAAAGGATGAATCTTCTTTTCATACATCTGGATCATCAACCGACAAGAGTGACTAGAAAGCTTTATATGTGAAGGAACTGGAGGAAATGAGGAAAGAAGATGACGAGTTTGAGCAACTTGAAGTCCTATTTGCTAGAAGAGTACCTAAAGGTCCGGTAGGAAGTAAGTATGAAGGAAAATCATCTTTTAAATGTTTTAAATGTAATAAGATAGGTTAGTTTTCATCTATATGTCCCGAGAGGAATTCAAGATTTGAAGAGAAATCTAGAAGATCTTTTAGGCCTAACCATGATTATCAGAACAAGAATAAGTACAGGAGGAACAAAGACAAATCATGTGACTATGCGGATGAGGAATGTGTGACTGATTATGATGATGAACCAGCACAAGATTCAGCTAGTGGATCCGGTAGTGAAAAGGAATGGGTATTTCTGGCTATCAAGGAAGATGATCCAACACCTATTATTGAAAATGAGGAAAAGGCCCTTGCTGCTAAAATTGAAGACAAGGATGAATGGGTAATAGACAGTGGATGTTCACATCATATGACTAGAGATACAAGGAAGTTTCTATTTTTGCAAGAATTTGATGGTGGTCTGGTTAGATTTGGAGATGACAAAGCATGCATGATTAGACAAAGAGGAACTATATCATTGGATGGTAAGTATAACACTAATAATGTTTATTATGTTGAAGTTTTAAGGCATAATATTTTGAGTGTAGGAAAGTTGGTGGATAAGGGATTTTAATTACATTTCAAGGATGGAAAACGAAAAATCATCAATAGATTTGGATTGAAGATTGCAACCGGTACTCAGACTAAAGGTAACATCTTTCATTTGAACTCTGTGAGAAGACATGTTTGATTGCACAAGTTGATGAGAGTTGGCTATGGCATAAAAGGTTGTGTCATATGAATTTTGATTACATTGTAAAGATCAGTTCAATTAAGGTTGTTAGAGATATACCTACGATTGTGAATCCCTATAATCTGGTATGTAAGGAATGTCAAATGGGAAAGCAAGTCAGAACAAAGAGTATACAAGACAAACCTAATGATGTTATTGATCTTACTCATATTGATTTGTGTGGTCGTGCTAGAATAAAGAGTTTTCAGGGTGATAGATATTTAATGCTAATCATTGATGACTATTCTACAATGATGTTGGTTACTTTTCTAAGGGAGAAATCAGAAGCTTTTGAAAAGTTCAAGATATTTAAAGCTAAAGCTAAGATAGAGAGAGGGTTGAAGATTAAATGCTTAAGGTCAGATCAGGGTGGTGAATTCACATTTGACGAATTTAACAATTATTGTGAGAAGTCTGGGATAAAGAGATAGTTGTCTACACCCTAGACACCTCAACAAAATGGTGTTGTGGAAAGAAGAGCATAACTATCTTGGATGCAGCTAGAACTATGATGATAGAAGTTAGTCTGCCTCATATCTATTGGAGAGAAGCAGTGAGAATGATAGTATACATATTTAACAGAGTTCATATCAAATGAGACATCGATAAGACACCTACAGTTAAGTATTTCAGAATCTTTGGTAGTAAATGCTATATTAAAAGAGATGATTCCATTGGAAAGTTTGATCCTATATGTGATGAAGGGATATTTCTTGGTTATTATAATGAAATAAAAACATATATATGTTATAACAAAAGATTGCAGAGAATTGTGGAGAGTGCTAATATCAAGGTGGATAAGTTGTACAAAAGTAAAATTAGAACTTGTGAGAGAGAACTGGAAGTGGAGCTGATCATAACTGAACTGGTAGCACCTATACCGGAATAGAATGTTGAATCAGTTACCCCTGCAATATCAGAAAATTCAATAGTAACTGAAGATCAGTGTAGAGAAATAGAAAGTCAGAAGACTCCTAGGTATGTAAGGTTAAATCATGATCAGATCATTGGAGACAAGAACAAAGGAGTAATGACAAAAAGAAGGTTGGCAGCTGATGAGGTATGTTTAATTTCTCAAGTTGAATCAACGTCATTTATTGAAGCTTGTAAAGATGAATGTTGGATGAGAGCTATGGAAGAGGAATTAGATCAGATAGAAAAGAACAACACATAGACTTTAGTTCCTCGGCCTAAAAAGAAGAATGTTATTGGAACTAAATGGATCTTTAGGAATAAATTGAATGAGGATGGACAAGTTGTGAGGAATAAGGCTAGATTGGTATTGGAATAAATTAAATGAGGATGGACATGTTGTGAGGAATAAGGATAGATTAGTATGTAAAAGATATTCTCAGAAGGAAGGAATTGATTATGATGAGACTTTTTCTCTGGTAGCTAGGATTGAAGCTATGAGATTATTTCTTGCTTATGCTTCCCATAAGATTACAAGGTTTATCAGATGGATGTTAAGTGTACATTTTTTTAATGGAGATCTTGAAGAGGAAGTTTACATTAAGAAACTTGATGTATTTTCACTTTCAGATGAAAAAAAATGGTTTGCAGGTTATGGAAAGCTTTACATGGATTGAAACAATCCCCTAGAGCACTTGGTATGCTAGATTGGATGAATATATTTTGAAGCTTGATTTCACTAAAGGTAATATTGACAATAACTTAGATTATAAGATAACTGATGATGACATATTGATTGTTGAAGTCTTTGTTGATGATATCATTTTTGGAGGTGCAGATTGTTGGCATATGGACACTCCAATGAGACATTGTGTGTGATTGAAGGTTTTGTCATTGATGGCAACCTTGCAATCCTATGGCACCAGCAAAGACATTATACCAGAAAAGCATTACATAGGAAACCTTGCAATCCTATGGCACCGACAAAGACATTATACCAGCAAAACATTACACAGGCAACCTTGCAATCCTATGACACTGGCAAAGACATTATACCAGTAGAGCATTACTCAAACAGAACAGTGCACCGACATCAACAAAATCAATGTACACCGGCACTGGCACAGAAGATGTACACCGGCACAGAAGGAAATATGTATATCGGCACAGAGGCCGATAGGATTTTTGATATGTAATATTTTGTTTATCATTGTAAGCCAACTTGGCAAATTGTAAAATGACTCTTGTATATAAAAGAGATCATTGTAGGCATTTGTAGGATATGGAGAGAATGAAATAAATAAATTATAAGGAAGACCTAATGTGTGAATTGTAGGTCAAGGGTATATGTAAAGAACAGAGCAGGAACCGGTACTGAATCTGGCATTGAAGATGCTATTGTAAAGCAGTACAGAATAATGGATTTGTGTAAATCCTCTTTGTAAGTCAGTGTGACTTCTTGTTGAGTAGTGAGCTCTAGGTAGTTGGCCTTCCTGCATGTGCAGGCCCCTATTGTAAGTAATATTCTCTTATTGGCTAGTAAGTGAATATTGTGGGTCACAAATCCCACCAAAGTTTTTCCCACACCGGGTTTCCTCGTTAAACATCTTGTGTTATGGTGTTCTTTTCATGTGGATGCTTTTGATTTTATTATTTTCATTAATTCTTGCATACCGGTATACTATTACTTTATATTTTGCATATTCAGTTTTAAGAAAATCTCATTACCTGTCAGATACTGATTCACCCCCCCCTCTCAGTATCTGTGGGAACCCTAACAATTGGTATCAGAGCCTAGTCCTCTATTTTTAGAAGCCTAACAGCTTGAGGAAGATCTTGACACTGGTAAAGATGGAAAATCTGATGAAGCAACTTGAAGAAGCTCTTATTGACTATGATGTAGAGAAGTTGAAAAATATCAAATTAGAAGATGATTTAAAAGCAGCTTAGGACATTATTCAGGCACTTCAAGAAAATCTTACTGTTACAAGAAACAAGAGAAGAGAACTTTGTGAAAAGTTGCAAAATGAAAATGATGAAAAGGAATCATTACATGATATGATGAGCAAATTGAAACAAGAGACCATGACAACAAAAAGTGAAATGCAGGATATGACTATGAGATTTTGTAAAGAGATTGAGGATAGAAAGAGGAATGAAGAAGAATTGACCAAAAGACTAAGTGATGTAGCAAATGAGAACACAAGACTTAGCTATGAAAATGATATGTTGAAGACAGATCTGATGCGTACTCAAAATGACTCGAATGAACTAATGAGACAAAAAGAGATCTTGGAAAGGGAATTGGAAACTGCAAATCAACACAAAGAAAAATTCAAGAAAAGCTCAGAAGAACTTGGTACCTTATTGAAGAATCAAAAACCCAAAGGTGACACTTCTGGAGTTGGATTTGAAGTTGGAGAAAGCTCCGGTACTGCAAATACCCAGGATCAAAGAAAACTGGTAAAACCCTCTAATACTTACAAATTCAATGGAAAATGCTTTAACTGTAATAAATATGGTCATAGGGCAAATGAATGTAGATCTAGGAATTATCAGAACATCAATCCTCCCACCGGTCAATGCACCAAATGCAACAAAATTGGTCATAACTCTGAAAATTGCAGAATGAATGTAAGATGTTATGTTTGTGGAAGATTTGGTCACTTATCAAATAAATGTAGAGCACAAACTGGCATAGGTTATGGGAAAGCTATTCAGAAAAATAATGTAACTTGTTATGCATGTAACAAAATTGGTCATATTGCAAAATTCTGTAGAAGTAAAGGTACACCAGTAGATAACAAAAGTACTAGCTTGAAAGGTAAAGAAAAGGTTGAAGAGGTTAAGCAAGAATTTTCAAAGCAATGGATTAGAAAAGGTAATCTAAATATTGGGGTTACTCCTCCACCGGTAGAACCAACAAATGCTTCACCGACAGGACAATATGATGCTCCACCGGCAGGATAGAGCAATGCTCCACCGGCAGGATGTTCTTCATCAAATTGAAGAAAATTATATTGAGGGTTTGGCAATTTAATGACACATGTGCTATTATTCCCTCGGTTAGAGAAAATAAGTTGAAAATCCTTCATTACCAACAAATAAAGTTGAGTTAATACATTACCGACAGACAATTAATGTGGTAGGTGGCAGAAAAGACTTTATAAATTAAGTTTTTGGCTCCATTTCATTTCACCGTGAATTCAAACTTTCAGAGAGCGCGAAGATTTCCGAGCTAAGGCATTCCAAGCAAAGAGGCAAAGCACTTCAGCAATCATATCCATCCAAAGGTAGAAAAAGGTATTTATCATCATGGCATCCTCCTCTGCACCTGAATTCATAGCAAACCCTACAGTAGTCGAGGTTATAAAATGACCTAGGCCCGTGTTTGAGCTAGTTCCCGAGGTAGCTAAGAAAGATGACAACACAGGTGCTTTTTCCCAAATTCCCAAGGGTGTTGTTTATGCAGAAGACCCTAGAATGTACATTCATTGCAACATAGAGGAATTAGGTGATGAATAAATCAAAGACATGTACAAATCTGTTATATGTGACAATGCCAGAAATGTGAAACCTGAACACCAAATTGTTGAAACCCTAGGATTCACTGAAATCCTCTGTATTCCTGAATTTCCCAAGGAAGTGATTAGGATAGTTCTCAGCAGGGTACATGGCTCATTCTTTTGGCTTGACTCAATGCACAAAATTACAAAGGTAGAAACTGTAAAGGAAAGTGTAGAAAAAGAAAAACAAAAATTCTTTGAGGAAGGAATAAACAATTGTAACAGGGAATTTGACACACTTCTATCGGAACTGTGCAATTTATTGAAAGAATACAAAACTCTGTATAAAGACACCTGTAAGATAAACTTTTTGGATGTAGACAAAAATATAAGCAAGGTACAGGAAGAGATCAATAAACTTGCTGATAATTTTGTTAACTCACCCGATACATTATCAGTTTTTGAGGAAAAGATAACAAATTTTGAGGAAGAATTGCTTAAATTAGAAAGAGAAAAAGAGAAAATAATAAACAAGGCAAAAATTTTGAGATCTAAACTAAGTCCAAGATTGGAATATTTAGCATCTCTGCGTAAGGAAATCTCAGAGGCACTAAAACAGGGTAGCAAAACATTGGCAGAACACTTGCAACATCTCACCGGTACAATACACAAAACTGAGATAGCAATAAAGGAGAGCAAGAAGTTTATGGATGGTATAAACTTAATTTTGGGAGATATTCTTCAGCTAATAACTACCCAACTACAAGGTTGAGGTTATGTATTGGTACAACTACAAATCTACTAACCTTTGTCATTGATGCCAAAGGGGGAGTAGTAGATGAGAAAATTCAAAACACAGGGATCACATGCTCAGGGGGAGCCCTCATATTTTTGGTAACATTTTTTTTGGTATACACATTTTTGGATATCTTTTTGAAATTTCTCATGAGTGTTGCCATCAATGCCAAAGGGGGAGATTTTTGGCATATGGACACTCCAATGAGACATTGTGTGTGATTGAAGGTTTTGTCATTGATGGCAACCTTGCAATCCTATGGCACCGGCAAAGACATTATACCGGCAAAGCATTACACAGGCAACCTTGCAATCCTATGGCATCGGCAAAGACATTATACCGGAAAAACATTACACAGGCAACCTTGCAATCCTATGGCACCGGCAAAGACATTATACCAACAAAGCATTACTCAAACAGAACAATGCACCAGCATCAACAAAATCAATGTACACTGGCACAGAAGGAAATATGTATACCAGCACAGAGGCCGACAAGATTTTTGATATGTAATATTTTGTTTATCATTGTAAGCCGACTTGGCAAATTGTAAAATGACTCTTGTATATAAAAGAGATCATTGTAGGCATTTGTAGGATATGGAGAGAATGTAATAAATAAATTATAAGGCAGACCTAATGTGTGAATTGTAGGTCAAGGGTATATGTAAAGAATAGAACAGGAACCGGTACTGAATCTGGCATTGAAGATGCTATTGTAAAGCAATACAAAATATTGGATTTGTGTAAATCCTCTTTGTAAGTTAGTGTGACTTCTTGTTGAGCAGTGAGCTCTAGGCAGTTGGCCTTCCTGCATGTGCAGGCCCCTATTGTAAGTAATATTCTCTTAATGGCCAGTAAGTGAATATTGTGGGTCACAAATCCCACCGAGGTTTTTCCCACACCGGGTTTCCTCGTTAAACATCTTGTGTTATGGTGTTCTTTTCATGTGGATGCTTTTGATTTTGTTATTTGCATTAATTCTTGCATACCGGTATACTGTTACTTTATATTTTGCATATTCAGTTTTAAGAAAATCTCATTACTGGTCAGATACTGATTCACCCCACCCTCTCAGTATCTATGGGAACCCTAACATGGATAAGTTATGTATGGAATTCTTTGATAATATGAAGAATGAATTTGAGATGTATATGATTAAGGAGATGAAATTTTTCTTAGGTTTGCAGATTACTCAGAATGATAAAGGTATTTTCATTTGTCAAACTAAGTATGCTAGAGAGTTGCTGAAGAAATTTGGTATGGAAAATTCCAAACTGGTTGGTACTCCTATGGTTACAAGTGAGAAATTGACAAAGAATAATGAATCAACTCTGATAAATCCTACAAAGTATAAATTTATGATTGGAGGTTTGTTATATCTAACTCAAACTAGACTAGATATAATGGATGCAGTTTGTATTATATCAAGATATCAAAGTGATCCTAGAGAGAATCATGAGAGTGTGGTGAAAAGGATTTTCAAGTATTTGCAAGGAACAACTGAGTATGGTTTGTGGTATCCTAAAAATGATTACTTTACACTATGTGCATATACAAATGTTGACTGGGCTGGAGATGTTGATGACTAGAAAAGAACATCTGATGGAGCATTCTTTCTTGGAAAGAAACTTGTTTCATGGATCAGCAAGAAACAATCATGTACTTCTTTATCTATTGCTAAAGATGAGTATGTTGTTGCTACTACTAAATGTACACAAATTCTATGGATGAAGTAAATGTTGAAGGATATAAGGGTAGATTACAATGAACTAGTAGTTATTCACTATGATAACTCTATTGCTATTGACATATCAAAGAATCCGATATTTCATTCTAAGACAAAGCACATTTCCTTATCAAGTAAAATTTTCTAAAGGAGAAGGTGGAAGAAAATGAAGTTAGACTGGTTTATGTGAACACTAAAGAGAAGATTGAAGATATCTTCATTAAAACTTTTCCTAAGGAATCATTTGAGTACTTCAAAGACAGATTGGGAGTTTCTACCCCTTCGGTAGAGACTTGAGTGATGTTGATTGGTATCAGTCCGACATGCATTATCTGGACTATCATTCATTCCGGATTGATGTGTTGGTGCTACTACTCAAAGGGAGTAGTCAGTTGTGTGGTTTAGAGGTTTTATGACTTTTCTTTCATGTTTATGTTAGATTTATGGCATTGATGTCAAAGGGGGAGAGATATTTGTGTAAAAAAATAGAGCCTAACAGGGATATCATTCACAAGGGGAGTTTGGTATGTTGGTTCAGAACTTCATTGTCATATCATCTTGGAGAGTTTCTTGGATGTCTTCCTTTGGGGGAGACTTGTTTGGCATTTCTTGTCACTTGGATGTTTTTCACATCTAGTGTTGCCATCAATGTCAAAGGGGGAGATTGTTGGTAATTTGGAGGAATTGATTATGTTTTGCATTGATGTTTGTCATTGATGTCAACACTAGTTGTTTTGTTGTCTACCGACTTTTGGTAGAGTAACGTCTTTTATGTTGATCTAGAGATTTGTCTCTGGTTTGGTTCGGCTATTGGAATTGGTTTGGATTGGTTATTCATGTGTTCCTGATGTGTATCACATTCAGTTGGTTTTGGATTTGATAATCTGGATGCTATCATTTGTTCTAGTAAGCCTTTTGGTTACCGATAAGGGTATTACTGGCAATGCTTTGATGAAGATCTTTTGATGAATCTAATAAGTGGTGGTACAAATTCTAGAAGGTTATCAGGATGTTGATGGTTATCATGTTCACCCAACACCATAGGACCGATTGATGGTTATGGACCGATTTATGTAACGTGTTGGTTGATGCTCCTGATGCATCACTGGTTGGATTTATTGATTATTTTATGTTCTTTTGGTCTTAGGCCGACTTGTTTTATCATTGGTTTGCAGGATTATGTAATGGATTTATTGTATTATCTTTTAGGTGGCTGACCTAATTGTTTAGGTCTCAGGTTGGTATAAATATGATGTAAGATCTCTTTGTAAATCGTGGGATAAGGGTTATGGGATTATTTGTGTGCGAATAAAGTTGTAATCATATGCAGAGGTTTTGGTCGGTCATAGGTGATCGAATTGGGTTTGTGAAAGATGTTTAAGACATCTTGTATTTGAGCTTAACCGGAATTGTACTCAGGCATAGGAGATGATATTCTTGCAGTTCATTCATCTATCCAGATTGTATTCTGGATTTCTTTTGTAGCTATTGAGGCTCCTTTTGTGATGAGAAGTGCGCTCTAGGATGTTGGCCTTCCTGCATGTGTAGGCCCCTCTTATTGTAATCACATACTTACTATAGAAGTTTTATCTGACTATGGGTAGGCTTCCCACCATGTTTTTTCCCTTTACTTATTTATCCACGTACAAATCTTGGTGTTCTACTTTGTGGATGGATGGTAATTGTTCTGTGATTTATGTTTGTTCTTAATTGTTATATCTGCTATTTCGGTATTTGGTTTATGCATTCTGATAAAAAGTTTTGTATGCTTTAATTTTTATAATATGTTGACAACTGATCCACCCCTCTCTCAGTTGTCCATCAGTTATCCTAACACTTTCAACTTAAATCCTTCTAGTTGTTCAATGTAAATGTCTTGCAATTCTCCATTTAGAAATGATGATTTTACATCCATCTGATAAACTTTGAAATTCTTAAAAGATACAAAAGCCAAAAACATCATGATTGTCTGCATCTGAGCAACCGAGGCATATGTTTCCTCAAAATCATTTCCCTTAATCTAAGTATAACCTTTGCAAACCAACCTTTCTTTATTTCTCACAACCTTTCCATCTTCATCTAGCTTGTTCTGGAATACCCACTTTGTTCCAATTACATTTTTATCTACTCGTTTGTTAACTAATTCACATGTCTAATTCTTATCAATCTAATCTAACTCTTATTTCATTGCCTTCATCCAATTTTAATCATTGCAAGCTTCCTCTACTATTTTTGGTTCAATCTTTGAAAGTAAACATAACAGGACTTGTTCTTGAGTTAATTTGCTTCTTGTGATGATACTTTTTTGTTATCTCCAATAATTCGATCCACTGAGTGATTCTTCTAAACATCCTTTGGGTTCTTGGATGTAGAATCCAGAGCTTCCTGAGTTTCTTTTTATTCTTCTCTTTTTTATCTTCCCTTTTTCTATCATCTAGTTCATCAGACTCATATCCTACCAATTTGCCAGACTCTATAGAGGTATCTTCATCAACTTTCACATTTGCACTTTCAACAATCTTGTTCAACCTTTTATTGCAACATGGGTATGTCTTTCTCCTTGTAGAGTATCCTAGGAATATGCCTTCATCAGATCTACTATCAAACTTTCCAAGATTATCTTCATATCTCTAGATGTAGCACTTACTTCCAAATACCTTGAAATATTTCACTATTGGAGTTCTACCATGCCATAGCTCATAAGATGTCTTTCCATGTCTTTTTCGGTAAAGAATTATGTTAAGAGTGTAGACTATAGTATGAATTACTTATCTCCAATAGACTTCTAGGAGTTGTACTCCTTTGATCATTGTTTTGGTTGCCTCTTGAATTGTTCGATTCATCCTTTCCACTATACCATTCTGTTGAGGTGTTCTTGGGGCATACAACTGTCTCCTAATACCATGTTTCTCACAAAGTTGTTAAACTCATCAGAAGTGAACTCTCCTCCTTTGTCAGACCTCAAACACTTAATCTTTCTGTCAACTTTATTTTCAACCTTATCCTTGAATATTTTAAATTTATCTAATTATTTTGACTTCTCTCTCAAAAATGCAACCCATGACATTTTAGAACAATCATCAATCAACAACATGAAATACTTCTCACCTTATATACTCCTTGTTTTGGTCAGAGCACCTAGGTCTGTATGCACTAGATCCAACAACTTGGTGGATGAATGCTTGTGTCTTCTATAAGTTCCTTTTGTGTTCTTTCCAACTTGACATTCTCTGCAAATGTTGTTATCCAGTTTGGTCAACCTTGACAAATCTCTCACTACACTTCATGAACTAATCTTTACTAAATTGTCAAAATTGATATGACACATCCTTCGGTGCTAGAGTCAACTATCATTGATCTAAGATAAAAAACAATGCTTCATAGCTCCTAGAAGATACATGTTTCCACCAGTCCTCTTTCCTACTGCAATAATAATTCCGGATCCTTTCCAGATCTCACAACCATCATCCTAAAAAACAACATTGTCACTATTTTTGTACATCTGTCCAACACTCAAAATATTATGATGCAAACCCTTCATATAGTAAACATTATCAGTATTATATTTTCTATCACAAGGAATAGAACCAATCCCCACAATTTGTGTTGTCTGATCATCTCTAAACCTAATAGAAACACCATCATACTTCTCAAGTTTTACAAAATTACTCTTGTCACCACTCATATGATTTGAACATCCGCTATCAATCAACCATTAATTTCTATATCTTCTAGCATGTGAAGAAGTAGCAACAGTCTTAGGATATCAATCTTAGGTTCATCTTTTTCTACCAAAAACAAGCAATCACCATCTTCATAATCTGATTTATCATCTGAAATACCAACATCATCTTTAACATAATAGACTCTCTTATTAAACTTTCCTTTACCTTCTCTAGATTTTATCTTGAACCTTTCTCCAAACACCTAGTAGCAATATGACCAATCTTTCCACATCTAAAGAATTTAAGAGGTAACGTACCATTGTATTCATCGGCGCATTTCTTCAGTTTCCTTACAAAGTTTTCTTCCATCTCATTTTAACTTTCATCTTCTAGATCTTCCCCAGATTATTCAAAGGAAGATTCAATCTTAGCTTTGTCTTTTCCAAACTTATCTCAAATGTTGATAGAGTACCATAAAGCTTCTCTCTAGTAAAGTTCTTTGGATCATAAGTTTCTTCAATAGCTGAGATCTTGTCATTGTAGTTTTATGGTAGGGACATCAAGATTTTCTTAATTGTGTCTTCATCAGTCAATGTGCTTCCAAGTTCTCTGATTTCATTTACTACACTATCAACCTTCTGAAAGTAGCTAGTTATGTCTGTAACTAGGAATTCTAGAAAACATCAAAGCATATAATTAGTTAACCATAAAAACTAACAAGCTTATGAAATAAAATCCTAATTCAATCAATAAAGACATGAAGACAAAAAACTGAAATAAAACGCAAACCAATCACAAAGTGGCTCCTCCATGGTTCTTCATTGTCCTTCCTTCACCTTCAAATGTGATTTTGTGGATTTCACCTACAAGTGCAATTGCAAGCAAGATTGTGAGATGTAAATGACAGAATAAAGTTACTAGAAGTGTGGTTGTCAAAAATGAGCAATGAGAGCTCAATTTATAGACTTTGAAATCACATTGAATGGACAAGATCAATTCAATCCAATGGTTGAGATTTTGTGCAAGGATGAGTTAAAAGAGAAATTGCCATTAGAAGCGAAGAGAAAAAGGCATTAAATAAAAAAGAAAATGGAAACTTCCATTTGCACTCCAAATATTCCATTTAAAATCAAATGAGGTGCAATTAATAATTTAAAATTATTAATTCCACTCATAACTCAAATTAGCCAATTAATATATACAAATATTAATTATAGGAAAAAAGGTGAAAGAATAAATAAATATTCATTTATTTATTGAAAAGGGAGGACATGTTAGTAAGAAAGAGGATTGATTAATTATTTAATTAATCAACCTAGGAGAAATGATTTGAATAATTTAAGATACCAACCTGATTGTTGAATTAGGCCCTAATAGTGATGATTGATTGGCTAATAATTGATAAAAATTAATGACAATTGACTGAGGTTGACAACAAAATAGGAAAAAGATCGAAAAAGACTCAAGATTGATAATGATTTTGATAAGAGACTGATAAGATCAATTGATAAAGTACCATGAAAGGCTGATAGAGTGTCACAGAGGACCAATTGAAATTGATTGATAAAGAGGTTGATAATTAATCATTGATTAATTATCAACAAAGAGGGAATTAAATCTAATTGTCAAGATGAGGCCAATTCGAATGATTTGAAAATGATAAAATGCTAATCATAATGATTTAGGACCAAGTGCAAATGAACAAGACTGAGTAGAGTTGGATTTGAAATGAATTAAAACCAAAGGAATGGCACAATGTCAACATATGATGAAGATCGAATGCAACATAAAAGACATGTTAAAAATTAGGTTAGCGACGCAAGAGTGATGACCAATTTTGAGTGTCTACATTTTGCTCCTCTTTGAGACAATGTGATTCATGAGCGTTGTTTCAAAGAATAAAAAAAAATATCATGCCCCGATAGATCGAGAGATTCCCTCGAGAGATTGTTTATGCATGAAAGAAATGAATGATCTCTCGAAATAAGTGAAGTATGTTAGATGAAAGAGAAAATATGATGAAAGAGAAAAATGTTAATAAGAAGGGAAGAATGTTAATGGATTATAGAAAAAGGAGTGATTAATACCAAATGAAGAAATTCTCAATTGATCAGATAGAATAGATAGAATGAGAATGATTGATTTGATGAATAGATAGAAGGATTGATGGGATAAAAGAAATGTTAGCTGGAAGAAATGCAAGTGAGAAGTGAAGAATGATTAGTGTGATGAAATATTGCTTTCACAAATGCAAATAGTAGGTGAGAACCTTTATTTGATATGGCAAAATAGATGCAGTGCACCATGGTAATGAAGGCCAGGGAGATAATGCAATCCCTTTGTGTAACACATACATGTTCATAGACAAGGAATGGTTCAACCATTCTAAGACATATTTGCCCCAGAATGTTATGAAACACTCTGCAAATAGAAAATGAAAAACAAGAAAGACCATGAGCCATCCTAGCCACTCTAAATCACTCAGTGACATCATTGAGAAACATACGAACATGATCAAAGATAAATCAGTGAAAAAAAAGATTCATAAATTCAAACAAGTCAAACAACCATTCTCATCTTGTTGTCAAAAGTGATAATGTTTGTTTGATGGTAGGATGATCATGCTACCTAGTTTCAGGGAATGCAGTACCCCATCTTGTGTGTGTGAAAAAGTGAAATAAGTCTGTAAGCTCCAAGACACAACACTTCAATTAAGTCATTACATGTATGGTTAGACAGATATAATCATGAATAATAAAACCATAACAAATCGACTAATTACCTTCTAAAAGATGCGAGTATAAGATTGCTCTCATATTTGTATAAGCAATACCAGTGACTAGACTACACCAAGATGAAGGATTTAATCTATATGAGCATGATATTAAGATAAATGGATGCAAGATGGATGAAACATTCAAGCAATCATGGATTCAACGAATCATAATTGAAATAAATATGCAAAAAGCTAAACTAAGATGCAAATAATCTCAAAAAGAAAGCACAATATATTCAATGACTCCAGAGCAAAAAGTGTATAATAATAAATCTCTAGGGTGTTTTGAATGAGAGCTTAAGGCTGAATTTATAGAAATCACAAGAGAGATCAAGAAAAAACACAATTTAGAATTAATTGAAATAATTGAGAAATCATATTCAGTTAACCTTGAGATAGATTCCAATTATAGTTTAACTGAAATGCATTTAGATTATAGGTTCAAGTTGCATTGGTGATAGAATTAAATTAATTCCATGCACTCGAGATAAAAATAGGTAATTCTTTGATTTATTCAAGAAAAGAGTCTTTTCAATGCAACTGAACTTCTTTTTCTCAAAAGCTTTGAGTTCTAATTTTAGAGAATGATTGAATTCCTTTTAATTGCTTTTCTGATTTCAAGTCCTCCATTTAGAAAAAAGAAATAATATCTCAAGTTTGATTTCTCTTTCAATTCAATTCTTTTAGTTTATTTTCAATTTAACTCTTGCTTCATGATTAATTCCTCTTTTGTAATAAATTAATTCCTTTTTTTATGATTAAATGGAAAATTTATTAATTAATTAAATATGCTAGGATATTTAATAAATTAAACAAGATAATTGATCAAAATGATTTAGTGGAATGATTCAATTAATTAAATAAATATTTAATTAATATAGAGTTATTGATTTGCCATGTGACATTTGATGATTAAAGAATTAATTAATGTGCTCAAGATTGATTTAATTGCCTTTGGTTAGGACCTTGGTGATGTTGTCGAGATTAGGGGCCCATGGTTTAGGTGACCATTTTTAGGGTATTACATTTGCCCCTCTTTGAATTAATGTGCGAGCAGTGCATTGGTTCAAAGAATAGTTGATGTCTAGGATACCAGTTCTGAATTTGATTGATCACAAACCAGATGAAGAGCAAGGTGTTTAGTGTCATGCCCAAAATTTAGGGCAAAAACGGAACGATTTTTTTTTTTTTAAAATACTAATTTAATTAACAAGTTCGCTCACACGACAAGCGTTAATGAAATTCCCATAATTATATTCGAGCTAATTCTGAAACGAACCAAGCATCGATAATTTGTTTAATTCTATTTGCGGAAAACTAACTGGTTTAAAATTTATCTCCACGAGATACCTAGTCATTAAGTTTATTAAATCCATCATGATAAAGGAATAGGAGAGGAAAATTAATTCAATCTCCAAAATGACTATAAAGTCTAAACAACCATATTTAAATTTCTGTTAATTACTTCTCCAAATTATAACCAGAATTATATAAATATATATATATATATATATATATATATTTACATATATTTATAAACTTTAATTCTTCAAAAATAACTTTCCAAATTAATAAACAATATTTTCCCAACCCTAATTAGGGTTCTTTTTTTTTATAATATATTATCAACTCTTAAACTATCATATTATTTTATTTCCTTTAACCCTAACCCTACCCGGGCTAGGGTTTAATCTCTTTTTTTTTGTTTACCACTGAATTTTTTTAACAAGGCTGAAACCCCAAGGCGGCGGCCATTTTTAATTGCAGGTTCGAAGTAGGCGACAGGGAGGGCCGAGGCACCACTGTGTGGGCGCACAGTGGGCGCCGCGGCACCACTGTGTGTCCACACAGTGGGCACCGCTAGCGGCTCACACCACTGTGTGGCCACACAGTGGCGGCCGTGGTCGTCCACTGTGTGTCCACACAGTGGGAGCCGAGCGGCCCGCACTGTGTGTGCACATAGTGGGCGCCGCGCGGCCCTCACTGTGTGTACACACAGTGGGGCCCGCGTGGAACCCAATTTCCCCTCCTTTTTTTTTTAAAAAAAAAATATTATATATAAATATATATATATATGTATATATATTTATATATATATATATATTTATATTTATATAAATTTATATATATAAAAGTTTTAAGGGTGAAAATATATAAAAATATATATATATTTTTTAAATAAGATTTACATACAAATTTTAAACAAAATAACAATGGGAAACACATTATGTAAATCCAAAATTACATGTGCACAAATAAACATATATATATATATATATATATATATATATATATATAAAATTGATATATATATATAATTGATATAAAACTTAGGCTCTTTTATTTATTTATTCTAATTGCTGATAAAAGAAATAGAAGTAGATCTTTTGCTAAACTTTTATTCTAACACTTTTTCTTTTTCTTAAAATACATCATTCTATTCTGAATAAAACACATTCATTGATTTTTCCACTAATAAATCAATTACTTAAAACACTCTTATTTTTTTTTATACTTAGAATTCTTCAGCAAAATAACCCATACTTTTCAACAAGTAGAATATAGATAAAATTCATTTGAAACTAATTTTTCCATATACAAAAGAAGCTTTTACATGCAACTCAAAGAAGCTTTTCTTTTTCTGAAAAACAAATAGAAGTAGAAATAAAACAAACTTTTACAACTCTAAGATATTCTGCATATTTACAGGATGTTTCTTTGCTTAGCTACGACAATAAATCTCAAGTCTATTTTCAAGAATTACAACTTGCTTCTCTTTTCTATGAAAGAGGCATACTTCTATAACAAATTTAAACATATATTTGCAACTGGATTTAAGTATCTTCAACAATAATCTTCTGTGTCTTTTCATGGTTCCTATTCTCTTTCTCCTGACTTTCCTGCATAATAGAAAACACAAATATGACCACGGAGTGCTCACCTCCCAGCCTAGGCTAACTGGTAGCCACCCTCGAGCTCGGAGAACCAATTCCTAGACAGGTAACATACAGGCAAACACATAGAAGGCAATGCATACAGATTTTCAAACACACTCCCAACTTGGCTTCACAGCACCACACTTTGGTGATGATCTTTTCAAAGGGTGGTAGTGGACCAATACCCTGAGGAGAACTGCAAGTATGAAATAAACAAGAAGCCACCTCATGGCACAATAAATATATCAAGAATCTCAACCCCTTATTCCTTATGCCCCCCAAAGGCATTCTAGCCTTATATCCCTCCTTATGACCCCCATTGCACAAACAGGCCATGCAGCAAGGGTCACACAAAGATCCCTTGTGATCGCTCTCAAAAGAGAGTCTCTCACTCGAGGGTTGTCACTGCTACCACCCACAAGATCCTCTTCTCTCCCAAGAGAAAGAGGTCTTGAGGAAACTCCCAAAACACAACACAAATCATAATGCAAAAATACCAAAAGATTTTTCAACAAATACATTCAAGAACACAGATTTCTTACACCAACAAACTTCCAGACATAAGTAAGAAGAAGACATTATAATAAATAACTGAAACCAACCTTAATCTGCCCAAAGGTATTATGATATTTGATGAAGAGCTGCCCAATCCACGAATCTTTTTCCTTCTACCCTTAATCAATTTTTCTATTCCATTACATTATTTTCTTTTCAAAATTTCTCTTGTCTCCAAAAATGGAGAGTGGGTGATTACCCTTCAATTCAAAAAAATCTTGCTTAAGAAGCTCATTCTCTGAGTTCTCACAAGTTTCCAAAACTAAAAGGGAAAGAAAGCAAAAATGCAAAAAGACTCCCATTCGAATAAGAAAGATCTAAATTAGATTTAACTTCTAAATTTTCAATTTTCGCACAACTCAAAAAAGCCAATTTTTAAAGCGTTAAAAAGATCATTATAAAGTAGAAACTTGCCTAAAATTACCCCTAACCCCTAGGTATACCTTATGGGCTTTAGGAAACCCTATTAAACTACCCCTAGGTGTTTATTTAACCCATTTTAAACCCCTCTGAAGTTTATTTTCGGGTCAAACATAAGTTGACCACCCCAAATATTATATTCCCAAAGTATTTATGACAACACATTATTTTATTTAAGAAGAACTATAATTAAACACTTTCCCACCAAGAGACAAAATAAAGCATTTAAATTTAAATCCACACATGTGTCAAGTGACACATATAAAACACTTTTACAAAAATAAAACATGAAATTGTCTCTTGTGGTTTTTACACAATAAATTTAAATAACACTTAACACTCATACAGCATATACTGTTACGAATAAAATACAACACAAACGGGGTGTTGTCTCTCCAAATAGACAAACCTTGGCTTACGAACATACATAAGTCTAGGTTTTATTCTCCATAATTTCCATGGTCACATGATAAATTTCGTGCGCATCTCAATTTACACATTAGTACTTCCAAATATCCATATATAATACAATTCAATAATATAACAATGCACATCATTACTTGCATACAATTTTCATCTGCACAGATTGAATACATCTTTAATCAAGCAAATTCACATAAGCAATTTCATCCCAATTCACATAAACTAAACATACATCATAGTTCTATATTCAGAGTAAAGTCCTGCAAATTCAATAATGACATCTATCATTGCAATATCATCTTATCTAACAATCATGTAGTGTTCTATCACAAAAGCATATAAGTAAAATCATCAAATCATAGCAATGTTATCCCAAATCCTGAAATCATATAAGTTCTAAGTCTCAAAAAGCATCAAAATAAAGTATCCATAATAGTCTAAATATAAAATCCACTGAATGTTAGACTGAGTCGAGGTGAGGCCTCACATTTAGCTTGATTTGAAGCAATGAAGCTGAACAAAGTTGATTAAAGGGAAACCAATCCCGAACTTGATTGAACTAGGAACAATAGAGAGCAAAGGTACCGAACTTGAACTTGATTGATCAAGAAGCAGATCTTACTGATTTAGAACTTGATTGATCTAAATCACAGTGAGTGAAGATAAAATCGATCTTGAACTCGATGGATCAAGACACGATGAGTGAAGATAAACTGTCCAGCTTGATTTGAAGTGATGAAACTGAACACCTGCTTAGATGGAGCGTGTGATCAAAGATACTCTTTAAACTTTTGATTGAGTTTAAACAAATAATCAGCTTGATGAAAAGCGGTGAAACTGATTAACATTAAGAGACTGATTTAGATGAAGATGAATATCAGCTTGATCTGAAGTGATGAAACTAATATGCCCCTAGCGATTGATTCTATTCAGATGATCGAGATATCTCAACTTGATATGAATAGATGAAGATGAGATGCCCCTTAGCAATAAGAATTTGATTTGTTTAGTTGAAAAAGAATTTTTCTCAACTTTTGATGAAGGTTTGAAAATTTTCTCAACTGTGAAGATGTGAGGTCATAAGGTCAGGAGTATGCCCCCTCGGGAGAGAAATTGAAAGATAGTGAGGGTACACGATTTTAGGCAATTGTTGGCAATGATAATGACTTGAGCACAAAAATTGAGTCAGAGGAATATTTGAAGATTTAGCGATGATTGATGAGAAATTGAGCGCGAAACTGATTTGTAGAATAAATTGAGATTTAGCATTGATTCATTTAGAAAATGAGCGCGATTTGAAGAAAGATTGAGCTTTTGATGAAAAGTGCTAAGTGGTCCAAATTGTATTGAAATTGACTAGGAGAATGATCTCGGATTTTGATTTCGATCCCGAAAATGGAATCAGGACGGGCAAATTAGCTAATTTTCATGTCCATTAGAGCAAGTTGATAAATTATCTTTTGGCTATATAAGGGGTCGAAGTGTCATTTTCAATTCATTTTAAACCCTATAAGTTTGAAAATTCAAAAAGCCTTCTGTGAAGGAAAATGTTGGTTCCCACATAGAAGCATCGATTTGAGCGCCAGAGATGACATAATTGACCTCGAAACTATGAGCCAATGGTAAGTGATCGATCTTAAGCCTCTTAATCATTTCATTTTTGAATTTTTTTGTTGATTAGGCATGTAAAAGTTGGGTTATGTCAATTTGTCATGTGAGATGACATCCTATGTCGTACGACAAACTTCTTAAAACTGTTTTGTCATTTCATACCTACCCTTGTATCGCATGAAATTGTGTAAAAGAGACCATTTTGTCGTTCAAAGACTTGTTTTGTGTCGTATCAGAGTCTTTTGTTGTCCTATACACAGTCCTGACTCGTACGAGTTTATGCCTCTATTATGTTATGTCGTTTGAAAAATAGTGAGCATTTTTTAGGGTGCAAACTTGAAATTTTGATTTTGCAATTGATTGTTTTGGATTTACGTGATGTTCTGATTAATTTAGAAAAATGGGTTTTCAGGACCCAAAACCTTTAACATAGGAGATTAAGATAAGACATCTAAAATTCCAGAGCTTATAAACCACTTACAAAATGACTGGCAAAAAAGCCAGCAAACCAAAAAGACAGCTAAAGATAAAAATAGCAAAGAAACTAGGAAAGCACTACACAACTATAGTCTTCAGAAGGTCCTCCGCCTTTTTCACCAACTGGTCATAGGTGGCCCCAACAACTTTGAGATCATCCAGGTCCTTGTTAGGTTTCTTTTCTTTCTTTTTGCCTCTGGTTCTAGTTCTGGGTCCTTGAGTGTCTCCTGTGCCTTCAATGTTAGGGTCAATATCTAGGGTATCCTTCTCCTCGTCCAATTTGCTAATGAGAGTATTAGTGTTGCTAGCAGAAATCTTTAGGATGCTTAAACTCTGTTCTGCAATACTCTTGAGGCAATCCTCAATTTTGCTGACTTTACTGGCAGTGCCTGAAATAGTTTGATCATTAGCACCAGCAAGAGTTTTCCTTTCTAGCAGGTCTTTCTCTATTTTCTCAAACCTAGGGTTGAAGGAGTCTCTTATGTTTTTAGCTTTTGCAATGGTATTTTTTAGGTCCTCAATGTAATCAACCATAGTCTTCCCTTCCCCAGTGTTGATAGTTTCTAGAATCTGAATTCTGTGGCTGAGCTTTTTGTTGTCATCCACAACTTTCTTGTAACCAGTTATTAGCCACTCCATAGTGTCCATGAAACCTTGCATACCCTCTAGAGGGGGTTTAGGGGGAGGATCAATCTTACTAGGGATATCCTGTTCCTTTTTTGGAGTGTCATGAATAGTAGTTGTGTCTTCAACCCTAAGAGCCTCGCCAGTGGTCACCTGCTCCAGGTTTTGTTCGGCTTCCGAAGTCCTTTCCTGCTTATAAACCTCCAACTCCTTCACATTCTCCTCCTTCCTCTTATACTTGTTTCTAGTCTGAGTGTGGACTTTAGTTTTCTTTTTTAGAGAACCCTGAGGTTTCTCCTTCTCTAAGTCTTCAGAGACCTCCTCCTTCAAGGAAGAGCTAATCTGGAGGGGTCGAAGTGTCATTTTCAATTCATTTTAAACCCTATAAGTTTGAAAATTCAAAAAGCCTTCTGTGAAGGAAAATGTTGGTTCCCACATAGAAGCATCGATTTGAGCGCCAGAGATGACATAATTGACCTCGAAACTATGAGCCAATGGTAAGTGATCGATCTTAAGCCTCTTAATCATTTCATTTTTGAATTTTTTTGTTGATTAGGCATGTAAAAGTTGGGTTATGTCAATTTGTCATGTGAGATGACATCCTATGTCGTACGACAAACTTCTTAAAACTGTTTTGTCATTTCATACCTACCCTTGTATCGCATGAAATTGTGTAAAAGAGACCATTTTGTCGTTCAAAGACTTGTTTTGTGTCGTATCAGAGTCTTTTGTTGTCCTATACACAGTCCTGACTCGTACGAGTTTATGCCTCTATTATGTTATGTCGTTTGAAAAATAGTGAGCATTTTTTAGGCTGCAAACTTGAAATTTTGATTTTGCAATTGATTGTTTTGGATTTACGTGATGTTCTGATTAATTTAGAAAAATGGGTTTTCAGGACCCGAAACCTTTAACATAGGAGATTAAGATAAGACATCTAAAATTCCAGAGCTTATAAACCACTTACAAAATGACTGGCAAAAAAGCCAGCAAACCAAAAAGACAGCTAAAGATAAAAATAGCAAAGAAACTAGGAAAGCACTACACAACTATAGTCTTCAGAAGGTCCTCCGCCTTTTTCACCAACTGGTCATAGGTGGCCCCAACAACTTTGAGATCATCTAGGTCCTTGTTAGGTTTCTTTTCTTTCTTTTTGCCTCTGGTTCTAGTTCTGGGTCCTTGAGTGTCTCCTGTGCCTTCAATGTTAGGGTCAATATCTAGGGTATCCTTCTCCTCGTCCAATTTGCTAATGAGAGTATTAGTGTTGCTAGCAGAAATCTTTAGGATGCTTAAACTCTGTTCTGCAATACTCTTGAGGCAATCCTCAATTTTGCTGACTTTACTGGCAGTGCCCGAAATAGTTTGATCATTAGCACCAGCAAGAGTTTTCCTTTCTAGCAGGTCTTTCTCTATTTTCTCAAATCTAGGGTTGAAGGAGTCTCTTATGTTTTCAGCTTTTGCAATGGTATTTTTTAGGTCCTCAATGTAATCAACCATAGTCTTCCCTTCCCCAGTGTTGATAGTTTCTAGAATCTGAATTCTGTGGCTGAGCTTTTTGTTGTCATCCACAACTTTCTTGTAACCAGTTATTAGCCACTCCATAGTGTCCATGAAACCTTGCATACCCTCTAGAGGGGGTTTAGGGGGAGGATCAATCTTACTAGGGATATCCTGTTCCTTTTTTGGAGTGTCATGAATAGTAGTTGTGTCTTCAACCCTAAGAGCCTCGCCAGTGGTCACCTGCTCCAGGTTTTGTTCGGCTTCCGAAGTCCTTTCCTACTTATAAACCTCCAACTCCTTCACATTCTCCTCCTTCCTCTTATACTTGTTTCTAGTCTGAGTGTGGACTTTAGTTTTCTTTTTCAGAGAACCCTGACGTTTCTCCTTCTCTAAGTCTTCAGAGACCTCCTCCTTCAAGGAAGAGCTAATCTGGAGGGGTCGAAGTGTCATTTTCAATTCATTTTAAACCCTATAAGTTTGAAAATTCAAAAAGCCTTCTGTGAAGGAAAATATTGGTTCCCACATAGAAGCATCGATTTGAGCGCCAGAGATGACATAATTGACTTCGAAACTATGAGCCAATGGTAAGTGATCGATCTTAAGCCTCTTAATCATTTCATTTTTGAATTTTTTTGTTGATTAGGCATGTAAAAGTTGGGTTATGTCAATTTGTCATGTGAGATGACATCCTATGTCGTACGACAAACTTCTTAAAACTGTTTTGTCGTTTCAGTCCATTAGATTTGTCATTTCATACCTACCCTTGTATCGCATGAAATTGTGTAAAAGAGACCATTTTGTCGTTCAAAGACTTGTTTTGTGTCGTATCAGAGTCTTTTGTTGTCCTATACACAGTCCTGACTCGTACGAGTTTATGCCTCTATTATGTTATGTCGTTTGAAAAATAGTGAGCATTTTTAAGGCTGCAAACTTGAAATTTTGATTTTGCAATTGATTTTTTTGGATTTACGTGATGTTCTGATTAATTTAGAAAAATGGGTTTTCAGGACTCGAAACCTTTAACATAGGAGATTAAGATAAGACATCTAAAATTCCAGAGCTTATAAACCACTTACAAAATGACTGGCAAAAAAGCCAGCAAACCAAAAAGACAGCTAAAGATAAAAATAGCAAAGAAACTAGGAAAGCACTACACAACTATAGTCTTCAGAAGGTCCTCCGCCTTTTTCACC
Source organism: Cryptomeria japonica (assembly GCF_030272615.1). Taxonomy (NCBI): domain Eukaryota; kingdom Viridiplantae; phylum Streptophyta; class Pinopsida; order Cupressales; family Cupressaceae; genus Cryptomeria; species Cryptomeria japonica. Next base: position 460,108,186 of record NC_081414.1, read on the forward strand.
AACTGGTCATAGGTGGCCCCAACAACTTTGAGATCATCCAGGTCCTTGTTAGGTTTCTTTTCTTTCTTTTTGCCTCTGGTTCTAGTTCTGGGTCCTTGAGTGTCTCCTGTGCCTTCAATGTTAGGGTCAATATCTAGGGTATCCTTCTCCTCGTCCAATTTGCTAATGAGAGTATTAGTGTTGCTAGCAGAAATCTTTAGGATGCTTAAACTCTGTTCTGCAATACTCTTGAGGCAATCCTCAATTTTGCTGACTTTACTGGCAGTGCCCGAAATAGTTTGATCATTAGCACCAGCAAGAGTTTTCCTTTCTAGCAGGTCTTTCTCTATTTTCTCAAATCTAGAGTTGAAGGAGTCTCTTATGTTTTCAGCTTTTGCAATGGTATTTTTTAGGTCCTCAATGTAATCAACCATAGTCTTCCCTTCCCCAGTGTTGATAGTTTCTAGAATCTGAATTCTGTGGCTGAGCTTTTTGTTGTCATCCACAACTTTCTTGTAACCAGTTATTAGCCACTCCATAGTGTCCATGAAACCTTGCATACCCTCTAGAGGGGGTTTAGGGGGAGGATCAATCTTACTAGGGATATCCTGTTCCTTTTTTGGAGTGTCATGAATAGTAGTTGTGTCTTCAACCCTAAGAGCCTCGCCAGTGGTCACCTACTCCAGGTTTTGTTCGGCTTCCGAAGTCCTTTCCTGCTTATAAACCTCCAACTCCTTCACATTCTCCTCCTTCCTCTTATACTTGTTTCTAGTCTGAGTGTGGACTTTAGTTTTCTTTTTCAGAGAACCCTGACGTTTCTCCTTCTCTAAGTCTTCAGAGACCTCCTCCTTCAAGGAAGAGCTAATCTGGAGGGGTCGAAGTGTCATTTTCAATTCATTTTAAACCCTATAAGTTTGAAAATTCAAAAAGCCTTCTGTGAAGGAAAATATTGGTTCCCACATAGAAGCATCGATTTGAGCGCCAGAGATGACATAATTGACTTCGAAACTATGAGCCAATGGTAAGTGATCGATCTTAAGCCTCTTAATCATTTCATTTTTGAATTTTTTTGTTGATTAGGCATGTAAAAGTTGGGTTATGTCAATTTGTCATGTGAGATGACATCCTATGTCGTACGACAAACTTCTTAAAACTGTTTTGTCATTTCATACCTACCCTTGTATCGCATGAAATTGTGTAAAAGAGACCATTTTGTCGTTCAAAGACTTGTTTTGTGTCGTATCAGAGTCTTTTGTTGTCCTATACACAGTCCTGACTCGTACGAGTTTATGCCTCTATTATGTTATGTCGTTTGAAAAATAGTGAGCATTTTTTAGGGTGCAAACTTGAAATTTTGATTTTGCAATTGATTGTTTTGGATTTACGTGATGTTCTGATTAATTTAGAAAAATGGGTTTTCAGGACCCGAAACCTTTAACATAGGAGATTAAGATAAGACATCTAAAATTCCAGAGCTTATAAACCACTTACAAAATGACTGGCAAAAAAGCCAGCAAACCAAAAAGACAGCTAAAGATAAAAATAGCAAAGAAACTAGGAAAGCACTACACAACTATAGTCTTCAGAAGGTCCTCCGCCTTTTTCACCAACTGGTCATAGGTGGCCCCAACAACTTTGAGATCATCCAAGTCCTTGTTAGGTTTCTTTTCTTTCTTTTTGCCTCTGGTTCTAGTTCTGGGTCCTTGAGTGTCTCCTGTGCCTTCAATGTTAGGGTCAATATCTAGGGTATCCTTCTCCTCGTCCAATTTGCTAATGAGAGTATTAGTGTTGCTAGCAGAAATCTTTAGGATGCTTAAACTCTGTTCTGCAATACTCTTGAGGCAATCCTCAATTTTGCTGACTTTACTGGCAGTGCCCGAAATAGTTTGATCATTAGCACCAGCAAGAGTTTTCCTTTCTAGCAGGTCTTTCTCTATTTTCTCAAATCTAGGGTTGAAGGAGTCTCTTATGTTTTCAGCTTTTGCAATGGTATTTTTTAGGTCCTCAATGTAATCAACCATAGTCTTCCCTTCCCCAGTGTTGATAGTTTCTAGAATCTGAATTCTGTGGCTGAGCTTTTTGTTGTCATCCACAACTTTCTTGTAACCAGTTATTAGCCACTCCATAGTGTCCATGAAACCTTGCATACCCTCTAGAGGGGGTTTAGGGGGAGGATCAATCTTACTAGGGATATCCTGTTCCTTTTTTGGAGTGTCATGAATAGTAGTTGTGTCTTCAACCCTAAGAGCCTCGCCAGTGGTCACCTGCTCCAGGTTTTGTTCGGCTTCCGAAGTCCTTTCCTGCTTATAAACCTCCAACTCCTTCACATTCTCCTCCTTCCTCTTATACTTGTTTCTAGTCTGAGTGTGGACTTTAGTTTTCTTTTTCAGAGAACCCTGACGTTTCTCCTTCTCTAAGTCTTCAGAGACCTCCTCCTTCAAGGAAGAGCTAATCTGGAGGGGTCGAAGTGTCATTTTCAATTCATTTTAAACCCTATAAGTTTGAAAATTCAAAAAGCCTTCTGTGAAGGAAAATATTGGTTCCCACATAGAAGCATCGATTTGAGCGCCAGAGATGACATAATTGACTTCGAAACTATGAGCCAATGGTAAGTGATCGATCTTAAGCCTCTTAATCATTTCATTTTTGAATTTTTTTGTTGATTAGGCATGTAAAAGTTGGGTTATGTCAATTTGTCATGTGAGATGACATCCTATGTCGTACGACAAACTTCTTAAAACTGTTTTGTCATTTCATACCTACCCTTGTATCGCATGAAATTGTGTAAAAGAGACCATTTTGTCGTTCAAAGACTTGTTTTGTGTCGTATCAGAGTCTTTTGTTGTCCTATACACAGTCCTGACTCGTACGAGTTTATGCCTCTATTATGTTATGTCGTTTGAAAAATAGTGAGCATTTTTTAGGGTGCAAACTTGAAATTTTGATTTTGCAATTGATTGTTTTGGATTTACGTGATGTTCTGATTAATTTAGAAAAATGGGTTTTCAGGACCCGAAACCTTTAACATAGGAGATTAAGATAAGACATCTAAAATTCCAGAGCTTATAAACCACTTACAAAATGACTGGCAAAAAAGCCAGCAAACCAAAAAGACAGCTAAAGATAAAAATAGCAAAGAAACTAGGAAAGCACTACACAACTATAGTCTTCAGAAGGTCCTCCGCCTTTTTCACCAACTGGTCATAGGTGGCCCCAACAACTTTGAGATCATCCAGGTCCTTGTTAGGTTTCTTTTCTTTCTTTTTGCCTCTGGTTCTAGTTCTGGGTCCTTGAGTGTCTCCTGTGCCTTCAATGTTAGGGTCAATATCTAGGGTATCCTTCTCCTCGTCCAATTTGCTAATGAGAGTATTAGTGTTGCTAGCAGAAATCTTTAGGATGCTTAAACTCTGTTCTGCAATACTCTTGAGGCAATCCTCAATTTTGCTGACTTTACTGGCAGTGCCCGAAATAGTTTGATCATTAGCACCAGCAAGAGTTTTCCTTTCTAGCAGGTCTTTCTCTATTTTCTCAAATCTAGGGTTGAAGGAGTCTCTTATGTTTTCAGCTTTTGCAATGGTATTTTTTAGGTCCTCAATGTAATCAACCATAGTCTTCCCTTCCCCAGTGTTGATAGTTTCTAGAATCTGAATTCTGTGGCTGAGCTTTTTGTTGTCATCCACAACTTTCTTGTAACCAGTTATTAGCCACTCCATAGTGTCCATGAAACCTTGCATACCCTCTAGAGGGGGTTTAGGGGGAGGATCAATCTTACTAGGGATATCCTGTTCCTTTTTTGGAGTGTCATGAATAGTAGTTGTGTCTTCAACCCTAAGAGCCTCGCCAGTGGTCACCTGCTCCAGGTTTTGTTCGGCTTCCGAAGTCCTTTCCTGCTTATAAACCTCCAACTCCTTCACATTCTCCTCCTTCCTCTTATACTTGTTTCTAGTCTGAGTGTGGACTTTAGTTTTCTTTTTCAGAGAACCCTGACGTTTCTCCTTCTCTAAGTCTTCAGAGACCTCCTCCTTCAAGGAAGAGCTAATCTGGAGGGGTCGAAGTGTCATTTTCAATTCATTTTAAACCCTATAAGTTTGAAAATTCAAAAAGCCTTCTGTGAAGGAAAATATTGGTTCCCACATAGAAGCATCGATTTGAGCGCCAGAGATGACATAATTGACTTCGAAACTATGAGCCAATGGTAAGTGATCGATCTTAAGCCTCTTAATCATTTCATTTTTGAATTTTTTTGTTGATTAGGCATGTAAAAGTTGGGTTATGTCAATTTGTCATGTGAGATGACATCCTATGTCGTACGACAAACTTCTTAAAACTGTTTTGTCATTTCATACCTACCCTTGTATCGCATGAAATTGTGTAAAAGAGACCATTTTGTCGTTCAAAGACTTGTTTTGTGTCGTATCAGAGTCTTTTGTTGTCCTATACACAGTCCTGACTCGTACGAGTTTATGCCTCTATTATGTTATGTCGTTTGAAAAATAGTGAGCATTTTTTAGGGTGCAAACTTGAAATTTTGATTTTGCAATTGATTGTTTTGGATTTACGTGATGTTCTGATTAATTTAGAAAAATGGGTTTTCAGGACCCGAAACCTTTAACATAGGAGATTAAGATAAGACATCTAAAATTCCAGAGCTTATAAACCACTTACAAAATGACTGGCAAAAAAGCCAGCAAACCAAAAAGACAGCTAAAGATAAAAATAGCAAAGAAACTAGGAAAGCACTACACAACTATAGTCTTCAGAAGGTCCTCCGCCTTTTTCACCAACTGGTCATAGGTGGCCCCAACAACTTTGAGATCATCCAGGTCCTTGTTAGGTTTCTTTTCTTTCTTTTTGCCTCTGGTTCTAGTTCTGGGTCCTTGAGTGTCTCCTGTGCCTTCAATGTTAGGGTCAATATCTAGGGTATCCTTCTCCTCGTCCAATTTGCTAATGAGAGTATTAGTGTTGCTAGCAGAAATCTTTAGGATGCTTAAACTCTGTTCTGCAATACTCTTGAGGCAATCCTCAATTTTGCTGACTTTACTGGCAGTGCCCGAAATAGTTTGATCATTAGCACCAGCAAGAGTTTTCCTTTCTAGCAGGTCTTTCTCTATTTTCTCAAATCTAGGGTTGAAGGAGTCTCTTATGTTTTCAGCTTTTGCAATGGTATTTTTTAGGTCCTCAATGTAATCAACCATAGTCTTCCCTTCCCCAGTGTTGATAGTTTCTAGAATCTGAATTTTGTGGCTGAGCTTTTTGTTGTCATCCACAACTTTCTTGTAACCAGTTATTAGCCACTCCATAGTGTCCATGAAACCTTGCATACCCTCTAGAGGGGGTTTAGGGGGAGGATCAATCTTACTAGGGATATCCTGTTCCTTTTTTGGAGTGTCATGAATAGTAGTTGTGTCTTCAACCCTAAGAGCCTCGCCAGTGGTCACCTGCTCCAGGTTTTGTTCGGCTTCCGAAGTCCTTTCCTGCTTATAAACCTCCAACTCCTTCACATTCTCCTCCTTCCTCTTATACTTGTTTCTAGTCTGAGTGTGGACTTTAGTTTTCTTTTTCAGAGAACCCTGACGTTTCTCCTTCTCTAAGTCTTCAGAGACCTCCTCCTTCAAGGAAGAGCTAATCTGGAGGGGTCGAAGTGTCATTTTCAATTCATTTTAAACCCTATAAGTTTGAAAATTCAAAAAGCCTTCTGTGAAGGAAAATATTGGTTCCCACATAGAAGCATCGATTTGAGCGCCAGAGATGACATAATTGACTTCGAAACTATGAGCCAATGGTAAGTGATCGATCTTAAGCCTCTTAATCATTTCATTTTTGAATTTTTTTGTTGATTAGGCATGTAAAAGTTGGGTTATGTCAATTTGTCATGTGAGATGACATCCTATGTCGTACGACAAACTTCTTAAAACTGTTTTGTCATTTCATACCTACCCTTGTATCGCATGAAATTGTGTAAAAGAGACCATTTTGTCGTTCAAAGACTTGTTTTGTGTCGTATCAGAGTCTTTTGTTGTCCTATACACAGTCCTGACTCGTACGAGTTTATGCCTCTATTATGTTATGTCGTTTGAAAAATAGTGAGCATTTTTTAGGGTGCAAACTTGAAATTTTGATTTTGCAATTGATTGTTTTGGATTTACGTGATGTTCTGATTAATTTAGAAAAATGGGTTTTCAGGACCCGAAACCTTTAACATAGGAGATTAAGATAAGACATCTAAAATTCCAGAGCTTATAAACCACTTACAAAATGACTGGCAAAAAAGCCAGCAAACCAAAAAGACAGCTAAAGATAAAAATAGCAAAGAAACTAGGAAAGCACTACACAACTATAGTCTTCAGAAGGTCCTCCGCCTTTTTCACCAACTGGTCATAGGTGGCCCCAACAACTTTGAGATCATCCAGGTCCTTGTTAGGTTTCTTTTCTTTCTTTTTGCCTCTGGTTCTAGTTCTGGGTCCTTGAGTGTCTCCTGTGCCTTCAATGTTAGGGTCAATATCTAGGGTATCCTTCTCCTCGTCCAATTTGCTAATGAGAGTATTAGTGTTGCTAGCAGAAATCTTTAGGATGCTTAAACTCTGTTCTGCAATACTCTTGAGGCAATCCTCAATTTTGCTGACTTTACTGGCAGTGCCCGAAATAGTTTGATCATTAGCACCAGCAAGAGTTTTCCTTTCTAGCAGGTCTTTCTCTATTTTCTCAAATCTAGGGTTGAAGGAGTCTCTTATGTTTTCAGCTTTTGCAATGGTATTTTTTAGGTCCTCAATGTAATCAACCATAGTCTTCCCTTCCCCAGTGTTGATAGTTTCTAGAATCTGAATTCTGTGGCTGAGCTTTTTGTTGTCATCCACAACTTTCTTGTAACCAGTTATTAGCCACTCCATAGTGTCCATGAAACCTTGCATACCCTCTAGAGGGGGTTTAGGGGGAGGATCAATCTTACTAGGGATATCCTGTTCCTTTTTTGGAGTGTCATGAATAGTAGTTGTGTCTTCAACCCTAAGAGCCTCGCCAGTGGTCACCTGCTCCAGGTTTTGTTCGGCTTCCGAAGTCCTTTCCTGCTTATAAACCTCCAACTCCTTCACATTCTCCTCCTTCCTCTTATACTTGTTTCTAGTCTGAGTGTGGACTTTAGTTTTCTTTTTCAGAGAACCCTGAGGTTTCTCCTTCTCTAAGTCTTCAGAGACCTCCTCCTTCAAGGAAGAGCTAATCTGGAGGGTTCTGCCTTTAGGTTTTTTACCCTTTGAGGAAGAAAGTCTTGTTTTCATATATTTCCTCTTCTTACCAATTTCAAAATCCGAAACATCCAAGCTCTCCTCAGAATCACTCGATGGGTCACTATCAGAATCCTCATCCACTAAAAAGACAGAGTCAGACCCATCCTCCTCAGACTCTATAGAGGGTTGTGGGCGGGATATTTGATTGGCCTTGAGATGGTCATAAATAAGGACCATTAAGCCTTGATGCATGGTAGTGTCCCCCATAGGGTTCTCTTTGTAGGCCTTAATAGTGGCATTCATCGAGCATAATAAAAAATAAGGAAAATTAACCTTCTCATCACGCCTAAAATGATTCAACAAAATAGGGACCCTCAATGATCCCAATATTCTCCACAATTGCCCATTGTATTTCCTAGAACACAATATCTTGATTGAGGGATATGTCCCTAAAGATACGATTATTTCTTTCTTTCCATAATCCCCACAGGATGTGAGGAAGTGATAGTTGCCACAGAGATCTCAAAAAGGAGTTAGTCCAATGAAAATTCAAAGAGGAGAATAGTTCACTGATAGTGTTAGGAAACACCCAATCAATGTTAAAACTTGTAAGAAATCTTTCCCAGACTGAGGTAGAATAGGAACAGTGGATGGCCGGGTGGTCCACAAACTCTTCCTCTTGAAGACATAATGCACATCTATTAGGGAAGGCAAAACCTCTGCCTTTGAGGTTGTCTAGGGTCAAGCTCTTATTTTGAAGGATGGTCCAATAGAAAAAGTTGATTTTGGGGGTCAAACCCTTAATCCAAGCTTTAGACCAGAAAGGATTAATAGGAGGGGTGGAGGAAAGGACACCATACATTGAAGAAACAGTTATAATACCTTTGGGTTCATGTTTCCAAATAAGGGAGTCTTCCTCTTTATTCAACCAGACTGAAGATAGATGGATCTCGAGCTTAGTAAGGCTAGGGTGGATACTTTCAATGTTCTGCCATTTATTGCTAGACCAATACTCTGCAACTAAAGGGCCAAAAATTCTAATATAGGAGGGAGCATGAGGGGCCCATTCAGGGATTTTAGTCAAGGGTTTATCAAAAAGTCAAGGGTCTTCCCAGAATTTAACTTTCCTACCATTTCCTACTTTCCAAATCACTCCTTTAGCAATGCTTTCTTTGCACTTAGAGGCATGATTCCGTATATGGGACCCATTAATATTGATTTCTGAATTGATAAAAGAAGAAAGAGAGGAGGATAGAAGAGAGTACTTACTTTGCCATATTTTATACCATTCAGTGTTTGAATGGAACATTCTCCAGACTTTTTTAGACAGGAGAGCTTCATTTAAGGTTTGGATTCTTCTCAGACCCATACCTCCTTTACTTTTTGATCTACAAACCTAATCTCGGGCCACCAGAGACATTCTTTTCTTGTCCTCAACCCCTGACCATAGGAATTTTCTTTGAATTTTCTCAATTGCGTCAGCATACTTAACTGGAATTCTAAAAAGACTTAGGGCATAAATCGGTATACTTTGAAGAGAAGCTTTTAGAAGTTGTACCTTTCCAGCCTGACTTAAAAGGGCTCCTTTCCAACCAGCTAGTTTTTTATTAAATTTATCCACTAGTGAGCTCCAAAAAGGATCAGGAGGTGCAATGCCCATGGGGAGGCCAAGATAGGTCATGGGAAGATCAACAATCCTACATTATAGGATTCTACTAATTCTCTGTTGTCTTCTCTTAGGAGTATTGATGAAAAAAACTTCGCTTTTGACCCAATTAATAAGCTAACCAGAAGCTGAGGCAAACTTACAAAGAGTACTCTTCAAGATTTTAGCTTCAGAGATACTAGATTCCCCCATGATAATGGTATCATCCACAAACTATTGGTGTGATAAAATAAGCTCAACAGAAGAAGGTTGGAGTCCCTTAAAGGAGCCTTGCATAACCATATTTTCCATGGACCTTCCAAAACATTCTGCCATAATGATGAAGAGGATGGGGGAAATGGGATCCCCTTGCCTTAGTCCTCTAGAAGCTTTGAAAAAGGGGGAAGGGGAACATTGACAAGAACAACAGAAGAGGCTGAGGTGATAAGCTGGCTGAAGAGGTCGATAACTCTAGTGGAAAAACCATAAGGCATAAGAACCTTCACAAGAAAAGGTCAGTCAACCCAGTCATAGGCCTTGGAGAGATCAAGCTTGAGGATGAGACCCTACTTCTTAGCTCTAACAAGAGAATGAATGTTCTCATGGAAAGTTATAATAGAGTCAAGAATTTGTCTTCCAAAGACAAAACCATTTTGCTGATGATTAATCAAAGCAGGAAGGACAGACAAAATTCTGGTAGTAAGAACCTTGGAGATAATCTTATAAAAAGAATTGCATAAATTGATTGGTCTAAACTTGTCCATAGAGTCTGCACCTTGGGTTTTGGAGATGAGAGAAATGAAAGTACCATTGATTTCTTTCAAAAGTTTTTTAGCCCCCCAAAATTCCTTGACCCCATTGGAGACATCTTTCCCGACAATGTCCCATAAATCTTGGAAAAAGAACACGGGGAAACCATTTGGGCCAGGTGCTTTGTTAGCATCAAAAGAAAAAACAACATTTTTGATTTCCAAGATCGAAGGAATGGAAGAGAGGGAGACATTCATCTGTTCATCAATGAGACAGGGGATGTTATGAAGGAAAGAAGTTTGAGCTTCAGCATCCAATCTATGATCCCTCTTGAGCAGTTCCGAGAAATACCTTTTAGCTTCATTCCTTATTTCTTCCTCCTTGACCAACTCCCCATTATCCACAATTAGTTTGGTTGTCCTATTAGCCTCTTTATGCTTGATCATCGACATATGAAAGAATCTTATATTCCTATCTCCTTCCTTAAGCCAAATGCATCTTGATCTCTGCTTCGAGAAAGTTTCCTCTTTAGCAATGATTTCATGGTATTTTTTAAGAGTCTCATTTTCATCAACAATGGACACAGTACTAAAACCATCCTTCTAAATTTGGGCCTATATTTTTTTTAGGTCTTCCTGGACTTTACCTTTAGCCTCAAAGATATTCCCAAAGCTAGATTTTTTCCAAAGTCTTATGTTATCCTTTACACTTTTAAGCTTCTTAACAACTCTGTACATAGCAGTTCCCTCAACTTGGATACTCCACCATTTCTAAATATTACTTTTGATATCTGGGTGAAGGGTCCATATTTTGTCAAACCTGAAGGGGAAGTGTCTCCTTCTATTAATTGAGTTGGCAATGAAGGTGATAGGAAAATGATCTGACCCAACCCGAATGTGGGCTAACAAAGAACAAAAATAATGATTGTACCAGTCATCAGAGATGAGAGTCCTATCAAGATGAACTTGGATAAGATCATTACCAATTCTCCTATTAGTGCAAGTGTAATTACATCCCTGTATTTCCACATCATTGAGAGCCTGAGTATTAATAAAGTCCATAAGGGCCAGCCTACTTTCCAGCTAAGAGGGGCTTCCTCCAAATTTTTCCTCCTCTCTCAAAGGAGTATTGAATTCTCCCATGACCAGCCGGCTAAGATTTCTGAAGCTATCCTTAGCTTCTATAAGATTTTTCCAGAAAGAATTTCTAGCTTTCAAAGTATTGGGAGCATAAATGTTAATGAGGACCCATGAAGTACCATCTTTTAAATGCTCAAATTTAATGCAAGAGAAATTATTTTCTTGAATAAGAACGTGGCCTTTGATAGTATTAATGTTTCAGATGGTAGCTATGGCTTCTGAAGCACCTTCCGAACTACCAACACTGACATTACCATTTTTGAAAAACTTCAAAGATTCAACTTTTTCTCTACTCATTTTGGTTTCTTGAATTAGAAAAACATCAGGTTTACTATCCCTTATCATATTCCTAATGATGTCATGTTTATGAGGATTATTAAGTCCCCTAATATTCCAAGAGATAATCTTCATAGTTACTTACCGATTCCTAACTCCTTAAGAGTCTTCTAGGTCCCATCTGCAATGTTCTTAATGGCGTCCTTATCTCTGACTTTATGGTTAAAGGGTCAACCTGGGGAAGAGGAGATATACCAAACATCAACTTGAGCTATTCTGCTGGATTTCATTAGATGAGAAGCCGAGGGAGTGGTTCCTTTCTTGTTCCTATATTTTGGTATTTTCCACTCAGCATCTTTCTCAAGTGCCACTTCCGGGTTACCGAGGATTCTAGAAATTTCATCTTCATTACCCCAATTAGGGATTCTGGAAGCATTTAAATCAATGTTTGTTGTTTTTGAGTTCTGGTCTGAGTCTGAAAGGTTCATACCTAGTATTGCACATTTTTGGGCTTCTTGCATTTCAGAACTTGTCATGAGAAGTGAAGAGTCAGTCTTTTGTTCTTGGGAGCTAAGGATCTCCCCTTCCTCAGGTTGGTCATCTTTCTCTTGCAATTCCTTTCCTACATAAGTGTCAGCTACCACTTTAGCTATGTCATTTGAAGATTCAGTCTGTTCTTTCAGTTCCTCTGTTTGAGTTGTAGCAAAGGTGTTGACTTTGGTTGACTCATTTCTCAATACTTCCTGGGTTGAGGGGCTGGAGATAGAAGTTGAGGATACTTCCTTATTCTCCCCCAATGGATCAAAGTGATTATAGTCAGCTTCCTTATTCTCTGAGTTTTTAACTTGCCATACCATTTTTTCTGGAGCCTTTTGATTTTCAATCTGGGGTTTAGAGTGCTTGAACTCTACTTTCAGCTTGATTGGACAAGATTTTGCCCAATGACCTCCTTTTTTACAATGGAAGCAGGCAAAGGGGGTAGATTCATATTCATTTTATTGTTTCCATGTTCCCAACTTTGACACTAGATCTATCTGTTCTAACATATCTGCATCATGGGCTATCCCTACACAAAACCTAGTATGAGTGAGTCTCCTTTTTGAAGCTGTGACTGGGTCTATAGAGAGGAGTTCACCAAAGGAGCTTGCAATTCTTGAGAAGATTCTTTCTACCCAATATTCAAGAGGAAACCCTGGTAGCTTTACCCATACTAGGACTTGTGCCAAAAGAGAGTCGTTCATGTTCAAATTTGGATGCCATTTCTAAAGAACCAAAGTTGTCTTTCCTACCATCCAGGGACTCCCACATAGCATCCTTAATTTATCTTCTTCACATGAAAAAGTAAAAGACAAGAGGCCTTTAGGTAAAGCCGAGATTTCAACATTACCCTTCAGGGCCCATTTTCGTTTGACATAAGCCCTAACAACTTTGATATTAGGATGCAAACCCATAAATTTGCCTACCAAGGAGTTCAACATACTATTTATATTATGATCTAGAACTAGATCAGAAATAGAGATAGCGAACTTTCCACCAGAAGGATCAGAAATATTCTTGATAGGAAAAGAGGATTTACCAGATGGTTTGGTTCCAAAAAGGGAAGACCATTTTTTTGTTTCTTTTCTGCTCTCCAAGGACTCTTCATGTGGGATGGGTCCCCCACTGGACCCCTCCCCCAAAAGCCTGGAGGAACCCTCTTTCTTCTCTGGCAGAGTACCACTAGTCTGCAAGATTTCAACAGCCTCTGTAATGTCTGGAAGCTTATCCTTCTCTCCTATGGGGCCAACTACTTTGTTTTGGCTGCTCCCACCATTGGAACCATAGTTCCCACCTTGCAGAGAATTTGAATTTTGAATTCTCCTATTGTCTGCTCCCTAATTGAGCCCATGTTACTACCTAAAAGATCCTACAAAATTCCTACCTGATAATGTTATTTGCGTGATGTTTTACTTATCTTATAGCATAATTTGAAATGTTTTTTGATGATCTTTTGTTTGCTTCTTGCAGGTTTGACTACCTCACGTTCTTTTTAGATGTGTCTATCCACCGACTATGACATTAGTTCACAATTTATCTGATATAGATAGAGCACATATTGATTTGTGCAGATTAACTCACCTTTTACAGATGCTAGATATCCATGTGAATCACGAGATGCTCATTGAACTTGTAGAGATATTCCATTCTGAGCATAACATGTTTCATTTTCCAGTTGGGGAGATGAATATCACTCTCGAGGATGTATATAAGATTCTCTGGATTCCATTCGCTGGGAATAAGGTGGATTATGATTTAGCATAGCATCTTGGCCTACTAGCTCTAAGGCAGGTATTTCATGATGCAGACATTCTGACACGGTCTATCAGTTGGGATGATATGATGGCCAAGTACAGTGATCAGTTTCCACTGGCATGCATCCTAGAAGGACTCATCAGTTGTTTTCTTATTCCAAAAAAGGGACAACAGGGTTTCTTATGCAGCTGGGGCAGGATGCTAGAGAGGCTTGTGGAGCACCCTCAAAGATGAGGATGGGGTTCTTGTATTCTGGCATACATGTATGGTGAGATGCATGGGGTGGTTTACCAGGAGGGGAAGAGTATGGCTCCAGGGGTTTTGAAATTACAAGTATGGGTCTGGGAGCACCTCTTAGTTTGTAGACCGATTGTGGATGACGCCAGAGATCCACAACAGCCGATTGTTTATAGATATTGTGGATACATTACTCAGCCTCATCTGGGAAAGACAAAGTACTGGAGACGGCAACTGGATGATTTGATAGTTGTTGTATGGAGACATTATAGGGGTCTTGAGCCTTAGGATAACTAGAGAGTTGTGCGTAGAGACCTATTTATGACTCGGCCTCTCATTGGCAGATCACTGATAGTGCTTGAGCAGTTTGTGGTTACTCGAGTGATGAGGCAGTATGGTAGACCTTAGGAGATCTTGTAGGAGTTTATTGCATACGTGCGTTATGGAGAGGAGGACAAAAGGGGATGGGGACCTAGGTTATCATATGCCCTGGGCATGCAGAAGTTGATAAGATTGTATCAGCTTAGGTGGGACTATTTAGAGGATATTATAGATGCAGGGGTATTGCCCCAATACATGGATTGGTTCCAGCAACACCCATTCCCTAGATTCACAGATTCGACAGAGCAGGCACCTCTAATGGAGGAGGTTGAGGATGATGCCCCTATGTAGGCACATAGATAGGGAAAAAGGCAGGGATAGAGAGTCGAGGCTCCAAGGCAAGCAAGTGGTGATCCTAGTGCTAGCAGCAGCAGGGTTTTAGCTGGTGGTAGGTAGTAGCAGAGAGGAGAGGGTGGATCCCTAGGGGCTATTGGTGTCAGACTGAGTGGAGGTGAGGAGGAGAGAGTATCTCCCAAGATGGCGAGATAGAGGAGAGATGAGTAGGGGGAGTCGAAGGTGGAGATGGAGGCAGTGATGGAGGTGGAGAGCCTATGACGGAGCAGGGGGCAGAAGCAGTGTGGTCGATGAGAGCACGTTTGGCAGGTCCGCAGTCATAGTTGACAGTGGCACAGACACAGCTGGTGGAGTGAGACCAACTGCTAGCAGAGCTTAGGGTTGAGTCTGATTGTCAAGTCATATAGATGAGGGAAGAGTGAGATGCTTTGCAGCAGGAGGTTCTCCATCAGACCAGTTGGGCGTCCTATTACATTGTGGCTTATAGTGTAGCAGTTCCATTAGCGCATTAGGTTGTACCCTCCTCACAGTACATGGCATGGTCTGAGGGAGCTTGGACACCGAGACAAGATGTTGGTCAGCAGGCTCCACCTCCTCCACCACTTGGTGATGAGGGAGAGGCAGAGAGCTAGATTTTTTTTTGTGTAGCTCTTATATTTTTTGTTATATACCCCATTTTTCATAGCCCTTACAATTCTTTCTCCAATGGGAGATTGTATATGGTAGTTATGTCACTTGTACCCTAAGATATTGATGATTATACATACAAGATCTGGATTTGATTTCATTGTACTTGTGTCGATTGATTTATGATATGCTTCTTCTATATGCTTTATTCTATATGTATGCATATCTGTTCAGTATGGATGTAAAGAAAATAATTATGAATGTTTGTTTTAATTCCTTTTCATATGCAAATAAAATGAATGAAAATGAATAATGAGTAATGCAAAAAAAATTAATTTTTCTATGCAATAATATGAATGCAAATGAATGTATGAATCTATATAAAATGTTTATGTATGCAGCTAACATCTCAATACACAAGTACTCAATCAAAAAAATTATGAAAAAGAGACCACTTAGCTAAGAAATGACGATTCTTCCAAATATCATTTAGAAGATAAAGAGATCATTGTTATCATACCAAAATCACTCTAAATTCACAAAATGCAAAATGAGATGCAAAATGAAATGCAACCTAAACCTAGTCACTGGATTTGAAATGCTTAAGTTTCATCACTGAGCGTTAACAAACATAGTAGGCAAATTAGAATTCCTTTCTTTTCATGTGCAATATTAATGATCTTGTCAGCAATGACCCTTTTTTTGTTCATATCCTTGGACAGATTTTGCAGGGACCCGGATTGCATGATAAATAAATTCCCTCAAAACAGACAAAGAAATGATGTCAACCTCCCTATAGCATACAAATAAGGGGAGTCGAGGTATGTGCGGTGATTTCACCTTAATGTGAAGGCACCTATCACAGACACCTAGCTGATTAGATATTTCCAAATCATCGGAATCATTCCTACAAGTAGAAAGCAAAGAAAATACTATGCCCCCAATCCTTGCTCCTCTTAGTCAAGATAGACTTCCTCTAGTTACTCAGAGGGATAATAATTGAAAACCAATATAAAAGACAACGCACAAAGAAAATTTCATGCATATCTCAAACTGTTTAGTGATTGTTTTTCAGTAATGTTGTTTTTCTTATTTACACAGTGATAAAACATTTCAATAGTTAGGAGACAGGTGACTGACTCAGAGTGGATGAACAGGTATCATTGACATAATGATGACCTAGCTGATACTGCTTAGGACATGTAATTTTCTCAGTCGATTACCCTAAGACCAGGACATTGATCAGTTTCAAGCCATGAGGGTTCTAAAAGAATCAGAATGTCACAAAAGCAACTAAACATATGTATAAGCGAAAGCGTAGATGCAGCACTTTCGTACAGGAGATAAGATGAACTTGGATAAAATCCAGTAGCCATATTGATGGATATCATTATTTTGATTTGATGATCATTGATAAGAATGTCTGGTTTCAAATAGTAAGTACCCCATATAAGACCGATTTGTTTGGTTTCGAGTGTACCCTTCCTTATATAAGACATGTTGATGTTTTATAGAGTTTTATAGATTGATTAACAAGACATGCGATAAGTTTGATTCCAGACTTTGAGAGTTTGTTTGTGGTTGATTTGGTTTGAAGGATAGTCTATGCTTTGTTGCTTTGGATTTTTAGTTTTTGATTTTTAGGATTTTTTCCAAGACATTTTATGATTTTTAGGAGTTTGTTCAGGACCTTTTATGATTTTCTAGAATTTTCTCAGCTATGCGCCCAGTATGCAGACCTAAATGACATGATGATTTGTAGAATGCATATGGAGACAATGATTTTTTGATATGGCCTATGTTAATGCAATATGCATGATGAAGATGCATTTTCTATTTGAACAAGGATAACCATGTTTGTTTAGCACTTTGTAATACACCAATTGAATTGGAGGTACAAAACATTTCATAGATAAGTAGTCAATCAATCCTTAAGGTCCCTTGGAACATCCAAATTAACACACTTAATGACTAGGATTTACAAATGGAGATGCTAAAAACTTCCCCATAGATTCTTGAAACATTGATCTTATTTTGCCCATGTAAGTGCAAATGGGTTAATTCACACTCTTGTGTTCACAAAGGATCCTTAGAATCCTATATGAATAGCTACGTGGATAGCAAGCTTTTAGAGCTCCGACAAGGTTATAGACTATAATTTCTTGAATATTTCTCCATTGCCAGTAGGCGTCCATAGCCTTGATGGAGTTACTCGCATGTCCCCATAGTCAATATTTTTTTCACACTTGTACGCATGATATTTCAGTTATATATCATTGCTCTTTTGCCTTGAGATAAATATTTGGTATAGCACTTTTCTGTTCTTTTTTCTTTTTTGTTTTGCCTTGACTTGTAAGTATTGAAACCTACTTGGGTGTGACAATTACAGTGGCGCTGAAGTAGAATTTTAGATTTTTCACTAGTCATATGATCAACTAGGTGTCTAGAATGAATTAGAGATTTTTTAATGTGTTTGAGATATATCAATTGATAAATTTTGGGTTAACAAGTCTCAAATACTGAAATCGCTACCCAACCATAAGTAAAGCGTCATCATAGGGTAATGTTAAAAATGAATGACCTTATGACCTCAAGGACTTCATGTCTGAATATCTAAGAAAGGAGATGACCCTTGTTTGTATTGAATGTAAACAAATGATAAAGTTGGACAGTTGCCTTATTTTATTGATGTTGCTATATGCAAATGCAAAAACTTTATGAATGAGATGCATTTGAAAAAGAAACTATAGGTGCTGGAGTGCTTTGAATAAAATGAAATGCAAAGCAAAAAGAAAAATGCTAAACTAACCCAACCCTTAGATAGGACATCATTTAAGGTGCACGTTGTTCATAGGGTTGGGGAGTTTTGTGTAGGTAGTTCATTGGTCTAGCATAAAGATGTCTTTCCAAGAAGGACTCAGCTAAGTGTACATGTCCAGCATCTCCAATGTTGATTTCCTTTTTTTTTTTTTTTTTTTGCGATGAAACTAGGGTAAATTCTTATGCAAAGGATTGGATAAGTAGAGCGGAAGGATGAAAAAGAGGTGTTGGATAATGGACCAGATGTTGAAAGTTTGGCGCATGAGCAAATGGAAATGTTTGCGAGATCACCATGGGCACACATCTTGAGCAATGGTGGATTGATGCAGGAAAAGTGGATCTCAGATTTTGAGATTTGGATGGACGAAGAATAAGTGACTTTGGGACATAAGGTTCCAAAATAGATGAAGGAGGTGATGGAGAAATAGATTTGGAAGGTTTGAATGGAGGACCAACACTCTTGGTTGTTGATTTGGGTTTTTCTTTAGCCTTTTGTGCTTCAAGGAGATGGTTAGGGATCCACATGGTTTTTGACTTTTCATGCTTTTGCAGTTTCTTGGAACGCATTGCTTCTACAAGTACCTTAGGAACCCATATAGATTTTGATTTTTTTTTCTTTTTCTCAGTGGGAATTTGTGTCCTTTTATATGGATGGAAGTTACATGAAGATGTATGCCTTTGTTGATCTTGCACAAGGGATGGAGGAATATAAGGTCCTAAAATGGATGGAAGAGATAAAGGGGAAGGCGTGCATTTGGATTTTGGTTTAGTAGGGATACCACCATCTTGAGGAATTTCTCTGAGGCCATGACCCTTAATATTGTCTTTAACATGGAAGGGTTCTTGCTTGTGAAGGTCTACCCCTTTGCGTTTATAAATATTTTGACTTGTAGGATCATGAGAGGGATTTTTGGGCATGACGTATCCTTGAGGTGAACGTGGAGGATTATGACAAGGAGATGAACGTATACTTTGATCTTGACATGGAAGAGGACCATTGGATAGAATAGGAAGGGTGTTTGACTCCTCATTTTGAATATGACCATTTTAAAAGGTGGAAGAGGAATCATGATCTTGTTTAGGAAGTACTTTTTTCTCTTGAGATGGAAGGGGATCATCTTGAAAGAAATGGAAAGGTATAATGGGATCCACATTGGATTCTCGAGAGGTAGGATATTTTTCAACAATTGGATAGGATGGCCCTTGAGATAGCCCTTGAGGATCAACTTGAAAAGTTCCATCATTAGGTTCATTATTTGAGAGACATGGTATTGATTGTTGTTGAGAAGCCTCAAGAGATAGAGGCATTACGGAAGAGATGGAGGCAACATGTTATCCATTGCTAGACACAAGTTCATCATTTTGATCATGCTTGGTAATGACATCTGGTTCTCCTTAGGTGAATTTTTAGAATTTAGAATTTGAATAACACCATCATCAAGGAGATCTTGAATTTTATGTTTTAATTCCACACACATTGAAGTACTCAATAGATTTCCCCAAAGGTGTAAATTGTCTATCTAGGGGATAGATGTCTTTTTGTCTTGGTGAAGATGCCTTGTGATCTTGTATGAGATTTAGATTTAGATTTCCAATTACTTTTTGTTCCAACTTATTTAATTGTTTTAGCATTTCTTGATGTCTAGTATTCTTGATATCATGAATTTTCATCTCAAGAGGAGTCATTGAATCTTTTCATTGAGATTGAATGTTATATATTTCTCTCTTAAGAACTTGAATTTGTTGAGCCAAGGTAGTCATGGGCTTATTACTTTTGTTAGAATTTATAGAAGAGCTTATGGTTTGAATAGGCATTTTTATTGACTAATGTGACCTAGAGTTGTTTGTGATGCAAAAGTTAAGATGAAATTTGGAGCTAGTTGTTCGTTTAATGTATTGATTAAGAGAAGAAACTAAGATTTAGTCTGGTTTCAGGAAAGATCTATCCCATGTAAGATGTTTATCTAAGTTGATTTGAGAGAAGTGACTAAGACTCAGTCTAATTTCAGGAAAGATCTATCCTGTGTAAGACGTTTATCTAAGTGACTTAAGTTTGATAAGTAGTTGATTGAAGTAGCTGAAAGATGATCGACAAAATCATGCAACACAAATAGCAGAGGTACACTGTTTTGATCTATTTATGGTTAGGATGATGATAACTAGTTTAATGCTTGTTGTAGACTGTTTTAGGCAAGTTTGACTGTTCTGGATTGACAAAATCAAAGATTCGTACGACAGGTTTTACAGGACCAGATGACAGTTTAATAGCTTCAGGATGATGAAAATAGTGTTTTGTATGAGTTGTTGCCTAAGACCGTGCGACAGATGGCTATGTTTGAAATGACAAACTGATCATTGCAATGGTTTATCGTACAACATAGGATGCAGGCTCAAACAACAATTTCCTAAACAGGACGACAAATAATCTGGTATCGTATGATACATAATTTAGGCTTAAATGACAGACTGTTAGGATTGATAGAATCTCGTACGAAAATATGTATGTAGCAGGATGATAAATCAGAAGACTCATACGATTGTTTACTGGACAGAGGCAAAATTCTGAGTTTTCAATGACTAAGTATGACCAGTTTTGAGACAAGCTGAGTTTTCACTAACAGACGATGACCAGTTTAGAGGTAGACTGAGTTTTGACTAGGATAGACTAGTTTTGACATGGATAGAGTTTCGACTAGGATAGACTAGTTTTGACACGGACAAAGTTTTGACTAGGATAGCCTAGTTTTGACATGGACATAGTTTTGATCATTGAGTTTGTTTCTTGTTTTCTCTAGTTTTGGTATTCCAGTTTTATTTTTGAGGGATGAAAACATGTAATATGAATAATAACTTCAATCATAGCATGCAAACCCTATGAAAATTGGTGAGAGAAGAAAAACTTTGCTTATAGACTCAGGTACACACCCAATAGCTAATCAAAATACGGTCACTAAGTCTCATGCAATGGATTCTCAATGTCGTATTAGCTAACTCCAAATGATAATGGGGGCATGAAATGACAAGTATCTTGGGAGAGTTACTATCTCTCTTGCACAAAGATTATCCCCCCTTTCGGAGGTGAACCAAGTAGGTTCTAATTTTTTAATTGGAACTAGTAAGGGTGTTGGCATATGTGTAGAGCATGATGACATGATGATATTGTATGTTGTCATTGATGTCAATATGCTGAAGTATGAACTAGTATGTTGTAGTAAACAAACTGGCAAGAAAATCGGTATGATGATGTAAACTAGTATTTGTGAAAAAGTGAAGTGGTATGTTTGTTCAAGGTGAACCGGTATGTTGGAATGAGAACCTGTAAATGGAAGTTTTGTATCAGGGTTTCATTTGGCATGACTACCAGTTGGTAGTCTCAGCTTTAGGGTTTCTGGTTGATGCATTCCAAGATTGTATGATTAAACCAATGACATTTTGTGATGAGATAGCATTGTAATGAAGACCAGATAAGTGTTGCCACATCAGCCTTGTGTGCGTGAAAGATTTCCTTGAGGATCTTGCATGGAGATTGATCCTATCTACCTTGGGAATGTGTGAAGTCTCTGTAAATGGTAGAGAGTGTGTGATGAGTTATCAGCTTCCTGAAGCGACAAATAATGAACATTGGAGAACGTCTTGAGATCTATTCAAGACTGTTGTATTCAATGCAGTGTGATTAATGGTCAGGATTGAACCGACTGGATTGTAAAACCTAAATGTTTAGGGTTTAGGGTTTATGCTACCGACCTATCTGTTTCCTATAAGGTCGATGATGTTTTTAATTTTGAAGTTGTTGGCAATGTTATGTGTGTATCCAAATGAAGAGATACTTGATTCTTGCTAGATCAGAGAAGTGTGTTGATACCTATAGAGTGTGATTGCAGAAGAGGAGGAGCTAAAGTGGATCTGCCTTGGCATTGAGTGTTGTTATCAGATCAGTGTATTACCTATTGACTTCTAACCATTTCAACAATTGGAAAATCCCTTAACCGGGTAGCTTTAACAGGCTTTTGTGTAAATCCTTTAACAAGGTGACTCAATTCAATGAGTTCTTCAAATCCTCTTGTGAGGTAATCTTTAACAGGGTTCTAACCTTTAACCAGTTATTTAGCCATCCCTTAACCGAGTGATCCCTAGCAAGATCGGTTCCTAGCAGAACCTATTGTAATAGTCTTTAAAACTGGACTGGGCTCCTCACAGAGCGGACTTCAAAAGAGTTCAAAGAGAAGCTTGTGGGTATTCATCCCCACCGTGGTTTTTCCCAGTTGGGTTTCCACATGAAAAACTAGTGTGTCATGTGTGATGCCTTTCATGTGATGGTTTAGTGTTTTATGTCAAACTGGTAAAATATGTTGAACTAGTAGTCATTATATTTTTGATGATAGATTACTTGTTTATGCATAAGGGTGAAGTGGAAATGAGGTATTTGATTGTATGGAAAGCTAAGGATTACCGGTTTATGTCTTTCACATTCTCACTGTGTTTTATTGGTAGTAATCTGATTTAGACTCATGTTATTGCTTGTCAGTCAAAGTTCAGTGTGTGGAGTCAAACTGGTTTAAGGAAAGTGTTTTTGTCTGTACTAATTCACCCCCCCTCTTAGTACCAGTTTGGTACTAACTATTCATCATTTATTCATCAATTTGTATCAGAGCATCTTCCCGGTCCTCTGTGTTGTAAGCTTAACCACTTGAGGGAAAGATCCTACTCTAATGATGAAGAGGGAAGGCCAAAAGTTCAACAGAGACAACTTTAAAATATGGAAGGAAAGAATGGAGATATACATCAAAAGCATGGGTGCTCAACACTGGAGCTATGTTGAGAATGCTTATGTTATCCCTACCAGTACACTCATTGATGATTAGAAGAGAGAGATTCAAGAGAATGGGCAAGTCATGGAAGCCCTAATCAATAGTTTATCTGACTAAGTTTATTGATGTTCAGGATAAAGACAATCCCAAAGAAGTATGGGATGCTCTTGAGAATATCTATGGTGGTGATGAGCATGTGAAACAAGATAAGGAAGAGACCATTAGGGGAAATTTTGAAGACATACGGATGGTTGAAGGAGAGACCATTCAACAATATGGAATAAAAATCAAAACTATTGTTGGAGACATCAAGAGTGCAAAAGGTAAAATAGATGATTTCACTATTGTTAGCAAAGTCTTGAGATCCTTATTACTGGTCTATGCAATAAGGGTTGCTGCTATTCAAGAGTTGAGGTCTATAGACAAGACAAAGGTATCCCTAGACTCCATTATTGCAAAGTTGACCACATATGAGCTAAATAATTATGATGGTAGTATTTAGAAGACTGAATCAGCCTTTAGAGCATCTGTTGTACCATCTAGAAAGGGAAAAGAAGCAAATACCAGCTATGAACTAAGACAAAGCAGAGAAATGGATGATGAGGAGATCCTGATGGAATTTGAAGCTCTTCTTGCCAAGAGACTTCCTAAGGGAACTGGTAAATACAGAGGTAAGCTTCCTTTGAAATGCTTCTCTTGCAATAGGATATGACACATTGCTGTAAATTGTCCTAATAGTGATAATAAGGACAAATCAAAGAAGTTCAAGAAGTTCAAAGGAAGAAACAAGAGAAATTGTTTTGTAGCAGTTGATGAAGGTGTCACTGATGAGGAATCAGAAGATGAAGAAAGTGAAGATATTGTGTTTGTAGCAGTCAAGGAAGATGTGTTAGACAAGAAGGCTCTTGTCTCCCACTTTGATAATTCCAATGAGTGGATTATTGACAGTGGTTGTTCTCACCATATGACTGGTGACTGGAGTAAGTTTCTATCTCTGGAAGAGTATGATGGTGGTGTGGTTTGTTTTGGTAATGATGCACCATGTATGGTAAAAGGCAGAGGGTCCATCTCTCTGAATGGAAAAGGTAGTGCTGATAATGTCTATTGGGTAGCTTTTGAGTGTTGCCCAGCTGAATGATAATGGACTCACTTTGAAATTCAAAGATGGAGTGTGCAAAATCAAATGAAAGAATGGTGAACTGATGGCCACCGGTATGCAGACCAAAGGTAACTTATTTCAGCTGAATGCAAATATCAGTACATGTCTAATGGCTAAGTTTGATGATAGCTGGATATGGCATAGAAGACTCTACCATGTAAACTTTGACAATATTGTAAAGGCCAGTAAGATCCAGGCAATTAGAGGATTGCCTATGTTGAGCAAACCAGAAAATCCTTTGTGCAGAGAGTGTCAACTGGGGAAAATGTCTTCCTCAACCTTCAAAGGTAAATCTTTCACTATAAACAATTTACTTGATCTTGTGCATACTGACTTGTGTGGTCCTATGAAAACTAGGAGTGTGCAGGGAGATAGGTATTTTATGATTCTTACTGATGATTGCTCAAGAATTATGTGGGCCACATTCTTGAAGGACAAGTCTAAAGCCTTTGGAAAGTTCAAAGCCTTCAGAGCACTAGTTGAAAAAGAAAGCGGTAAGAGGATTAAGTGCCTAAGAACTGATCAAGGAGGAGAATTCACTTCCAGAGAATTCAACAAGTACTGTGAAGAGAATGACATCAAGAGGCAACTGTCTGCCCCCCGGAATCCATAGCAAAATGGCCTAGCAGAGAGAAACAACCAAACTATAGTTGAATTAGCCAGAACAATGCTGATCCAAGGAAAATTTGCTCACACCTTATGGAGAGAAGCGGTGAGCACTACAGTCTACACAATGAACCGGCTACTCATCAAAAAGGGTAAGGATAAAACACCTTATGAGTATTGGACCGATAAGACTCCTGTAGTAAGCTACTTTAGAGTGTTTGGTAGCAAATGTTATATCAAGAGGAGTGAACATCAGAGCAAGTTTGATGCAAAATGTGATGAGGGAATATTCCTAGGGTATTCCACAAAGAGAAAAGCTCTCAAATGTTTCAACAATAGGACTCAGAGAATTGTTGAAAGCATCAATGTTAGAGTTGATGAAACCTCTAAGAAACCTAAGGAAACCGGTAGCGAGAAAGTGTTAGATGAACTAGTAGTAACCTTCTGGGAACCAGTTGCAAAATAGCCTAGTACCAATAACAGTGCTCCTACACTGGTAGATACTGATGCTGATGAAGATGAGGATGAAGAAGAAAAGCAAGAGGAAACAACCAAGATCATTCCTAGGTATGTAAAGTTGAATCATGATCCAAAGCAGATCATAGGAGATAAGGATGCAGGAATTCTTACAAGAAAAAAGGTCAAAGAAAACTCTTGCATGATCTCTAAATTTGAGCCTAAAACATTCAAAGAGGCACATAAAGATGAACATTGGATCAAGGAAATGGAAGAGGAACTTGACCAGATAGAAAAGAATGGTACATGGTCTTTGGTACCCAGACCTGAGCATAAAAATTTCATTGCTACCAAATGGGTTTTTAGAAATAAGCTAAATGAAGATGGCTCAGTGGTTAGAAACAAAGCCAGACTGGTGTGTAAAGGATATGCTCAAGAAGAAGGAGAAGACTGTGGAGAAAAATTTGCTCCAATAGCCAGATTGGAAGGAGTTCGTATGCTCCTTGCATATGCAGCTTTCAAGGGATTCAAAGTATATCAAATGGATGTAAAACCTGCATTCCTGAATGGAATACTAGAAGAGGAGCTGTATATAGAGCAACCAGATGGGTTTTCTTTATCAGAAGACAATGACATGGTGTGTAGGCTACATAAATCCTTGTATGGACTAAAGCAAGCACCTAGAGCATGTTATGAACACTTGCACTCCCATCTTGTGAAGGTTGGATTTGAAAGAACAAGTGAAGATAGCAATATCTACTTGAAATCAGAAGGAGATCAAATTCTAATCTGTGAAGTATTTGTTGATGACATAATTTTTGGTGGAGATGACAAGATGAGTCATGACTTTGCAGATGAGATGAAGAAGGAATTTAAGATGTCACTTATAGGGGAGATTAAGTTCTTCATTGGACTATAGATTCAACAAATGAAAGATGGAATTTTTATCACTCAATCCAAGTATGTCAAAGAGGTGTTGAAGACCTTTGGCGTGAAAGACAACAAACCAGTTGGTACACTGATGGTGATCAGTTGTAAATTATCAAAAGAGGATGGCTTAGCATTGGTAAATGAGAAGGAATACTGATCAATGATTGGTAAGTTTTACTATGTAGTATGTAGCAGACTGGACATTGCACATGTAGTGCGCATTACTGCACGGTTCTAGAAAATCCCAAGATAATCCCACTTGGTAGCAGTCAAGGGGATTCTTAGATATCTAAAGGGAACTATTGACTATGGATTATGGTATCCATATAGTAATGATTTCAACCTGAAAGTGTTTACGGATGTTGATTGGGCTGGTAATGTGGACGACTGGAAGAGCACAACCAGTGGTGCATTCTTTCTTGGTAATAAACTAGTCTCATGGATGAGTAAGAAGCAGAGTTGTATCTCTCAATCTACAGCAGAAGCAGAATATGTTGCAGCATTTATGAACTGCACCCAGACAATTTGGATGAAGCATGTATTAAATGGCTTCAAAGTTCCTGTATCTGAACCAGTAAGTATATTTTGTGACAACACAAGTGCAATTAACATCACCAAGAATCCAGTTTTACATGCTAGAACCAAGCACTTCGAGCTCAAGTATCATTTCTTGAGGGAGAAGGTTCAGAACAAAGAGGTTGTATTGGAACATGTTTCTAGTAAGGAGCAGTTAGCAGACATATTCACCAAGCCTCTACCGAAGGCTACCTTCACCTATTTGAGAGGTGAATTAGGGGTGCTACCCCTTCAAGAGGTGAACTAAAGGTGTGTGCTCCACATCAGTCAGGTCTTACATTGATATATCTTTTTCAGGATTGGTGTGTTGAAGGATGCTACTCCTTAGGGGGAGCAACATAGTGGAACATAGATATTTATGCCTCCACTTTGGCATTGTTGTCAAAGGGGGAGAAGATGTGAAGAAGAGAAGATATCTATAGTTTTGGGGAGAAGATGTGAAGCAAAGAGATATCTTTGTATATTTCCATCAATGCCAAAGGGGGAGATTGTTGGCATATGTAAAGAGCATGATGACATGATGATATTGTATGTTGTCATTGATGTCAATATGTTGAAGTATGAACCAGTATGTTGTAGTAAGCAAACTATCAAGAGAATCGATATGATGATGTAAACCAGTATTTGTGAAAAAGTGAAGTAGTATGTTTGTTCAAGGTGAACCGGTATGTTGGAATAAAAACCGATAAATGGAAGTTTTGTATTAGGGTTTCATTTGGCACGACTACTGGTTGGTAGTCTCAGCTCCTGAGTTTCCAGTTGATGCATTCCAAGATTGTGCAATTCAACCGATGACATCTTGTGATGAGATAGCATTGTAATGAAGACCAGATAAGTGTTGCCACGTCAGCCTTGTGCGCATGAAGGATTTCCTTGAGGATCATGCATGGAGATTGATCCTATCTACCTCGGGAATGTATGAAGTCTCTATAAATGGTGGAGAGCACATGATGAGTTATCAGCTTCTTGAAATGACAAAGAATGAACATTGGAGAATGTGTTGAGATCTGTTCAAGACTGTTGTATTCAATGCAGTGTGATTAACGGTCATGATTGAACTGACTGGATTGTAAAACTTAAATGTTTAGGGTTTAGGGTTTATGCTACTGACCTATTTGTTTCCTATAAGGTCGATGATGTTTTTCATTTTGAATTTGTTGGCAAATGTTATGTGTGTATCCAAGTGAAGAGATACTTGATTCTTGCCAGACTGGAGAAGTGTGTTGATACCTACAGAGTGTGATTGCAGAAGAGGAGGAGCTAAAGTGGGTCTGCCTTGGCATTGAGTGTTGTTATTAGATCAATGTATTACCTATTGACTTTAACCATTTCAGCAATTGGAAAATCCCTTGAACCGGGTAGCTTTAACAGGCTTTTGTGTAAATCCTTTAACAGGGTGACTCAATTCAACGAGTTATTCAAATCCTCTTGCGAGGTAACCTTTAACTGAGTATTTAGCCATCCCTTTACTGGGTGATCTTTAGCAAGATCGGTTCCTAGCAGAACCTATTGTAATAGTCTTTAACTGGACAAGGCTCCTAATAGAGCGGACTTTAAAAGAGTTCAAAGAGCAGCTTGTGGGTATTCATCCCCACTGTGGTTTTTCCCAGTTGGGTTTCCACGTGAAAAATCAGTGTGTCATGTTTGATGCCTTTCATGTGATGGTTTAGTGTTTTATGTCAAACTGGTAAAATATGTTGAGCTAGCAATCATTATATTTTTTATGATAGATTACTTGTTTATGCATAAGGGTGAAGTGCAAATGAGGTATTTGATTGTATGGAAAGCTAACGGTTACCGGTTTATCTCTCACATTTTCACTTTGTTTTACCGGTAGTAATCTGATTTAGATCGGTGTTATTGCTTGCTAGTCAAAGTTCAGTGTGTGCAGTCAAACCGGTTTAGGGAAAGTGTTTTTGCCTATACTAATTCACCCCCTCCCCTCTCAGTACCAGTTTGGTACTAACTGTTCATCATTTATTCATCAAAGGGATTTGTTTAGTGTGTCGAGGTATAAACTCAATTAAGAGGTCTCCCAACCTTGAAAACCAAGGTTTAATATACCCGAGGGTAGAGAGGAGAGCTATTCCCGAGTACTGTCGTTGACTTGATTTTCATCAAATCATGTTTGTTTTATAGTGGGTTGGAGTACTTGGCATTTAGCCATTCCCACTTGGGTCATTCCCCTCTCACTAGTCATAATGGCTTTGAGTTATTAGCTCCTCGGGAGGGCAGGCCTGGTAAAGATATACAAATCTCAAACTTAAAGAAAATGCCTCAAGGGTTTGGATTTTTTATTGTCTATACAAACAAGAGCATACTCTCCTACCTCTCAAAATTTTCTTAAAACATGAAATATAGATTTGTTCTTTAACTGGATAGCAAGTTAGGTGCCTAAAAATGAATTTAAAGAATACACGATGTTTGGTCGATTCTCCTCAGGCAACCTGCAAAGACAATGAATCAGTAGTCATATTGTCTTTGTGCGACAAGCATATTCTTCGACAGGCATTCTACAAAAACTGATTAGGCTGTAAAAATTTATCAGATAGATAGATAACAAGCCAGGGTCAGCATCAGTATAATCAAAATCGAATAGAGAACCTAAAGAATGAAGTCTTCTTTCTTTTTTTTTAACAAAAAATATAGATCCGTACGATAATTTTCACCGACTCATACGATAATTCGTATAAGATCGTACGATAATTGTAGTTTGTCATTCGACATTGTGGAAAAACTCATACGACAATTTGCAGAAACTGTACGAACGAAAATCCGAAAAAATAAAAAATCTAAAAAATAAAAAAAGTTAGTCTCCAAGGCCAAAAAATGTAGTCTTCTGCCCCGCAGTGGGCGCTAGAAATGTGTGTGTAAAAAAGTGAAATAAGTCTATAAGCTGCAAGACACAAAACTTCAATCAAGTCATTACATGTATGGTTAGACAGATATAATCATGAATAATAAAACCATAACAAATCAACTAATTGCCTTCTAGAAGATGTGAGTATAAGATTGCTCTCAGATTTGTATAAGCAATACCAGTGACTAGACTACACCAAGACGAAGGATTTAATCTATATGAGCATGATATTAAGCTAAATAGATGGAAGATGGATGAAAGATTCAAGCAATATGGATTCAAGCAATCATAATTGAAATAAATATGCAAAAAGCTAAACTAAGATGCAAATAATCTCAAAAAGCAAGCACAATATGTTCAATGACTCCAGAGGAAAAAGTGTATAATAATAAATCTCTAGGGTGTTTTGAATGAGAGCTGAAGGCTAAATTTATAGAAATCACAAGAGAGATAAAGAAAAAGCACAATTTAGGATTAACTGAAATAATTGAGAAATCAGATTCAGTTAACCTTGAGATAGATTCCAATTATAGTTTAATTGAAATGCATTCAGATTATAAGTTCAAGTTCCATTGGTGATAGAATTAAATTAATTCCATGCACTCGAGATAAAAATAGGTAATTCTTTGATTTACTGAAGAAAAGAGTCTTTTCAATGCAACTGAACTTCTTTTTCTCAAAAGCTTTGAGTTCCAATTTTAGAGAATGATTAAATTCCTTTTAATTGCTTTTCTGATTTCAAGTCCTCCATTTAGAAGAAAGAAATAATATCTCAAGTTTGATTTCTCTTTCAATTCAATTCTTTTATTTTATTTTCAATTTAACTCTTGCTTCGTGATTAATTCCTCTTTTATAATAAATTAATTCCTTTTTTTCTAATTAAACGGCAAATTTATTAATTAATTAAATATGTTAGGATATTTAATAAATTAAACAGGATAATTGATCAAAATGATATACTAGAATGATTCAATTAACTAAATAAATATTTAATTAATATAGAGTTATTGATTTTCCATGTGACATTTGATGATTAAAGAATTAATTAATGTGCTCAAGATTGATGTAATTGCCTTTGGTTAGGACCTTGGCGATGTTTTCAAGATTAGGGGACCATGGTTTAGGTGACCATTTTTTAGGGTATTACATTTGCCCCTCTTTGAATTAATGTGCGAGAAGCGTGTTGATTCAAAAAATAGTTGATGTCTAAGAGATACCAATTCTGAACTTCATTGATCATGAACCAGATGAAGAGCAAGGTGTTTAGCTTGATTTGAAGTGATGAAGATGAACAGAGTTGATTAAAGAGAAACCAATCCTGAACTTGATTGAACTAGGAACAATAGAGAGCAAAGATACCAAACTTGAACATGATTGATCAAGAAGCGGATCTTACCGATCTAGAACTTGATTGATCTAGACAGAGTGAGTGAAGATAAAATCGATCTTGAACTTGATGGATCAAGACACGATGAGCGAAGATAAACTGTCCAGCTTGATTTGAAGCGATGAAACTGAACACCTGCTTAGATTGAGCGTGTGATCAAAGATACTCTTTAAACTTTTGATTGAGTTTAAATGAATAATTAGCTTGATGAAAAGCGATGAAATTGATTAACGTTAAGAGACTGATTCAGATGAAGATGAATATCAGCTTGATTTGAAGCGGTAAAATTGATATGCCCCTAGCGATTGATTCGATTCAAATGATCGAGAGATCTCAACTTGATATGAAGCGATGAAGATGAGATGGCCCTTAGCAATAAGAATTTGATTTTATTTAGTTGAAAAAAAGTTTTGCTCGACTTTTGATAAAGATTTGAAAATTTTCTCAACTATGAATATGTGAGGTCATAAGGTCATGAGTATGCCCCCTCGGGAGAGAAATCAAAAGATAGCAAGGGTACACGATTTTAGGCAATTGTTGGCAATGATAATGACTTTAGCACAAAAATTGAGTCAAAGGAATATTTGAAGATTTAGCGATGATTGATGAGAAATTGAGCGCGAAACTGATTTGTAGAATAAATTGAGATTCAGCATTGATTCATTTAGAAAATGAGCGCAATTTGAAGAAAGATTGAGCTTTTGATGAAAAGTGCTAAGTGGTCCAAATTGTATTGAAATTGATTAGGAGAATGATCTCGGATTTTGATTTCGATCCCGAAAATGGAATCAGGACGGGAAAATTAGCTAAGGGTACAATTTTCATGTCCATCAGAGCAAGTTGATAAATTATCTTTTGGCTATATAAGGGGTGGAAGTGTCATTTTCAATTCATTTTAAACCTTGTAAGTTTGAAAATTCAAAAAGCCTTCTGTGAAGGAAAATGGTGGTTCCCACACAGAAGCATCGATTTGAGCGCTAGAGATGACATAATTGACCTCGAAACTATGAGCCAATGGTAAGTGATCAATCTTAAGCCTCTTAATCATTTCATTTGTAAATTTTTTTGTTGATTTTTTAAAATTTTAGGCATGAAAAAGTCGGTTTTTGTCAATTTGTCATGCGAGACGACATCCTGTGTCGTATGACAAATTGCTTAAAATTGTTTTGTCATTTCAATCCATTAGATTTGTCGTTTCATACCTACCCTTGTATCGTACGAGTTTGTGTAAAAGAGACCATTTTGTCATTCAAAGGCTTGTTTTGTGTCGTATTAGAGTCTTTTGTCATCCTATACACAATCTTGACTCGTACGAGTTTATGCCTCTACTGTGTTATGTCATTTGAAAAACAGTGAGCATTTTTTAGGGTGCAAACTTGAAATTTTAATTTTGCAATTGATTGTTTTGGATTTGCGTGATGTTTTACTTGTCTTATAGCATAATTTGAAATGTTTTTTTATTATCTTTTGTGTGATTCTTGCAGGTTCGACTACCTCACATTCTTTTTAGATGTGTCTATCCACCAACTATGCCATTAGTTCGCCAGTTATTTGATATAGACAGAGCACATATTGATTTGTGCAGATTGACTCACCTTTTACAGATGCCAGATATCCATGTGAATCAAGGGATGCTCACTGCACTTGTAGAGAGATTCCATTATGAGCACAACACGTTTCATTTGCTAGTTGGGGAGATGACTATCACTCATGAGGATGTATATAGGATTCTCTAGATTCCATTTGCTAGGGATAAGGTGGATTATTATTCAGCACAGTGTCCTGTCCTACTAGCTTTGAGGCAGGTACTTCATGATGCAGTCATTCTGACACGGTCTATCAGTTGGGATGACATGATGGCTAGGTACAGTGATCAATTTCCACTGGCATGCATCCTACCAGGATTCATCAATTGTTTTCTTGTACCAAACATGGGACAACAGGGTTTCTTATGCGGTTGGGGCAGGATGCTAGAGAGGCTTGTGGAGCACCCTCAGAGATTAGGATGGGGTTCTTGTATTCTAGCGCACATGTATCGTGAGATGCATGAGGTGGTTTATCGAGAGGGGAAGAGTATGGCTACAAGGGGTTTTGATATTATAGGTATGGGTCTGGAGCACCTCCCAGTTTGTAGACCGATTGTGGATGACCCTAGAGATCCACAACAACCGATTGTTTATAGATATTGTGGATACATTACTCAGCCCCATCTGGGCAAGACAGAGTACTAGAGACTACAGCTGGATGATTTGATAGTTGTTGTATGGAGACCTTCCAGGGGTCTTGAGCCTTGGGATGACTAGAGAGCTGTGTGCAGAGACCTATTTATTACTCGACCTCTCATTGGCAGATTAGTGATAGTGGTTGAGCGGTTTGTGGTTACTTAAGTGATGAGGTAGTATGGTAGACCTCAAGAGATGTCATAGGAGTTTATTGCATACGTGCATTATGAAGAGGAGGAGAGACAGGGATGGGAACCTAGGTTATCATACTCCTTGGGCATGCAAGAGTTGACAAGATTGTAGCGGCTCAGGTGGGACTATTTAGAGAATATTGCAAATGTAGGGGTATTGCCCGAGTACAGGGATTGGTTCCAGCAGCATCCATTCCCTATATTCACAGATTCAACAAAGAAGGCACCTCTGATAGAGGGGGTTGAGGATGATGCCTCTACGCAAGCACAAAGACAAGGACAGAGGTAGGGATAGAGAGTCAATGCTCTAAGGTGAGTAGGTGGTGATCCTAGTGCTAGTAGCAACAGGGTACCAGCTGGTGGTAGGTAGCAGCAGAGAGTAGAGGGTGGATACCCAAGGGCTATTATTGTTAGACTGAGTGGAGCTAGGGTACCAGAGGGTGGAGGTGAGGAGGAGCGAGTAGCTCCCAGGTAGGTGAGACAGAGGAGAGATGAGCAGGAGGAGTCAGAGGTGGAGATGAAGGAGGTGATGGAGGCAGAGAGCCTGCGAGGGAGTAGGGGGAAGATGCAGTGCAGTCAATGAGAGCACATTTGGTAGATCTGCAGTCATAGTTGACAATGGCACAGACACAGCTGGCAAAGCGAGACCGATTGCTAGCAGAGCTTAGGACTGAGCACAATCATCAAGTCATAGAGATGAGGCTAGAGAGAGATTCTTTGTAGCAGGAGGTTCTCCATCAGACCAGTTGAGCGGCCTATTAGGTTGCGGCTTATAGTGTAGCAGTTCCATTAGCGCAGTAGGTTGTACCCTACTCACAGTACATGGCACGTTCTAAGGGAGCTCGGGAACCTAGACAGGATTTCGGTCAGCAGGCTCCACCTCCTCCACCGCCTGGCAATGAGGAAGAGGCCGAGAGCTAGATTTTTTTTTGTGTAGCTCTTATATTTTTTGTTATATACCCCATTTTTTGTAGCCCTTACGGTTCTTGCTCTGATGTGAGATTGTATATGATAGTTATTTCACTTGTACCCTGAGATATTGTTGATTATATATATGAGATCTGGATTTGATTTCATTGTACTTGTGTCGATTGATTTATGAGATGCTTCTTCTATATGCTTTATTCTATATGTATGCATATCTATTCAGTATGGATGTAATACAAATGAATATGAATGTTTGTTTTTATTTCTTTTCATATGCAAATAAAATGAATGAAAATGAGTAATGAGTAATGCAAAAAAAATTATTTTTCTATGCAATAATATGAATGCAAATGAATGTATGAATTTGTATAAAATGCTTATGTATGCACCTAACATCTCAATACACAAGTACTCAATCAGAGAAATGATGAAAAAGAGACCACTTAGCTAAGAAATGATGATGCTTCCAACTGTCGTTTAGAAGATAAATAGATCATTGCTATCATACTGAAATCACTCTAAATTCACAAAATGCAAAATGAGATGCAAAATGAAATGCGACCTAAACCTAGTCACTGGATTTGAAATGCTTAAGTTTCATCACTAGGCGTTAACAAACATAGCAGGCATATTAGAGTTCCTTTCTTTTCATGTGAAATATTAATTATCTTGTCCGCAATGACCCTTTTTTCATTCATATCCTTGGACAGATTTCGCAAGGACCTAGATTGCATGATAAAGAAATTCCCTCAAAATAGACAAAGAAATGATGTGAACCTCCCTGTAGCATACAAATAAGTGGAGTCAAGGTATGTGTGGCAATTTTACCTTAATGTGAAGGCACTTATCACAGACACCCAGCTGATTAGATATTTCCAGATCATCGAAATCATTCCTACAAGCAGAAAACAAAGAAAACATTATGCCCCCAATCCTTGCTCCTCTTAGTCAAGATAGACTTCCTTGAGTTACTCAGAGGGATAATAATTGAAAACCAATATAAAAGACAACACACAAAGAAAATTTCATGCATATCTTAAACTGTTTAGTGATTGTTTTCATTAATGTTGTTTTGCCTGTTTACACAGTGATAAAACTTTTCAGTAGTTAGGAGACAGGTGATTGATTCAGATTGGACAAATGGGTATCACTAACAAAATGATGACTTAGTTGATACTACTTACGACATGTAATTTTTTCAGTTGATTACCCTAAGACTAGGACATTGATCAATTTCAAGCCATGAGGGTTCTTAAAGAACCAGAATGTCAAAAAACTGATTAAAATATATGTATAAGAGAAAGTGTAGATGCAACACTTTAGTACAGGAGATAAGACAAACCTCAATAAAATCTAGCAGCCATATTGATCGATGTCATTGTTTTGATTTGATGATCACTGATAGGAATGTCTGGTTTCAAAGAGTAAGTACCCCCATATAAGACCGATTTGTCCGGTTTTGAGTGTACCCTTCTTTGTATAAGACATGTTGATGTTTGATAGAGTTTGATAGATTGATTAACAAGACATGAGATAAGTTTGATTGTAGAAATTGAGAGTTTGTATGTGGTTGATTTGGTTTGAAGGATAGTCTATGCTTTCTTGATTTGGATTTTTAGTTTTTGATTTTGAGAGTTTTTTTTATTTTAAGGATTTTTTCCAAGACATTTTATTGATTTTTAGGAGTTTTTTCAGGACCTTTTATGATTTTTTAGAATTTTCTCAGCTATGCCTCGAGTTTGCAGACTTATATGACATGATGATCTGTAGAATGCATATGGAGACAATGATTTTTTTATATGACCTATGTTAATGCAATATGCATGATGAAGATGCATTTCCTATTCAAACAAGGATAACCATGTATGTTTAGCACTTTGTAATACACCAATTGAATTGGAGGTAAAAAATATTTCATAGATAAGCAGTCAATCAATCCTTAAGGTCCCTTGGAACATCCAAATTAACACACTTAATGACTAGGATTTACAAATGGAAATGCAAAAAACTTCCCCATAGATTCTTGAAACATTGATCTTATTTGCCCATGTGAGTGCAAATGAGTTAATTCCTGCTCTTGTGTTCACAAAGGATCCTTAGCATCCTATATGACTAGCTACGTGGATTATTCTAACTTCTAAAGCATCCTGAATAGAGCCTCGCTGCCAGCAAGCTTTTAGAGCTCCGACAAGGTTATAGATTATAATTTCTTGAATATTGCTCCATTTCCAGTAGGTGTCCATAGCCTTGATGGAGTTACTCGCATGTTTCCATAGTCAATTTTTTGTCGCACTTGTATGCATGATATTTTAGTTATATATCATTGCACTTTTGCCTTGAGATAAATATTTGACATAGTGCTGGCTCCCAAATCAACAGATTAGATAGGTTCTAAGGAAATGCCAACTCCTATGATCAAACCCTCTAATTGACTTGGCCAACATATAGAGTGAACCTATTTGGTTGCTAACTCTCTCACTTTAGGCTCTGCAGGACCTAGGCGGGTATACCTATTCACCAGTTGTTTTTAATGACCAGTGCTTTTTATAGTAGATTAAGTATCTTGATCTCGTTTCCTCCTATCTCAGAATGGCATAAGTTCCTAGGATGGGGATATAGCAGATGAGTTCAAGATTGTTGTTGTAGAAGCTATTCGATCTATGTTTCCTACTTAGTTACTCCTATTGCTTTAAAATAACATATAATGAATATGGTGATAAGTGTAATTTGTAAATAGCTAGTGCCTTCTTCGCTGTTTGGGCTACAGAGTCATTATATTTTCTTTAGGACTTACTGTGCGAACTTGTGAGATAGCTTTTAAACCCACCCCTTTATGGATCTGTCGGTTACTATTTCTTATGAGATCAATTGAATGCCTATATCATAAGTTGCTTGAATTAATTTAACCCTACCTTTAAGGGACCATTCAAGTAAGCACTGCAAAGAACAATTACAATTCGCAAGCAGAACTTTTATTTCAACCTTATAACATACAACATAAGTTTCATTCAAAGAATATGAATAACCTTATCTCCTTTAGATAATATCACAAGCGACTGCCAATAGAAAAATGAAATAATCCACAACACATACGCAAAGAAAAATGACTGATCATAGTATGTATTCCATCAAAATTTGTATAACAAAAAACTTACAGGCTGTCATACATTGCTGTTTTGTTTTTACGATCTCTCTTGTCCCAATATTACAAAAACCTCTCTCATATATATATGAGAGAAAAATTTATTTATGAAAAGACATGTCTTTTCAAAACACTAATTGTTAATTTTGAACATTCCTAACAAACTTAAGTAAAAAGAGATTAAGAATTCCTAAATGATGAATATAATCATCCTCTTTAAAAGTCTTGATCTTAATACTCTGTTTCTTCAATTCTTCTCCTTGTGAAAGGTATTCAAATATCATCTGGTTGACGGTAGGGGCCATGTCTTTGCTTCGATCCAACCTTGACAGAGCCGGATCCTTGATGCCTACAATTTCATTCTGCAACTCTTCCATAGACATTACTCCTCCTTTTTTATAAATCGAGGGCATTCCAATAGGGCTCCCATCATCGAGTTCTTTAAGATCTCCTTTTAGCATATCTTCGAATTTAACATGATCTTCTATATACGAAGTCCCTTCAGCCTTCTCCTCTGGCGTCATCATATCAACATTGTTTATCACCTCATGCAATCATACTTTTAACCTTTCATGCTCTCTTAATGCCTTTATGGTTCCAGTGTACACCCTCCAATAATGTTCGACATTTATAAGCATGGTGTTGAATCGGTGCTCAATGATATCATTAACTAGTTTATCCATCTTTTGCTGGATATTATTTACCTGTTTGGTAGCCTTATTTGCTTGATACTTCCAATATAGAATATCAGAAACATCATCCAAGCTCTGTCCTGTGGGATATGAGGCATATTCACTTAAAGGAGTTCCTGTCTCAAGTTGTAATATCTTCGCTTGTAACTTCTGATTCTCCTCTTTAGATCTTTCATACAAGCCCTTATAGGTAATATTTTCCCTGACCAAAAACTCTGTCTGATCCAAATTTAATTAGGCTACATCCAGGTTCAATTTTGTAGTGACCCTAGGGTCAGTCTTTCCAACTTGATGAATCATGAGGTGTCCAAAGGTTTCTTCGATATCCACAATAATTGGTCTTTTTCCTTTCGGATATAATGCCCATTGTAGGAGATCCTTTTGATCAGGATCATATCCGGAGCCAAGGAACAATTTATCTATCTCCTGAGGCAACACCTATTGATTTAGGTCCTGCTTCGTCAAGAATCCATCAAACAGAAGTGCTAAATTTATGTCCCAACCAGAAAAGATGATAACACCAGCCTCTTTTAATATTAACCTCCCTTTCTCAGGGGTCATATCTTTCATGAGGGTATCGATTTCATCCTGTAGCCTTTTCATCTGTTCTTCTTTTGGTCTCCCAGCCATACTTCGTTTCACATGAGCCCCTTTATACTAGTACAAGAATGAAAGGAATTCCCTTGAAGAAGCGAATCCGTCATCAGCAACAAAGTCTTCATGCTCTGTCATCCTCTTATCAACTACATCTCTAATATTGAATTCACCAGTGTCCACATCTACCTCTGCTTCAAAACTAGGGGGATAATCTTCTCTAGGGGAGTCAGCAGGGATGCTACTAGCAGCTGATTTTGGTGACATGTGAGCCAATGGTTGACTATCATTTTCAGTGTTGATAAAATGAAGGAACTGTGGGGGGACTTTGTGCATAATCTCTACCTCATGTTGAAGTAGTTTTTTGGCTATCTCCAAAGGATCTTGGAGGTTTCCAAGTAGGTCTCCATCCACCATCCCCCTTGCTCTTTTCCATTTGAAGGCTTCCCAAGTCATTTCGCTTCTTTCTCTAAAAACCCTCGCCTCTTCCCTTTCAAGGTTCTTGATTAAATCATCTGGCATTTTAGCCACATGTATTTCGGCTTTTAGTTTCTGTGACGCTCTTACAGCTCTTACATATCCCTCAGGATCAAAGTTCTCTCGAGGATCACCCAAAGTCTTGCCATAATAATCTAATTTATTTTGAAGTAAATGATAGCTTTTGGAACTTTTAACAATAAAATCAGAAAACACCAATAACCCTGGCACAATGGATTGTTTACCAAAATCCGTAAGATGTTTGGCACTGACAGCAGATAATTGTCTCACAATCTCTAGGCTAGCCACCCTATTTGGTACTGTAATTGGAAGCATGTATGGCTTTTCTTGATACCCAAATACCTTGATTTCTGTAGGATTAAGGTGGCAATACCAGTCACCCCAGTTGTGATCAATCTGAGACTCTAGAGAGAAGTCTTTTTGCCTGAGGAATCTCTTAATTTCAGGAGACAAAGTATAATCTCTATGTTGTCCAAAGGCCGCACTAAGAGGTTTCACAAAATATTCTTGAAAGTGCCAATATTGGTTATTTATGAATCTTTGATCCCATGCAAAAAACCACAACTGAACTGGTTACTTCAAACCACTCTTATCATAAGCTTTGATGCTGAAATCGTCTGACCAGAAATTGATTTCTTGTCCACAATAAAGAATGATGTGCATTAATAAGGAATACAACGAGAAATGAACATTTACATGGTCTCCTTTCAACTTCTCCAACCCATGATTTAGGGCCTCTGCAACATAAGTGGCATAGTGAAATGACCTAGGGTCTTTCAATTGTAGATCAGCACATAGAACCATAACCCCAATATCCATGAGAGGACGACCCTCTAAGCCTAATACTTGGGCTGCAGCATAGTATGTATACTTAAAATACGGATGGAATTGGTTGACATCAAATGGCACCTTGTCATCTTTACTGAATGGAACAAAGGACCCTCCTACTTTGGGCCAGTGAATGGGTAATCTCCATGTCCTGTAGATGTCCTCCAAATTAAAGAATTCTCGCGACAGTTTCTGCATATCAATTTTCTCTTCTACTTCCTAGTCTAGATCAAATACCATATCAATAGTCTGTTTGTTAATCACCACCATGGGATTCCCTCGATAGTCGCATATGGTTTTGGTTTTTGGATCATAGCAATCTACTAGAGCTTTCATTAATTCAACATCCACAAATACATTCGGGACTACCAATTTCCCTAAGTTTTTCTTCCACAAGTTACTTATGGGCTCAAGAGCATCCCTTCTCTTGTAACCAAATAAGAACAACTCATGTCCTCTGATTTCAGTCCATATGTCTCCTAAGTGTTCAAATCTATCTTCCAACCCTTCTTCTTCACTCTTGATTTTCTTGGACCTTACATTGGATGTTGGGCACTGGTCTAGCAAATCCTGAGTTAAAGCTCTACCCTCCTTTTCTGTCGTTTGGGCTTCTCTTCAGGGTTTAATTCTTTCCCTTTTCTACTCTTTTTAGAAGAAGAAGAAGAAGGTTCCATAATTTCAGTTAATACAAGAAATCACACTTACTTGGAGAATTGTCGAGCTCTTCTGATTGTCGTTTATGAACTTCAGCAAATTGCTTGCAATTTTCCATCTTTTGGCATCAATCTGGTTCTTATGAAAATTCAATCAATTCAGCTATAATTGCATGGGCAACTTGTGCATAGTTAATGTCTCTGCGTTTATAATGGCTATTCAAATATTTAAATTTAATTGTAGATGTGACATTCTCCACTTGGGCTTTTAACTCCCTCGCGGGAAGTACTGTTCAACTAAAATGATTGTGAATCGAGTTTTCGATGAAACCCTTGTCTTCGGCTGAATACTTTGATCTTCCATCGAAAGTTCACTTTCATCGATATCACCTTATTGGCAAATGGCCTATGTCAAAAAGCCATTTTCTAGTCTCCTCGAAATCATCTTTTCTTCGATGAACTTTCTTTCGATGAGTCATTCGTGAGTTTCATCGAAATCATACTTCAATGAGCTCTGTTCTTCGGTGAAAGTTCATACAAGCCCTCCGAAAGCCTTTTTTTTTTCCTTCGATGTCCCTTTTATCGATAAAACCCCTCTGTTTTTGTTCGATATAATGTTATCGATGAGATTTGCTTTTCGATGAATGTTTTTTAAGTTTCTTTGGCAGTTGTATTTCCTCGACTTCACGTTTTGCTTTTTGCTTTTCACTTTTCGATGAAACTGGAGTATCGATGAGCGACTTCTTTTATTTATCGAAAGAAATATTCTGCCGAAGACATCTTAACTTAGTGTTTTACATGTCATGTTCCATTTCGATGAAAGTATTCTTTCGGTGAAACTCCTTTTGAGATGCTCGACATGATATCTTGGCCGATGATCTTTTAGTTTTTTACACCTATGGGAAGATTTTTTATTTTATTTCAAATATAGTGTTCAACAGTGGCTCTGACTGAGGATGGAGGAATATTGTGTATGTCTTCAAGAATTTAGAATCTTTGGTTAGCGAGGATACATTTTGACAAGTCATGATATTTACAATGGAAGTGGATCCTAATCTACTGTACATGTAACAGAATATATCAAGAAAAGAAGTTTTTTAAGAATTGTCCATGTACTGGCAATTCTTGGATTTCCCCTGTTGTATTTTGGAGCAGGTAGGAATATTCTCCTTTTTTATCCATAATCACATATGGTCCGATCCATAAAGCCTCAAATTTTCCATGCTTGCCTTTGTCTTGACTCCTGGCATTCCACATTAAAACCCAATCACCCACACAAAATTTCCTATCTGTTGTCCTCTTGTCATACAACCTCTTCATCTGATTTTGAATTTTGATATTCTGCTTCTGAGCCTCTGCTCTGACTTCATCAAGCTCTACTAACTGCATCATCCTCTCTTGTGAGCGGTCTTCAACATCTATCCCTTCTTGAGTCATGAATCTATGTACAGGCAAGAGATTGTCCAAAGGCAATCTGGCTCTTTTGCCATAAACCAACTCAAATGGAGACTTTTCCATAGATTTCTTCACTGTTATTCTATCTACCCATAATGCAAGACTCAACTTTGAATCCCATGCCTTCTTGTTGTGTCCTAACATCTTTTTAATGATCTTTAGGATGTTCTTGTTGCTTGATTCAGCTTGCCCATTTCCTTGAGGGTGGTAAGGAGAAGAATGAGATATTTGAATGCCATATTCTTCACAAAAAGTGTTGAATTCCTCAGACCTAAAGGACATGCCATTGTCTGAGATGATCTTTGCAGGAACACCGAATCTAGAAATAATGTTCTCCATTATGAATTTTATTACCACCTTACTAGTAGCCTGTCTAGTGGGTATTACCTCTACCCACTTGGTAAAATAGTCTATAGCGACCAATATCCATCTGTGTCCTCCGCTGGATTTTTCTGATATCTCTCCTATGAAATCTATTCCCCATTGCTGAAATGGTTCCTCAGCTAGCATTGGTCTTAATGGAAGTGACCCTTGATATTTTGTTTTGCTTGAAAATTTCTGGCAAGCTTCACACTTTCTAACATATCTGTAAGAGTCATTGAAAACACATGGCCGAAAATATCCAGCTCTTAATATCTTATGTGCAGTAGTCTTAGCCAAAAAATGACCACCACAAACCCCATCATGCATCTCTTGGAGAACTTTCTCTGCTTGGTAGTTATCTAGGCATAATAATAATATCCCATCTCTGTTTTTCCAATACAAGTCCCCATTGACAATCACATATCTCGTAGATTTCAACTTTAAAGTTCTTCTCTGATTATCAGTCATACCATCCGGGCATTTCAAGTGCTTAAGGTAGTATATGATATTAGTGTACCATGTTGTATTCTCAATGCTGAAGTTGGCTTCCTCTAACCCTACTTGATTTACACAAGACTCCTCAATTTCAGTTCCTGTCATGAGTTTGGCCAACCCTTGTCCTTTGATAACTTGCGAAATTTTGAGTTCAATGTTGAACTCTTGTATTTGGTTGATCCATTTACATCTTTTGCATGTGACCTCAGTTTGTCTGAAGATATCTTTCACTACTGCATTAGGAACATATGCTATAACTTCAGCCCCCACTAAGTATGGTCTAAACTATTTTACTGATTTGACCAAGGCATAAGCCTGCTTTTCATTCAACTCATATTTTATTTCTGAAGGGCTCAAAGACTTGCTAAAATATGCAATGGGCTGCTCATACCCTTCTGGATTCTTCTGCAGCAATATTGCTGCTATTGTGTGACAGGAGGCGAATGAGAATATTATAAAAGGCTTGCTAAAATCTGGAGAGATTAGTATTGGTGCTTCAGAAATTGCTCTTTTGATCGCTACAAAGGAATCAATTGCTTCCTCAGTCCAATCTATTTGGACTCCTTTCTTCAACATATTTACTATAGGTTTTATTATGTCTGCAAAATTTAGAATAAACCTTCTTACAAAATTTATTTGTCCCAAGAATGATTGAATGGCCTTGATAGTTCGGGGAACGGGAACCTCATTGATAGCTGCCACCCTTTTAGGGTCAATTCTTACCCCTTCCTTGGATACTATGTGTCCAAGTAACTTTCCTTCTTCAACACCAAAATGGCATTTTTTAGGATTCAAGGAAATCCCATACTCTAAGGCTTTCTTGAATATCTTCTCAAGGTGCTCACAATGATCATCAACTTTTTTTGAGTATGCAGTTAAATCATCTTGGTATACTACCATGATTATATCAATCAGCTCTGCAAAAGCCACATCCATTGCTCTCTGAAATGTAGCACCAGCATTAGTCAATCCAAATGGCATTCGTGCATATACATAAGTGGCCCATGGAGTTGTAAAGGCTGTTTTATATTTTTCAGTTTCTTTAACTTTCACTTGATTATAACCTGAAAACCCATCCATCATAGATAATAACTCACATCTTGTCACCTTTTGCAGCATGTTGTCCATATTTGGCAATGGGTAATTGTCCTTTAGAGATGATATGTTTAAGTTTCTAAAGTCCACACACAATCTAATATCCCCATTCTTCTTTCTAACTGGCACCAAGTTAGAGACCCATGTGGAATATCTGCAGGGTTCAATAATTCCTACGTCTTTCATTTTTATGATCTCTTCCCTCATTTTTGGTAAGAGTGTTGGATTAATAGGTCTCTGCTTTTGTCTGAATGGTTTAGCTTTTGGTTTAAGTGGTATCTCATGCTGAAAAAGATCTTCCCTATAGGCTTTGAGATCTTCATAAGACCATGCGAACACGTGTTTATATCTTCTTAGCAATGTTATCAGTTGTTGCCTCATGGCAGGAGTTAGCCTTTTCCCTATGAAAACATTTCTAGGAGTTTCTTCACTTCCTAAATTGACCTGTTCCACATCACTTTCTTTAACAGTTGATCCTTTAGTCTCAATCACATCCTGAGTGTTGAAAGCCCTTGCCAATGCTACTAGGCCTCTCGGTAATTTATTTGACTTTAGTTGTATGATTTCATGTCCAAATAAGGTTTCCTTACCTTCAGTTTTTTCCACGAAGTCATTGAAATTTATCGCCTGAGTCTGATAGCGATCAGCACACTATAAGAATTTTAGTAGGTCTACGTCA
Organism: Cryptomeria japonica; assembly: GCF_030272615.1. Lineage (NCBI taxonomy): Eukaryota > Viridiplantae > Streptophyta > Pinopsida > Cupressales > Cupressaceae > Cryptomeria > Cryptomeria japonica. The sequence goes on from NC_081414.1 coordinate 460,152,462, forward strand.
TCTTGAAACACTTGCCAATTATGTATGTTGTCAGGAACAGATGGTCTTACTTTCATCTCTACTTCAGATATCCCAGTTAGTGTTATATCATTATCCTTTAATGCAATACTAGCCAAAAAGTCTGCCATGATGTTCTTTGACCTTTCTATCCAGTTTATTTGAAAAGCATCAAAAAGTTCTATAGTATCCCAGACAGCATTTCCATACTATTTCAATCTTAAGTGTTTTGAAGAATACTTTTCCTTTACTTGTGAGATTATTAACTCTGAGTCACCAAACACACTGAGTAATCTAATTCCATGTTTAACTGCTATATTAAGACTAGTGAGTAAGGCTTCATACTCCGCAATGTTATTTGTGCACTCAAATAACAATTTGAAGGAATATTTGTATGCTTCCCTTGTGGGTGAAATAAATAGGATTCCAGCCCCACTCCCTTCCTTGCTACAAGACCCATCAAAGAACATTTTCCACACTTGATCATCCTTCCCAACTAGACTTGATTCAATGGGGATCCATTCGTCAACCTTAGGTTTTGTCAACTGCACTTGGAAATTGTCCATATCAATTTGCAGAAAACATATTTGATTTGCTGACTCTTCCATGTCTTCTATGATATACGTGGACCGGGGTTCCCTATAAATTTTTACCTCCTGCCCATTGATTGGAATCGTAGCATATGAAAAATCTAACTACACATACCCTCCAATCATGTTCGACCATTGCCTAGATAGCAACATCCCATAGTTTGGAGGGACATCCACCACTGTAATATCTATTTTGTACGATGCCTCTGGACAAGCTACCAATTTGAATTCTACGTCCTTCATGATGCCAACCACTAGGACCGACCTGTTGTCCATGGCATAACATTTCCCAAAGGTAGTATCCACTTCCAATCCAAGCTCTTTCATCACTCCAACAGGCATAACATTTATGGCTGCTCCTGAGTCGATCATACAATTCTTTACTTTCTTATTGTTTACCACCAAAGTGAGATAAAATGGGTCTACCTGTGTTGGGTTTTTGGTTATGGTGGACCCTAAATATATAACTGGGGCCATTTGTTCATTATTGTTACCTTTTGGAACCTCTTGTTTCTGTTCGTTCACCTTTTCCTTTTGGACACCTGAAATTATCTCAAGAGTCTTTTCTCTGTATTCAGGAAACTTCATTATTTCCATTAAGGGTACAAAAACTTTTAATTGTGTTAATGCATTTGAAATATCAAATGAAGTGGAGTGTTGTGCCAAAGGAAATTTTTTTTATATCTTCCTTTTGAACATCAGGACCCTTTGTATTATTCTTTGGTACATCTTCCTTAGTTTTAACTGCTTTATTTGTTTGCTTGGGTGTTTCATCAGTTTCTTTTATAAAAAGACTAGTAAGTTTTCCTTGCTTTGGATTCACCACTCTATTCCTCAAATCATAAGTTCTTTTTGCTTGTGCAACGACATAAGCTGTAATTCTTCTTTTTTCTTCTTCAGTGCGGATTTTGAGCTTGACACCTTCACCTATGTTGGTGGTTATGGGTAACACAGAGCATTGATCAATGTTCACAGAATCTGATCCTCCTTCTTCTGCAAAGGATATCATGTTAACAGTTGGGTCACCCATATGCTCTTCATAACCATTCTCTTCCTCCTGTAATCCTTTTGCTACAGCGCACAAAGAGGGAGCATGTGGCATATTGCAAGCATAACACCACATGTCATCATCTTGAGTATAGTTCACTGTTCTTTTCAAGGGATCTGGAATTTGTTGGTTATCTTTGTGGTTCCTGTCTACTAGTTTTCCATCTTTCCAGGTAGTGTTATAGGGCATGTCATGCAATCTGGGCCTCTCAGGACGATAATATTGCTGCTTCTCTGTTTTGTTTACCCTCACAGATAGATCTTTTAGAGCATTCAAAACTTTGTCAAGCTTATCCTCATCTTTATTAGCCTTGGGTGCTTTAGGATTGTACAACCTTGCATCTTCTCTTTTTCCTACTTTACCAGCAGCCTTCCTGTTATTTTCTATAACAATGGCATCTTTCATAACATCCCGGAGGTCTCTAGGATTTCTGGTTCTCAACTCATAGTTTTTTTTACTATCATAAGCATTGATGTAATATAGAATGCTTACCTCAGGTACTAGTTTCATCCTATTGGGGATTTTGTTTAGAACCCTGTTAAATCTTTTGTTAAAATCTACCACTGATTCATTTTGCTCCTTTTTGATGCTAATGATCTCATGCAAAGCAAATTTAGGGATGTTATGGTCTCCATACTGCTCAAGGAATAAGCTTTTGAATTCTGCAAGATTTCTAATGGATGCATCAGGCAACGTCCTAAACCAATCTCTTGCATCTTCTGTTAATGACTGCATAAATAGCCTGATCTTAACATCTTCATGTGGTAAACCAAAATCTTCAATTACTGCATCAAAGGCCTTACAATGAGCCTCCCCTGAAATTGCATTACTTCCAATGAATCTTGGTATTGCAGTCCTGATTTCATTCGGGATAGGATATGGGTATACCATCATTCCTGAGAAATCAAACTACCTCATTTGTTCCATATTCATTAGCCCATGTCCCCCGTGATGATTCCCAAAATTTTGGTTCATATTACCATATAAGGGCATTTGATTTTAATAAGGAAAAGGGTATTGATTCTGGAATTGATATCGAAATTGATCAGGAGGTGGATGTTGGTTATAAAATTGACCTGGAGGCGGAAACTGGTTATGAGCAGCAAAGTTTTTATGTAAATCTGGCTGGGCTGGTGGTGCACTTGATTGCACATGATCATCCCTTTTGTTACCAAACAAGGGGTTCTCATAAGCCTTAAAATTATTACTCTTTGTTTTACTTACTCCCTGAGCACATCTTTTTCTGTAATTGCTTACATCTTTATTAAAGTCGTCCTCACCAACATTTATGCCTAATTTAGCACATAGCTCCAAACATTCCTAAGTCCTTCCTGAATCTCTCATTTCAGCAGCTGCCTCCATCATTTGTCTAGTTAAATCTGTAAATCTATCTACAGGATCTGCCATACCTGATCTCGATGAAGGCGGTGTGTTTTGTCTGGATCGTGCTTCGTGATTTTCAAAACCAGGGGGAATTTGATATCGGCCTTTTTGGGCTTTATATGTTGCAACCAAATCCTCGTTTACTGGGCTTGAAGTAGTTGCTTTATCCTATTCTCTCAAAGGTGAATGTTGGTTGTTTTCATGCTTATACTGATTGTACCTTTCTCTCATGAATTCATTGATGGATTCTTCTTTGTTTTTGTTCTTTTGTTGAGAAAAATCTAACTGGAATAAAGGTTGTCCTTTTGTGACTGACCTCATTCCGTGCATAGATATTCCTCTCCCTTTTTTTATTTCAGAGTCTCCACCTCTCTTCTTAAGAGGAATGTTTTTTCTTTCTTTTGAGTTCTCTCCCACAGCAAAGTCTTAATAATTCTTCCCCAGCAGAGTCGCCAATCTGTTGGCTCCCAAATCAACAGATTGGATAGGTTCTAAGGAAATGCCAACTCCTATGATCAAACCCTCCAGTTGACTTGGCCAACATATAGAGAGAACCTATTTGGTTGCTAACTCTCTCACTTTAGGCTCTGCAGGACCTAGGCGGGTATACCTATTCACTAGTTGTTTTTAATGACCAGTACTATTTATAGCAGATTAAGTATCTTGATCTAGTTTCCTCCTATCTCAGAATGGCATAAGTTCCTAGGATGGGGATATAGTAGATAAGTTCAAGATTGTTTTTGTAGAAGCTATTTGATCTATGTTTCCTACTTAGTTACTCCTATTGCTTTAAAATAACATATGATGAATATGGTGATAAGTGTAATTTGTAAATAGCTAGTGCCTTCTTCGCTGTTTGGGCTACAGAGTCATTATATTTTCTTTAGGACTTACTGTGCGAACTTGTGAGATAGCTTTTAAACCCACCCCTTTATGGATCTGTCGGTTACTATTTCTTATGAGATCAATTGAATGCCTATATCATAAGTTGCTTGAATTAATTTAACCCTACCTTTAAGGGACCATTCAAGTAAGCACTGCAAAGAACAATTACAATTCGCAAGCAGAACTTTTATTTCAACCTTATAACATACAACATAAGTTTCATTCAAAGAATATGAATAACCTTATCTCCTTTAGATAATATCACAAGCAACTGCCAATAGAAAAATGAAATAATCCACAACACATACGCAAAGAAAAACGACTGATCATAGTATGTATTCCATGAAAATTTGTATAACAGAAAACTTACAGGCTGTCATACATTGCTGTTTTGTTTTTACGATCTCTCTTGTCCCAATATTACAAAAACCTCTCTCATATATATATGAGAGCAAAATTTATTTATGAAAAGACATGTCTTTTCGAAACACTAATTGTTAATTTTGAACATTCCTAACAAACTTAAGTAAAAAGAGATTAAGAATTCCTAAATGATGAATATAATCATCCTCTTTAAAAGTCTTGATCTTAATACTCTGTTTCTTCAATTCTTCTCCTTGTGAAAGGTATTTGAATATCATCTGGTTGACGGTAGGGGCCATGTCTTTGCTTCGATCCAACCTTGACAGAGCCCGATCCTTGATGCCTACAAGTTCATTCCGCAAATCTTCCATAGACATTACTCCTCCTTCTTTATAAATCGAGGGCATTCCAATAGGGCTCCCATCATCGAGTTCTTTAAGATCTCCTTTTAGCATATCTTTGAATTTAACATGATCTTCTATATACGAAGTCCCTTCAGCCTTCTCCTCTGGTGTCATCATATCAACACTGTTTATCACCTCATGCAATCGTGCTTTTAACCTTTCATGCTCTCTTAATGCCTTTATGGTTCCAGTGTACACCCTCCAATAATGTTCGACATGTATAAGCATGGTGTTGAATCGGTGCTCAATGATATCATTAACCAATTTATCCATCTTTTGTTGGATATTATTTACCTGTTTGGTAGCCTTATCCGCTTGATACTTCCAATACAGAACATCAGAAACATCATCCAAGCTCTGTCTTATGGGATATGAGGCATATTCACTTAAAGGAGTTCTTGTCTCAAGTTGTAATATCTTCGCTTGTAACTTCTGATTCTCCTCTTTAGATCTTTCATACAAGCCCTTATAGGTAATATTTTTCCTGACCAAAAACTCTGTCTGATCCAAATTTAATTTGGCTACATCCAGGTTCAATTTTGCAGTGACCCTAGGGTCAGTCTTTCCAACCTGATGAATCTTGAGGTGTCTAAAGGTTTCTTCGATATCCATAATAATTGGTCTTTTTCCTTTCGCATATAATGCCCATTGTAGGAGAGCCTTTTGATCAGGATCATATCCGGAGCCAAGGAACAATTTATCTATCTCCTGAGGCAACACCTGTTGATTTAGGTCCTGCTTCTTCAAGAATCCATCAAACAGAAGTGTTGAATTTATGTCCCAGCCAGAAAAGATGATAACACCAGCCTCTTTTAATATTTTCCTCCCTTTCTCAGGGGTCATATCTTTCATGAGGGTATCGATTTCATCCTGTAGCCTTTTCATCTGTTCTTCTTCTGGTCTCCCAGCCATACTTCTTTTCACATGAGCCCCTTTATACTGGTACAAGAATGAAAGGAATTCCCTTGAAGAAGCGAATGCGTCATCAGCAACAAAGTCTTCATGCTCTGTCATCCTTATATCAACTACATCTCTAATATTGAATTCACCAGTGTCCACATCTACCTCTACTTCAAAACCAGGGGGATAATCTTCTCTAGGGGAGTCAGCAGGGATGCTACTAGCAGCTGATTTTGGTGACATGTGAGCCAATGGTTGACTATCCTTTTCAGTGTTGATAAAATGAAGGAACTGTGGGGGGACTCTGTGCATAATCTCTACCTCATGTTGAAGTAGTTTTTTGGCTATCTCCAAAGGATCTTGGAGGTTTCCAAGTAGGTCTCCATCCACCATCCCCCTTGCTCTTTTCCATTTGAAGGCTTCCCAAGTCATTTCGCTTCTTTCTCTGAAAACCCTCGCCTCTTCCCTTTCAAGGTTCTTGATTAAATCATCTGGCATTTTAGCCACATGTATTCCGGCTTTTAGTTTCTGTGATGCCCTTGCAGCTCTTACATATCCCTCAGGATCAAAGTTCTCTCTAGGATCACCCAGAGTCATGCCATAATAATCTAATTTATTTTGAAGTAAATGATAGCTTTTGGAACTTTTAACAATAAAATCAGAAAACACCAATAACCCTGGCACAATGGATTGTTTACCAAAATCCGTAAGATGTTTGGCACTGACAGCAGATAATTGTCTCACAATCTCTAGGCTAGCCACCCTGTTTGGTACTATAATTGGAAGCATGTATGGCTTTCCTTCATACCTAAATACCCTGATTTCTGTATGATTAAGGTGGCAATACCAGTCACCCCAGTTGTGATCAATCTGGGACTCTAGAGAGAAGTCTTTTGGCCTGAGGAATCTCTAAATTTCAGGAGACAGAGTATAATCTCTATGTTGTCCAAAGGCCCCCCTAAGAGGTTTCACAAAATATTCCTGAAAGTGCCAATATTGGTTATTTATGAATCTTTGATCCCATGCAGAAACCCACAACTGAACTAGTTTCTTCAAACCATTCTTATCATAAGCTCTGATGCTGAAATCGTCTGACCAGAAATTGATTTCTTGTCCACAATAAAGAATGATGTGCATTAATAAGGAATACAATGAGAAATGAACATTTACAAGGTCTCCTTTCAAATTCTCCAACCCATGATTTAGGCCCTCTGCAACATAAGTGGCATATTCAAATGACCTAGGGTCTTTCGATTGTAGATCAGCACATAGAACCATAACCCCAATATCCATGAGAGGACGACCCTCTAAGCCTAATACTTGGGCTGCAGCATAGTATGTATACTTAAAATACGGATGGAATTGGTTGACATCAAATGGCACCTTGTCATCTTTACTGAATGGAACAAAGGACCCTCCTACTTTTGGCCGGTGAATGGGTAATCTCCATGTCCTATAGATGTCCTCCAAATTAAAGAATTCTCGCGACAGTTTCTGCATATCAATTTTCTCTTCTACTTCCCAGTCTAGATCAAATACCATATCAATAGTGTGTTTGTTAATCACCACCATGGGATTCCCTTGGTAGTCGCATATGGTTTTGGTTTTTGGATCATAGCAATCTACCAGAGCTTTCATTAATTCAACATCCACAAATACATTCGGGACTACCAATTTCCCTAAGTTTTTCTTCCACAAGTTACTTATGGGCTCAGGAGCATCCCTTCTCTTGTAACCAAATAAGAACAACTCATGTCCTCTGATTTCAGTCCATATGTCTCCTAAGTGTTCAAATCTATCTTCCAACCCTTCTTCACTCTTGATTTTCTTGGACCTTACACTGGATGTTGGGCACTGGTCTAGAAAATCTTGAGTTAAAGCTCTACCCTCCTTTTTCTGTCATTTGGGCTTCTCTTCAGGGTTTAATTCTTTCCCTTTTCTACTCTTTTTAGAAGAAGAAGAAGGTTCCATAATTTCAGTTAATACGAGAAATCACACTTACTTGGAGAATTGTCGAGCTCTTCTGATTGTCGTTTATGAACTTCAGCAAATTCCTTGCAATTTTCTGTCTTTTGGCATCAATCTGGTTCTTATGAAAATTCGATCAATTCAGCTGTAATTGCATGGGCAACTTGTGCACAGTTAATGTCTCTGCGTTTATAATAGCTATTCAAATGTTTAAACTTAATTGCAGATGTGACATTCTCCACTTGGGCTTTTAACTCCTTCGCGAGAAGTACTGTTCAACTGAAATGATCGTGAATCGAGTTTTCGATGAAACCCTTGTCTTCAACTGAATACTTTGATCTTCCATCGAAAGTTCACTTTCATCGATATCACCTTATCGGCGAATGGCCTATGTTGAAAAGCCATTTTCTAGTCTCCTCGAAATCATCTTTTCTTCGATGAACTTTCTTTCGATGAGTCATTCATGAGTTTCATCGAAATCATACTTCGATGAGCTCTGTTCTTCAGTGAAAGTTCATGCAAGCCCTCCGAAAGCCTTTTTTTTTTTTCTTCGATGTCCCTTTTATCGATAAAACCCCTCTGTTTTTGTTCGATATAATGTTATCGATGTTTTTCAAGTTTCTTCGGCAATTGTATTTCCTCGACTTCACCTTTTTCTTTTTGCTTTTCACTTTTTGATGAAACTGGAGTATCGATGAGCGGCTTCTTTTATTTATCGAAAGAGATATTCTGCCGAAGACATCTTAACTTAGTGTTTTACACATCATGTTCCATATCGATGAAAGTATTCTTTCGGTGAAACTCCTTTTGAGATGCTCGACATGATATCTTGGCCGATGATCTTTTAGTTTTTTACACCTATGGGAAGATTTTTTATTTTATTTCAAATATAGTGTTCAACACATAGCACTTTTCTTTTTTTTTTTGCCTTGACTTGTAAGTAATGAAACATACTTGGGTGTGACAATTATAGCGACGCTGAAGTAGAATTTCAGATTTTTCACTAGTCATATGATTAACTAGGTGTCTAGAATGAATTAGAGCTTTTTTAATGTGTTTGAGATATAGCAATTGATAGATTTTGGGTTAACAAGTCTCAAATAGTGAAATCACTACCCAACCATAAGTAAAGCGTCATCATAGGGTAATGTTAAAAATGAATGACCTTATAACCTCAAGGACTTCATGTCTAAATATCTAAGAAAGGAGACAACCCTTGTTTGTCTTGAATGCAAACAAATGATAAACTTGGACAGTTGCCTTATTTTATTGATGTTTCTATATGCAAATGCAAAAACTTTATGAATGAGATGCATTTGAAAAAGAAACTATATGTGATGCAGTGCTTTGAATAAAATGGCATGCAATGCAAAAAACAAAATGCTAAACTAACCCAGCCCTTAGATAGGATATCATTTAAGGTGCATGTTGTTCATAGGGTCAGGGAGTTTTGTGTAGGTAGTTCATTGGTCCAACATAAAGATGTTTTTCCAAGAAGAACTCAACTAAGTGTACATGTCCAACATCTCCAATGTTGATTTCCTTTTTTTTTTTTGGATTTTGTGATGAAACTAGGGTAAAGTATTATGCAAAGGATTGGATAAGGGGAATGGAAGGATGAAAAAGAGGTGTTGGATAATGGACCAGATGTTGAAATTTTGGTGCATGAGATAATGGAAACGTTTGTGGGATCACCATTGGTACACATCTTGAGGGATGGTTGATTGATGGAGGAAAAGTGGATCTCAGATTTTGAGATTTGGATGGAGGAACAATCAACTACTTTGGGACATAAGGTTCCAAAATAGATGAAGGAGGTGATGGAGAAATAGATTTGGAAGGTTTGGATGGAGGAACAACAATATTGGTTGTTGATTTGGGTTTTTCTTTAGACTGTTGTGCTTCAAGGAGATGCTTAGGGATCTGCATGATTTTTGACTTTTCATGCCTTTGCAGTTTCATGGAATGCATTGCTTCTATGAGTGTTAGGAACCCATATAGCTTTTGATTTTTCTTTCTATTTCTCAGTGGGCCTTTGTGTCCTTTTATATGGATGGAAGTTACGCGAAGATGTACACGTTTGTTGATCCTACACAAGGGATGGAGGAATATAGGGTCCCAAAATGGATGGAAGAGATGAAGGGGAAGGCATGCATTTGGATATTGGTTTAGTAGAGATACCACCATCTTGAGGAATTTCTCTAAGGCCATGACCCTTAATATTGTCTTTAACATGGAGGGGTTCTTGCTTGTGAAGGTCTACCCCTTTGCATTTATAAATATTTTGACTTGTAGGATCATGAGAGGGATTTTTAGGCATGACGGATCCTTGAGGTGAACGTGGAGGATTATGACAAGGAGATGAAGGTATAATTTGATCTTGACATGGAAGAGGACCATTGGATAGAATAGGAAGGGTGTTTGACTCCTCATTTTGAATATGATCATTTGAAAAGGTGGAAGAGGCATCATGATCTTGTTTAGGAAGTATGTTTTTCTCTTGAGATGGAATGGGATCATCTTGCAAGAAATGGAAAGGTATAATGGGATCCTTATGGGATTCTAGGGAGGTAGGATCTTTTTCAACCATTGGATAGGATGGCCCTTGAGATAGCCCTTGAGGATCAACTTGAAAAGTTCCATCATTAGGTTCATTATTTGAGAGAAATGGTATGGATTGTTGTTGAGAAGCCTTAGGAGATGAAGGCATTACAGAAGAGATGGAGGCAACATGTGATCCATTGTTAGACATATGTTCATCATTTTGATCATGCTTGGTAATGACATTTGGTTTCTGAATTTTTAGAATTTTCAATTTGAATAACACCTTCATCAAGGAGGTCTTGAATTTTATGTTTTAATTCCACACACATTGAATTATTATGTTTGTTATGTCTATGATATGCATAGTAATTATTCAAAACTTCACATCCCCATGTGGTCTTTTTAGGCAATATGATAAGATTATGCTCAAGTAGCTCTTCCAAAGCTAACTCAATAGATTACCCCAAAGGTGTAAACTGTCTATCTAGGGGATATATGTCTTTTTGTCTTGGTGAAGATGCCTTGTGATCTTGTATGAGATTTGGATTTTGATTTCCAATTACATTCTATTTCAACTTATATAATTGTTTTAGCATTTCTTGAAGTCTAGTGCTCTTGATATTGTTGTGCATGTGAAGTGCATACCTGCAGCTGCAACACAAAACACTCAATAGATCATTACAAGTGTTGTCTTCAAAATCTGATTCCCTTTAACATCCTTAAAATAATATGGTTTAAAGCTTGGTGCAGAAGAGACATGAAAGATAAGGAAATTCTCAAGACAACATATGACAAGGTTTGATTAGACCTTCTACACTTCGGGCTTACTCAGAGCCCAGGTGGGTATACCTTTGTGAATTAAATTCACGCTTTCAAACATAAACCCACAGCAAACCAGTCCAGAAAACCAGTGGATCTATTCACCTTGAAATCAACTGAAAACAAAGAATGGAAATTGTACTTAAGTTCAGCATTTCGATCAACAAAGCATGCAATAAACAACTTCAATTAATACCAGTGCCTTATCCAAGGTCACAGAGTCATCTAAACTCAAATAAGACTCCTCAAACAAAACATCTTTACGCTTCCCGTCGGCTTGGTTTCTATCAATCCTTGTATATGCCTGACACCTACAAGAACTCAAGCATTCTAAACCAAGCTATGGTCATCAAAATTCAAAGTTCATTCCAGAGAGTTTACTGGTATGAGTGATCCCCGCCTCTTTAATTTCCCTCCTAAAGAGAAAAGCTAACGAACACTTCTACTAAAATTGCTTTGCAATTCCATTCAAACAGAACAACCCTGGATTATTCAGAATGAAAACAGTAAACAAATTTGTGAACAAACTTGAAGACAACACAGAGCTTTACTCAAAACCGATGGTTTGTATATTGATATTTAGTTCAAAAAATATTACAAGAAATTTTGATTCTCCATTAGACTTAGAAAAGCTTAGATAAATTTCTGCAGCGTTTTCTTACAATTTTTGCGATCTCTCATCCTCTAGTCCTGGTATCCATTTATAACAACATGGATGCACAAAGCTTTGGACTTCTTGAGGAGAGTTTGTTACAATCATTTCTTTCAGAGTAAAGAGGTTACAAACTTTTCATAAAAGCAGTTACAAACTCTTTTCAGCCTCTACAGTTTCTTCAACAGTTTGTTCGGTTGCAACCTCTTCTATCTTTTCAGGGGCGCTCTCCAACTATTCCGGATCATGGGTGGCATATTTAATTGTCCACTCATTATACACTTCTTCTGTTGGCCATGAGAAATTAATCGCTTTATCTTTAGTCTTAGTCAGCCTTTTCCAAGAATTTCTCATTTTGTTGACTTCTGAATTGAGAAAAGCATAATGCGACTTAACTTTCTCTATCTCTTGTATTGTCACAATAAAGAAAGAAGCATCATCAAGATCAATGATTCCTTTAATTCTTGCTGACAATTTAGCTTCTATCTCCTTGAGCCACATTTGTTTGTCTTTTAACTGATCTGGGCTAGCAAAAACTCTTGGGAGCAACTCAAAAACTTGGTCAGTGTATTCCTTCTTGCACAGATTAACCTTCCTATCCACATTATCCACCTCTACTGCTAATTGTATTAAAATTTTAGCGACATCAGAAGTGGATTTAATGATGGGATTGGCCCTTGCCTCATCACAGGATACACACATAAACTCTAAATCTTGCTCCCTAGGCCTCCATCTATCAAAAATAGGCATCAAAATAGCCTTGTCTCTCCTGAGCTCATTCCATATTTCCATAATTTTACCTACATTGTTGTAGAGCAATGAGGCATTTATTATATCTGCAAAACTGGAAATTGTAGCCCTTACTCTCTCCTCATACTTCTTTGCATACAAGGCCTGAGCCTGTTTCAAATTTTCTAATTCTTGGGGAGTGATTTCAATCATTTGAGAGCTGGAGGGTGCTGGAGATGGTGGAAACTCAATGATAGGGCTAGTAGGTGGAGGTCTTGCAGGAGAAGAGGAGATCATTAGTATTGAAGACTCACCTTGATGGTATTGTCTAGTCAACTGTCTCTGCAGCTTGGCAATGATGCTATCCTTACCTCTTATCTCCTCCTTGGCACTGTTATAGGCCTTTAGAACTGTTTCCAACTTGATTTGGAAGGCCTCTTTCTCTTTGGCTTCCTTCTCTGCTACTACAACACTGAATTTTGCAGTCTCTAACACAGTGCTAGCAGCCTCCACTACCCCTATACTTTGCACTCTCTTCACCATCATTCCACCAAGGTAACTTGACCCTGGGGTGTCTTTGCTTTTCTTTCTCTCATTTCTCTTGAGAGACCACATGACAAGTGCAGCATTGTCCTTATTGAAAGTAACCCCCTCCATAGGTTTAGTCTCTTTTCTTACTGCATCTAATACGAGGGCATCTGCAATATCCCATTCGGGTAATATAAGCACTCCAGCTTGTGCTACCATATCTCTTCCCTACTCAGGGGTGATGGTTTTGAATTCTTCCATCATCTCTTGCTTTATTTCCTCTTCCACCAGGGCTGGATCTTTATTTGGCTGCTCAGCCTTTCTTGTTTCACATCTAGCATTATATATATCTATGTGCTGCTTCCATGTAAATTGCATAAATGCTTCTGATGTGACAAAATTGTTATCAGCTAGAAAGGCACTACTTGCCTGCTTTATCTCAAGATCCCACTCCTGGCCTTTAAGTTCAATGGAGGTAATATCCATTCTAGCAACAATGGGTTCTTCTGGCATCCCTTCCTCCACTTCATCATAGGTGTATGCAATTTCCCCTAGACTACCCAATTGTAGGAGTTGCTCAGCTACTGCTTGCTCATTTCCTATATGGATAGGGGATTGGGATGGGGAATACAAAGGTGTATCTGATTGTATTTCTTTCCCCACCCTTTGCTTCTTTGGGCTCTCTTGGATGTCGATGACATCTTGTATCTTCCTCTTTCCTTTGGAGGTAGAGGGCTCCCCTATTGTAGGCACCAGCACACTATAACCTGATTTCTTATGCAATGTGTAATCACCAGGAGGGATTGGCTTGCTAGAAGCTAACCTACTAAGGATCATTCTGGCTTTCTCAGGGTTGCTCTTGATTACAGCTTCCCTCTTCTCCTTCAATGTTTGCCTCACATCTTCAAAGCAAACAATCAAAAACTTTATTTTCTCTTCTAGTGGGAAAAAGCTAGACAATGGGTCATAGCTAGCATCAAACTGATGCACAAAATCCAGGGCTTTCTTATAAGCCACCCACTTTTCTTTCCTTAGCTCCTGCTCATCTAGATCAAATTCATTTCTGATGAGGTCTTCAGGAAACTGGAATTGATGAGGCCTACCTCTGCATGCTACCTTCTTCCTAAACATACCGTTGAAGAAGTCCTCTGGATCGGCACACCTGGACACTGCAGTGGATAAATGATAAGGTTTGAGGAAATCCTCAAAGCAATTCCAACCTCCCTTTATTATTACAAATTGGTGGGCTATGGTAGCTACAGGGAAAATAGTCCCTTTACCCCTGCCTGTCAACTCTGCCTCTTGCAAGCCATCAATTTGTCTGAGGATCTCCGCGATTCCTACTTTGAGAGGGACCTGGTAAGGTAGCAAAAATGGGGTGCCCCTAAAACCAAAAACTCTGAAGACTGTGGAGACTGGATATAAATAAATGTCACCCCAGTTATGAACAATTTTTATGTTCTCTATGAACTCTTTTGGTCTCATGAATTCCAGAAGAACTTTGGGGATTCTTGGGTTCTCAGAGTAGAGGAGAGTCCTTATTTTTGATGCAAAATATTTATCAAACCTCAGAAAACTGGCATCCTCTCTATCCCATGACAACACAGTACTCCATAATTGTATTGGCATTTTTTCTCCTTCCTTCTCCTTAACCAGGTCCAGCCCACTGGCAAAATAATCACCACCTTTGAAGAGAAAAAGATGCATCAGGAGTGAGTACCATCCGAAAGGCCTATCCACCTTTCCATTCTTGATTCCTATCAACCCTCCATGAATAGCATCAACAATATAAGCGGCATAATCAAATGTGATTGCAAGAGAAGGATTCAAAATCTGAGCGATCATTAACAAGTAATGATTCGGCATATTTGCTTCAGCATCTTCTCCCAAAACTTGACAAAGTGCCCAATACATTCCTTTAGCCCTCAGGGTGAACATACTTAATGAGAAAGGATCTTGTGTGTTGGGTCCTACAATTGTTAACCCTCCTATTTTCACAAAAAATTCCTTGAGAGGCCCACTCCTGAGATGACTCCTCTATGCACCATAAATTTGGGCTAATGTTGTGAAGTTTATAGGTTCTAAAAAGTTTGTAAACTCATTAAGCCCAAATGTTGTCCTAAACTCTTCAGCATTAATTTCAACAAGGGTTTTTCCGTTTACATCCCGAATGCTCCTTATGACTGGATCATAGTTGAGCGCAATTTGGGTTAGCAAATCTGTGTCCATAAATACTCCTGGGACAACTAATTTCCTGACATCTAGTTCCTAGATATAGTTTTGTAGGGCAGGGGAATTTCTCATCCCGAATCCAACTTTAAACAACCCCAACCTAGACAATCCAACTTGTGGGTCTCTCAACCAATTACCCTTGTCATATAATCCTTCGCCTATCTTTAGATGGGGAGCCTTGGGCACTAACTCTTTTTCCTTTGATGCTTGATTAGTTGACAACATCAACTGTTCTAAAAAATCATCACAAACACTCCTCTCTGAATAGTTAACCTTACCAGAAAATTGTCTTTTAGGAGCCATTTTGAAAATGCAAGAAATGAATGCCACTCTTAAACAACTCTGCGAAGAATCAATTATCTAATTTAGAACATTGCACAAGAATTGCTACACAAAAATACGAGAGAACCTGTTCTTTGCTTGAAGGAATTTGCTCTGCAACTGAACTGACTTGCTCTGTATCTGAGGAAAACAACTCTGCGTCTGCTCTTCTGCAAAATCCTTTAAAAGATATCTTTACCCATTTTTTAGGAAATCAAATATTTGTACTCAGGGCCTTAACTATAACATTGATTCTGCATGCTTCGGCCATCCCTTCAAAATTGAATTCATACAAGAATTCGTATTTTTCGCTCCAATGGGTCACAACATTCCTGCAAGTGTTTCATTTTGCTCTTTCGCAACTTCGCGAAGCATAACTATCGGGCAGCTTGGTCCTACGAAATAACGCCAACCGTTCGATCAAAAGAAACTTGATCGAGCGTTAGGTTAACTGACGGCTTTAGCTTTACTCTCGGTCCCGCTTTTCTATTGGCTACATGATACCACGCGGCATCCAACCATTGGCCTTGAAATTCCCTTCACATTCCACTTGATATTGGCCACATGTCTTTCTTTCATACCGCCGGTTCCACCTTGGCGGGCCCACACTTTCTTCTTAGACCACGTGTTATCATGACACGTGGACGGCTCGCGTTCACTCTCACTATTTCACGGGGTATAAAGGACGAGTATCTTACCCTTGTGAAATAGTGTGGGCCATCGGATCATCTCTTAAGCTGATCGGCTTTTAATCCTTTGAAAAGGCTCTCAGGAGGGGTGGGCCCACTGACTCATCATGAACACCTGGCCCCCAGTCACTTTCGGAGATGACTTGTCACCTTCTTATTTGCCAAAAGGAAACCATGGGGCCCCACCTTTTTCATAACAGCTATATCCTCCAGGTCATCATCATGACACATGGACGGCTCACGTTCACTCTCGCTATTTCGCGGGGTATAAAGGACGAGCATCTTACCCTTGCGAAATAGCGCGGGCCGTCGGATCATCTCTTAAGCTGATCGGCTTTTAATCCTCTAAAAAGGCTCACAGGAGGGGTGGGCCCGCTGACTCATCGTGAACACCTGGCGCCCAGTCACTTTTGGAGCTGACTTGTCACCTTCTTATTTGCCAAAAGGAAACCACGGGGCCCCACCTTTTCATAACAACTATATCCACCAAGTCATCTCCACCTGCGACTTGACTCACCTCTGGGGCCCACCTTTTAGCCTTTAATCCTGACCCACTGACTGTTGTGACTTGTGCCATGTGCCGCCAACTTACTCACTGTCAACCACCAGCTGGACCGTCTATGTGGCATGCCATGTGTTTTTCGCAACTTCGCTGGTTTTAAACTATGCGTAACTTCACCTAGCGAAATAACGTGAGCCGTGGATCCATCCGCGAGATGCGCACTAGTTACTGGGCCCGACAACTTTAGAAGAAAAACATATAAGGCATAAGATTTTTGATTAATTAACATAACCGCCTAGGCAAACAACAAGGGGGGACACTTCCTACGACCCCATGACCCATTACTTAAGTGAATAAAGTAACAAAATATTAGAAACCAGAGGTTTTAGAATGAAACACAAGAGGATTTAAAATCAAAAACCCTTAAACCCTTGAGGTCTAGAACAAAGCTGAAGCATTTGGAACTACACCTTATTCAAAAATTCAACAAAACCATAGCCAATCATGGGAAAAGAAAAACCCATTTTAATCAGTGATAACAACAAGCATGGTTAATGAATTTAAAGCAAAGAAAGATAAAACCATAGTTAAGTGATCTATCGCCTCCTAGTAAATGCAAGTACGAATTTTTCTCTCAGATCTGGTTAAGCTACATGATTCCATGATTATGCTAGAAAATATGCTAAAATGATGTAATTAAGCTATGATAATAATGCTCAAATGATATGCTAAGAGATATATGCCTATAGTAACAATGCCTGAAATTCAAATGAGATGGGATGATTATTTCTCCAAAATGGGGTCTATTTATAAGATTTCCAAGGCCAAGGGTGAGGTGGCAGGAATCAACGGTAAAGATTAAGTTTGAAAATATCAATGGTGAAATTGGAGGAGGTTGGAAAAGAGGTTGGATGAAAGGGAACATTTGCCATCTCTATGGTGACAAGTGTCAAGAGGCTTCTAAAAGAGGTTGGATGAAAGGGAACATTTGTCACCTCTATGGTGACAAGTGTCAAGAAGATTTGCTCATGAAAGAGTAAGTGTCTAAGGAAAGGGGACATGGTGGTTAGGATGTGCAAGCTAGGATGGGGTTAATTAAACTCGAGGTTAGATGGAATGAGTTAGGTTTTGAAGGGGTTAGGTTAGGTGGTTAGAAGTTATGAGAATTTGAATTTAAAAATTCAAATAATAGGAAAAGGCTAATTAATCTCAATAACTCATAAATTGATTTGTTTTAATTAATTAGAAGAAATGAATTTGATGATGAATTTGATGGGGGAATTAATTAATTTGAATTAATTAATCAAATGGGATTATGAAAATGAACTTATTAAATAAATCCTTAGATTTATTAATAAGTAGCTAAAAGGGGGAATTTAATCAAATTGCTTAGTGAATTCAATTAAATTAGGAAGGGGGGTTAATTATATAATTGCTTATTTAATTAATTATCTTCAGACCATTTTTTAGGTGTATACATTTTGCCCCTCTTTGAAGCGAGGTGTGATGATGCGTTGATTCAAAGAATAATCTCATTTTGATGATGATATTGGTTCAATAGGATGTCCCAGCTCTTGGTTGCGATATGATGATGCCCCCTTGGGAGATCAATTGAGATAATTGATTTTTGGATTTTTTTGCGAAATTGATGTTCTGATTAGAAATGATTTGATGTCTGCAACTGTGGTTGATGAAAATGCGAGATCTACAATTGTGGTGATGTGGTTCTTGATGATTGATAAAGCTTGATTGATTTGATCAATAAGATTGAGATTCAATCCGGTTTCAAGAATGACACCTCCTATATTAGACAAAGATGATCAAAGCGTCTGGTTTCAAGAATGATATATCCTGTATAAGACATGATCAGAATGTCTGGTTTCAGGAAAGATTCATCCTGTATAAGACATGAGAAAATTGATTTAGATGTGATTGATTGATAGAATTGATAAGATTGATTGGATAAATAACTGACAGTTTGTTGATATCAAGTTGCATAAAGATTTAGATATGCTGATGTTGGTTCTGTTGAGAGGGTGAATCATCAGTCTGATTGTGTATACACTTGTGATGATACCTTGATGATTCCTGCAATAGATTTAACCTTGGATAAAAGAAGCATGCGGGATCCCATGCAAGAATGAAATGCAAGCTAAAATGCAAAGCTACGACCGGACCAGTCACTGGATTATTGTATTTTTGTCATCATTGAGCTTTTTAAAATGTGGGAAGTGAGTGCAAACATTGATGGTATAATTAAACCATGATGACCTGAGCAGTTCTTTCCTAGATTTTGATATGGAAAGTTAGCACAAGCATCGAGGTATAATTAAACCAAGATGACTAGAGTGTTGCTTGCATAAAACAGGAAGTATTAACCCTTTCAATACATAAATCGGAAATGTCTTCAATGATACTCTAATGATCATGTCTCGAGACAAATTTGCACATATTAATGATTATATTTCAGACAACAGACAAGAAAATTATCATGTTTCTTCCTTGTTCCTCTAGTCAAAGACATCCTGGAGTCACTCAAAAATCATGATAGCGAAAATCAATTATAGAAAAGTTGAACAATCATGTTAAAATCATTATCCGAAAGATATCATCCATTGAAAAGTGTGTGATGTGCTTAGACTGACTTTGTGATAGTTCGATGGTTGATAATTTGATCTCGTGTTCAATGTTGGACATGTCACATTTTTCGCTTGATAAGAGTTGTCTAACCGTTTGTTCTACATGTTTGATTAAGCTCAGAGTTGATAAAAAAATTTGCCCCGAGCTAAGTGCAGGATTTTGCCCCAAGCCTAGAAACAAATTCGTTATGATATACCCAATGATCCAAACCATGGCAAGAAGCCACTCGGGATGCCTATGTATGTACAAAGGCTTTTATGATGCATATGAACAATGCTAATGGAAAATGAATGCAAGCGGAAAGATGCATGAACTAATAGATGGAAGAGCTAGCTGACAGATAGCGCTTGTTTGCCAGGTTTTCACCATCTATTTTTATTGCACTTTTTTCTCATATTTGATTTTTTTTAGATTTTCTACTTTTTCACTATTTTTGGATTTTTTTGCTTTTTCACTGTTTTTGGATTTTATTTTTTATTTTTTTTTCATTGTTTTTTTTTATTTTTCTGCTTTTTCACTATTTTTTTTATTTTTCTTCTTTTTCACTATTTTTGGGTTCTTCAAGTTGATCTTCATCCTGTGTTGATTGTTGATATGCTCCTAATCCAAATACTATTGTGATCACAAATGGACCTAACCAGTTTGGTTCAAACTTTCCTTTATTTTCTCGATCTATCTGGTTGTGTGGATTTTCTTTTAGTACTAGTTCCCCTACTTGAAAGATTTGTGGTTTGACTCTGTGATTATAGCTCTGGTACATTCTTTGTTTATATACCTTTAAATGATCAAAGACATTTTTTCTTCGCTCATGGATCAGTTCTAACTCTTGTAATCTAGATACTCGTTCTTCATCTGGGATGAGACCTTTTAATGATACTCATAGAGAAGGTATCTCTACTTCTATTAGCAATATTGCTTTCGATCCATAAACAAGAGAGAAAGGTGTGGCACTTATTGGTGTGCGGATACAAGTACAGTAGGCCCATAGAGCAGGGTTTAATTGAATATGCCAATCTCTTCCAGCATCATTCACTATCTTTTTAAGGTTTTTAAGAATAGTTTTATTTGATCCTTCTGCTTGCCTATTTCCCTGTGGATAGTAGGGTGTGGAAAATCTATGCTAGATCTTGAATTTCTCACATAGCTCTTGTGCATCCTCATTCTTGAACGGTCGCCCATTATCAGTGATAATGGTCATGGGTATTCCATAGCGATAGATGATGTAGTTCAAGATAAATGCAACAATTTGTTTTCCTATGATATTTACGAGAGGTACTGCCTCAATCCATTTTGTGAAATATTCTATAGCTACAAGGATTAATTTCTGACCATTAGGTGAAGAAGGATTTATTTTTCCCACTAGATCAAGACCCCATTGACAAAAAGGCCAAGATGTTGCCAAAGCATGAAGTTCTTGTGCTGGTGCATGAATTAAATTCTCATAGATCTGACATTGTTTGCATGTTCTAGCTATCTGAAAAGAATCTCGTTCCATAGTCGACCAATAATAGCCCAAGCGTATGAGTTTTTTTGAAAGGGTAAGACCACTTGAATGAGTGCCACAAATGTCATTATGGACTTCATGTAAGGCCTTCTCAGATTCTTCTTGTTTGAGACAACTTAAAAGAGTAGCGTCTAGACCTCGTTTAAATAGGGTATCTGCGACAAGAGTAAAATGGGAGGATTGGCAAATAAAGTTTCTCTTTTGGTTCTTCAATAAGTCGAGAGGTAAGGTGTTATCTTTCAGGTATGTGTAAGTTTGGCCACAGTGGGAGGAATCATGCCCCACAAGGTGACAAATAGTTTGGGAATTAGGATAATTATGAGCAGGGTAAAACAACTCTTCCACCAAGAATTCATAATGCTATTGATTTTCCCGTGTCTAAAGTAGAGAAGCAAGTGTAGCTCTGGCATCTACTCCTTTGTTGTCATTTCTTGGAATCTGCTGGAAAGTTATTTCTACAAATTATTTCTTGATATCATCAACCATCTTTTTATAAGGCATTAATTTTTCATCCTTTGTTTGATAGTCATCATTAATTTGATTGATGATGAGCTAAGAGTCTCCAAAGATTTTAATTTGTGTAATATTCCATTCTATAGCCATTTTGATACTTGTAACCAAAGCTTCATACTCTGATGTGTTATTGGTGCATGGAAAGCTTAATTTGTATGCTTTTGGGATTGTATGACCTTGTGGTGTGATGAATAGAATACCTGCTCCTGATTCATATTGTGTTCCATTTTTTATGCCTGCTCCTGGATTGATATTTGGGTGATGTATTGTAAGATATGGGTCAAACCCTGGAATGTATGCATATGACTAGGTAAAATTGATTTGTCTCCTTTTGAAGGGTTCCAAATATTGCTGCCTTGCTATTTCTGATAGAGAAGTTGCTGGATATAGATCAGTTGTGCCAATGATAGTTGCCACTATTGTTTCCATTAGGATAGATGACCTTTCTTGATAAAATTCAGGTAAGGTATCAAATCTCCCATCTTTCGGCACCTCAATGAGGTTTTCACCGTTAGATACATCCTTTATTTTTACTTTTTCTTGATCTAATGTTGCCAAGAAATGGTTTTCAGCATTAGACTTGGTATTGTTTTCTTTATTTTCATTTTTGCGACTAGGAGATTTGGCACCCATTTGACTTGAAGATACATTGCTGAAATTCCTGGTGAGAGTTGGTGTGGGTTCGATTTCATTAAGATATAAAGATATGGCATGGTCATTAGGAATGGTATCCATGGTGGTATGTCCTTCATTTTCCCAGTCCATAGGTTTAGGATGAATTAAGGATAAAGGATCCTCATGTTGAATTATGTCAAAGGTATTAGGGGTCATGATAGAAATGTCAAGGCTTTCAGTATGTATTTCCATGTCTAGAACGATACTCTTATCAAAATGACCTAGTGCAAGTAGCTCCTGATCGTCCTCAGTTAAGTTCATGTCAGCCAAATGCCGTGCCTATGAAGCGTATACCTATAGTTGTAACACAAAACACTCAATAGATCATTACAAGCATGGTTAATGAATTTAAAGCAAAGAAAGATAAAACCATAGCTAAGCGATCTATCGCCTCCTAGTAAATGCGAGTATGAATTTTTCTCTCAGATCTGGTTAGGCAAATTCTAGTGATTTGACTACACATAGATGGAGGATTTAAATGATAAATGATACATTTAAGCTAGCAATGATAATGATTAAGCTACATGATTCCATTATTATGCTAGAAAATATGCTAAAATGATGTAATTAAGCTATGATAACAATGCTCAAATGATATGCTAAGAGATATATGCCTATAGTAACAATGCCTGAAATGCAAATGAGGTGGGATTATTATTGCTCCAAAATGGGGTCTATTTATAAGATTTCCAAGGCTAGGGGTGAGGTGACAGGAATCAACGGTCAAGATTAAGTCTGAAGATATCAATGGTGAAATTGGAGGAGGTTGGATGAAAGGGAACATTTTCCATCTCTATGGTGACAAGTGTCAAGAGGCTTCTAGAAGAGGTTGGATGAAAGGGAACATTTGTCATCTCTATGGTGACAAGTGTCAAGAAACTTTGCTCATGAAAGAGTAAGTGTCTAAGGAAAGGGGACATGGTGGTTAGGACGTGCAAGCTAGGATGGGGTTAATTAAACTTGGGGTTAGATGGAATGAGTTAGGTTTTGAACGGGTTAGGCTAGGTGGTTATAAGTTAGGAGAATTTGAATTTAAAAATTCAAATAATAGGAAAAGGCTAATTAATCTCAACAACTCATAAATTGATTTGTTTTAATTAATTAGAAGAAATGAATTTGATGGGCAGAATTAATTAATTTGAATTAATTAATCAAAGGGGATTATGAAAATGAACTTATTAAATAAATCCTTAGATTTATTAATAAGTAGCTGAAAGGGCGAATTTAATCAAATTGCTTAGTGAATTCAATTAAATTAGGAAGGGGGATTAATTTTAAATAATTGCTTATTTAATTAATTATCTTAAGATCATTTTTAGGTGTATACAGATATCAAGAATTTTCATCTCAAGAGGAGTCATTGAATCTTTTCGTTGAGCTTGAATGTCATATATTTCTCTCTTGAGAACTTGGATTTGTTGAGGCAAGGTAGTCATGGGCTTCTTACTTTTGTCAGAATTTTTAGAAGAGTTTCTAGTTTGAATAGGCATTTTTATTGACTAATGTGACTTAGAGTTGTTTGTGATGCAGAAGTCAAGATCAAATTTGGAGCTAGTTGTTCATTTAACATATTGATTAAGAGAAGAAACTAAGATTTAGTCTGGTTTCAGGAAAGATCTATCCTGTGTAAGAAGTTTATCTAAGTTGATTTGAGAGAAGTGACTAAGACTCAGTCCAGTTTTAGGAAAGATCTATCCTGTGTAAGATGTTTATCTAAGTAGCCTAAGTTTGATAAGTAGTTGATTGAATTAGCTGAAAGATGATCGAAAAAATCATGCAACACAAATAGCAGAGGTACACTATTTTGATCTATTTATGCTCAGGATGATGATAACCAATTTAATGCTTGCTATAGACTGTTTTAGGCAAGTTTGACTATTCTAGACTGACAAAATCAAAGATTTGTACAATAGGTTTTACAGGCCTAAACGACAATTTAATAGCTTTAGGATGATGAAAATAGTGTCTCATACGAGTTGCTACCTAAGATCGCACAACAGATGGGTATGTCTGAAATGACAAACTGATCAATGCAATGGTTTATCATACGACATAGGATGCAGGCTCAAATGATTATTTCCTAAATAGGATGACATATAATCATGTATCATACGACATAGAATGCAGGCTTAAATGACAAAATGTTAGGATTGATGGAATCTTGTACGAAAATATGTATGTAGCAGGATGATAAATCAGAAGACTCATATGACTATTTACTGGACAAACGCAAAATTCTGAGTTTTCAATGACTAAGTATGACCAGTTTTGAGGCGGACTGAGTTTTCACTGAATGACGATGACCAGTTTAGAGGTAGATTGAGTTTCAACTAAGATAGGCTAGTTTTGACATGGACAGAGTTTCGACTAGGGTAGACTAGTTTTGACACGGATAAAGTTTTGACTACGATAGACTAGTTTTGACACGGATAGAGTTTCGATCACTGAATTTGTTTCTTGTTTTCTCTAGTTTTGGTATTCTAGTTTTAGGTTTGAGGGATGAAAACACGTAATATGAATAATAATTTCAATCACAACATGCAAACCCTACGGAAATTAGTGAGAGAAGAAAACCTTTGCTTGTAGACTCAGGTACACACCTAATAGCTAATCAAAATACGACCGCTAAGTCTCATGCAATGGATTATCAATGTCGTATTAGTCGACTCCAAATGCTAATGGGGGCACAAAATGACAAGTATCTTGGGAGAGTTACTATCTCTCTTGCACAAAGATTATCCCCCCTTTCGGAGGTGAACCGGGTAGCTTCTAATTTTAATTGGAATTAGTAAAGGATATGTTCAACACGTCAAGGTATAAACTCAATTAAGAGGTCTCCCAGCCTTGAAAACCAAGGCTTAATATACTCGAGGGTATAGAGAAGAGCTATTCTCGAGCACTTTCATTGACTTGATTTTCATCAAATCATGTTTTTTTTATAGTGAGTTGGAGTACTTGGCATTTAGTCGTTCCCACTTGGGTCGTTCCCCTCTCACTGGCCATAATGGCTTCAAGTTATTAGCTCCTCGGGAGGGCAAGCCCGCTAAAGATATACAAATCTCAAAATTAAAGAAAATTCCTCAAGGGTCTAGATTTTTGATTGTCTCTATAGACAAGAGCATACTCTCCTACCTCTCAGAATTTTCTTAAAACACGAAATACAGATGTGTTCTTTAACCAGATAGAAAGTTAGTTGCCTAAAAATGAATTTAAAGAATACACGATGTTTGGTCGATTCTCCTCAGGCAACCTGCAAAGACAATGAATCAGTAGTCATATTGTCTTTGTGCGAGAAGCGTATTCTTTGATAGGCGTTCTGCAAAAACTGATTAGGCCATAAAAATTTCTTAGATAGACTGATAACAAGCCCAGGTCAGTGTTAGTATAATCAAAATCTAATAGAGAACCTGAAGAATGAAATCTACTTTTCTTTTTTTACCAAATAATACAGATCCGTATGGCAATTTTCACCGACTCGTATGATAATTCATACAGGATCATACAATAATTGCAGTTTGTCATCTGACACTGTGGGAAAACTCATACGACAATTCACAGAAACTGTATGGACAAAAATCCGAAAAAATAAAAATCTAAAAAATAAAAAAAAGTTAGTCTCCAAGGCCGAAAAATGTTGTCTTCTACCCCACAATGGGCGCCAGAAATGGGTGTGTGAAAAAGTGAAATAAGTCTATAAGCTGCAAGACACAACACATCATTTAATCAATTAAGTGATTACATGTATAGTTAGACAAATATAATCATGAATAATAAAACCATAACAAATCGACTAATTGCCTTCTAAAAGATGTGAGTATAAGATTGCTCTCAGATTTGTATAAGCAATACCAGTGACTAGACTACACCAAGATGAAGGATTTAATCTATATGAGCATGATATTAAGCTAAATGGATCCAAGCAATCATGGATTCAAGCAATAATAATTGAAATAAATATGCAAAAAGCTAAACTAAGATGCAAATAATCTCAAAAAGCAAGCACAATATATTCAATGACTCAAGAGAAAAAAGTGTATAATAATAAATCTCCAGGGTGTTTTGAATGAGAGCTGAAGGCTGAATTTATAGAAATCACAAGAAAGATCAAGAAAAAGCACAATTTAGGATTAATTGAAAAAATTGAGAAATCAGATTCAATTAACCTTGAGATAGATTCCAATTATAGTTTAATTGAAATGCATTCAGATTATAAGTTCAGGTTGCATTGGTGATAGAATTAAATTAATTCCATGCAATCGAGATAAAAATAGGTAATTCTTTGATTTACTCAAGAAAAGAGTCTTTTCAATGCAACTGAACTTCTTTTTCTCAAAAGCTTTGAGTTCCAATTTTAGAGAATGATTAAATTCCTTTTAATTTCTTTTTTGATTTCAAGTCCTCAATTTAGAAAAAAGAAATAATATCTCAAGTTTGATTTCTCTTTCAATTCAATTCTTTTATTTTATTTTCAATTTAACTCTTGCTTTGTGATTAATTCCTTTTTTTATGATTAAATGGCAAATTTATTAATTAATTAAATATGCTAGGATATTTAATAAATTAAACAGGATAATTGATCAAAATGGTTTATTGGAATGATTCAATTAAGTAAATAAATATTTAATTAATATAGAGTTATTGATTTGCCATGTGACATTTGATGATTAAAGAATTAATTAATGTGCTCAAGATTGATTTAATTGCCTTTGGTTAGGACCTTGGTGATGTTGTTGAGATTAGGGGCCCATGGTTTAGGTGAGCATTTTTAGGGTATTACACATCTAAGACTGGACATAGTCTGGTTTCGAGTATACTACACTCTATATAAGACACATAATAATATTTGATAAGGACCAATGATAATTTTGATGTTGATTGATTGATAAGACAAGTTCACCAGTTTGAATGCTTGGTTGATTGAAAAGTTGATCTGTTAATGTGTGATTTGTTAAGCATAATGTTTTATTGTGTTATGTGTTTGATGTCCGCTCAAATGTTTGTCTATGTACAAAAGAGCCAATTTATTGATGGAATGAAAATGATTGTTTTTGGATTTTGATGTTTTCCAATTTTTAGGGTTTTGAACTTTTTGATTTTTTTGTATTTTTTTTAGGACATTTTACAAATGTTTTTAGATTATTTCAGGATGTTTTTTAAATGATTTTTACTTTTTCAGGATGTTTTACAATTTTTTATAATTATTTCAGGATGTTTTTTGAATGTTTTTGGGATTATTTCAAGTCATTTTTCAATTTTTTTATTGATTTTTTTAGAACTATTTGATTTTTAGTGATTTTTTTAGGACATATTTGATTTTAATGGAATTTTTTTCAAGACTTTATTTGATTTTTAGGGATTTTTTATGATTTTTCCCCTAGTGTCTAGCAAGACAAGGAATGTGACAAATGGATAAATAAGCTTGTTGAAATGTTGGTGGATATATGGAAGATAGAGGCTATTTGTGATGGAGACAAAGGATTCAATTCCCAAGGGCTATTGTGCGATGGGATAAGGAACTGGATATGACAATGCAAAACAATAGAATGGCATGAGGGATATGTCAAGAGGTTATTGAAATCGTGTTTTGTATTTTGCGTCCTTATGTTGGATCAAGATCAAGGGATGAAAAAGAGTGTATGGACGGTGATAGGATAAGGATAGGATAAGAAAGATAAAAAATGAATAAGGGATATGGATTGAAGGTTGTGATAGGCTAAGGGATAGTGAGAGGAGGTTGTCATAACCCAAGGATTGTGGATGAAATGTTGTAATAAGCCAATGGATAAAGACCAAAAGCTATGATAGACTGAAAGTTATGAATAGGATGCATACCACTCATGAAGATCCTCAGCCTTGTCAAGACCATAGGTGAAAAAGGGGATATGAAGATGAGGGATAATAGGATAATGGAGGGTATGATAGGGGTACGATAGGATATGACATGATAATGGAGCAATGAAGGGCAAAAAGGATATGATAGGATAAAACTTGGCCCCAAGTATGGTATGCAAGAAGTTCATGGATTACACATGATGCCTGTTTGCAAGGTTTTCATCATGGTAATTTACCAAGGATCCTTTTTCCCGGGTTTTCACCAGAGGACGAACAATTTTTCTTTACTATTTTCCTTTTTCTTCAATTTTTTTTTTGTATTTTTTCAATTTTTCTTTTTCATTTTTTTGACATATTTTACTTTTCAGTAGAGGATGGACACATGACCTAGGGATAGAAGAAAGACCCATGTATCTTGTTTTTTGTATGGTAGCCTTGAAAAATGGACCATGACTATTAAAACTATGCTTAAAGACATTGGTAGGATAAGGACATGGAAATGAAATGGGACTAAACTAAGGCATTATGCAAAGGATTGCATAAGATGGATGAAAGGATGGAAAAAAGGTGTTGGATAATGGATAGGGTATTGGAAGAATTATGTTTGAGTGGATGGAAATGCTGGTAAGATCAACATTAGCACACATCTTGAGGGGTGATCAACTGATGGAGGGAAAGTGGATCTCAGATTTTGAGATTTTGATGGAGGAAAGGCCATGGATTTTGGGACATAAGGACCCAAAACGGATGAAGGAGGAGATGGATGAATAGACTTGGAAGGTTTGGATGAAGGAATAGAAATTTTGGATGCCAAGTTCGATGCTTCTTTTGACTGGTCATGTGCTTCAAGGAGCCGCTTAGGAATCCACATGGTTCTTGATTTTTCATTCTTTTGTAGTTCCTTGGAACACATTGCTTGCATAAGGGATTTTGAAACCCATATCGATTTTGACTTTTCTTTCTTTTGCTCATTGGACCTTTGTGGCCTTTTGAATTTATTTTTATTTTTATGAATCATATTGTTCTTTGCTTTGACATGTCGATTAGATTGGACATGTTGATCGTTGACTATATATGTATTATTGGACTTATGACCTTTATGCTTGGCATCCAAATTGCTTGAAAGGGGAAAATAATGTGAGGATGGATAAGAATTATATGAAGGTATTTTAAAGGGATGGAAGGTTCTCAAAGAAGTGTGCCTTTTCTAACCTTGCATAGGGGATGAAGGGATATAAGGACCTAAGATGGATGGAAGGGATGAAGGGCTATGTGTATGTTTGGATTTAAGTTTGATAGGGATGCCAACATCTTGAGGAATTTCATTGAGGCCATGAACATTAATATGGTCTTTTATATGGAGGGGTTCTTTCTTGTGAAGGTATAACCCTTTGCGTTTATTAACATTTTGACCCATAGGATACTCTTTTCTTTGGGAAGAAGATGCGAGCACATTATGAGGTGGATATGATATGCTAGGAATGATGGGATCATTAAGTGGATGAAACTATACTAAAGTGGAGGAACCCATTGTGCATGTAGTGGGTTCATGAACATATTGCATCAACATGTTAGAATCATGAGGGGGATTAGGATCACAAGAGGGATTAGGATCGTGTTGTGGACATGGATTGATGGCAAGCTCTTCATGAGATGGAATTGGAGGAATAAGGGGATCATCAAAAGAAATGAGATCTTGGAGTATATATGGAGGATTAGGACATGGAGATGGAAGAACAAGGGAATCTTGTGAAGGATTTAAAGGGATGAAAGGATCCCGAGATGGACATGAATCTGGAAGGATACTCTAATCTTGACAAGGAGGAAGATCATTAGATTCCTCTTTAAATATTTTCTACTCTTGACTTTCAATGGGATCATCGGAAAGGATGGAAGGGATATTTTGACCTTTCACAAGGATTTGAGTGTCAACAAGAATTTGGATAAGATGGTTAGGAATGGGGGAGTCATCATGGGTGTCTTGGAAGATGGGATCCTGGTCAACAATTAGATGGAATAATAAGGTTGAAGGATCTTGATCTTGATTTTTTTTAGTACCCATTTCTTTGTGCTCTAAATTATCCTCTTGACATGGGGTTTGACTTTGGATATGCATGAGGGATTCTAACAAGGAATCAATGCTTTGACATGAGGGAGATGGACTTTGAACATGTGTGGAGAATTCTTGCAAGGAATAAATGTTTTGATACAAGGAAGATGGACTTTGAATGGGGTCCTCTACAATAGGTTTGATTGGAAATGAAGCACATGGTGGCATTGGATCTAGCATTTTTGGAGAATGATAGGGACTTGCATCATGAATTGGATCATCTTTTCAATCAATTGTGGATAGCCCTTGGGGAATTTCATCCTTGGGTGAGTCGTTTGATGTGGATGATTTAGAAGACTCTTGTAGATTTTCAAAAGGTGTAGGAATAGATTTCACTAGAGAGTCAATTTGTTTATGATGGGATGGTAAGCCATTTCTAGACATGGGTAAACAATTTTGATCTTTCTTAGAAGAATCATTTAGGATTCTCTTTAAGAGTTGTGTAAAAGAGCTACCTTTCTTGGAAGATGAATTTGAATCCTTGAGAGGTTTTGACATGGTTATGTTTGGATTTTGGACTTGTTTGAAAGTGATTTGGTTTTGGTTTGGTGTGATGTTTTGAATTGGATTTCGATTGAATTGTCCTGACATGTTTAAATTTTTGCTTGGTGTGTGTTGCAACTTTTGTTTTTGAACATTTGGTTGTGTTTGTTGATGCCGATTTGTTGACTGATGTTGTTGTTGTCGATAATCCATAGTTGGCTGAATGAATTGTTGGCATTGTGTGTTTGGTTGAGCATATTGTTGAAATTGTACCTTTGATTGTGTTGGTTGGACATGTTGTACTATTAGCTATGTATGTTGAGCCTTTAGTTGTGTTGGCTTGAAATGTTGGATGATTGGTTGTTGTTTCAAGATTTGATTGAATGAGGTTTGATTGAATGAAGTCTGACTTGGGATTTGGTCAAAATTTGTGCTTGTTGTTTGAAATTGTTTCATCATCTCTATTTGAGTGAGGACAGATGGTATATCTAATCATTCGATGAGAAATTTTACATCAATGGGCTCAATATTTAGATTTGGACCTTGAAATTTTTGAAATAGTTTGGACGTTTGGGACCTAATCTTTGCATGGTTTTTTTATTTTTTGTTCCAAGATCTCTTTTTCTCGAGCTAGTTTTTCCTCTGGTTGTCGTATTTGGACACTTGTTTCATCACAAAAAGTTTGATCAACATTTCCTTGTTGTTGAGTTGTATAGAATTGTGATTTCCTTGGATTAAAAATTGATTGCACATTGTGCTATTCATTGGACCAATCATCGGTTGATATGACAAACTTTATTGCATCATAAGATCTTGGAATCTTGTTTCAATGGACATGTCGCTATGCAATATTTTTGGGAATTTTGATTTTTTTTAAATGATAATTATATTCAAATAAGTGAAATGATAATTCAACTTATGTTTTTGTTGTTTTAGAAATTTTGGAATGACAAGGGTATGCAACTAAGTGCAACCTAGATGATTGACAATGCAACTTATGTTTTTGGTCTTTTTAAAGATTTTGGACAACCTTTTGAAATGAAAACCTAAAGATGTGAACCTTAGGAAATTGAAATGAAGTCTATAGATTGAAAGGACAAAGGAAAAAATTACAATAGGATAAATTGACAATGTCTCACCTATACACTTGGATACTAAGCTAGGTTTGACAAAATGATGTTGATAAAAAAATGACAAATGTTGGAAAAGGTCAAGACTTCTTAACTATGACTTAGGATTTAATCTAAAGTTTTGATTTTTTAAGTTTAGAAAAACCTAATTTTGAGACTATTATGCAAGAGGATAATGATAATGACAATGACCTATGGATATGAACCCAAGATATGATATGAAAATGACCTCAAAATGTGTTACGACAAGCTCAAGCTAAGACAAGACTAGGGTTTGGACTATGCAATGATAAAGCCAATGTGATATGGATATGTGAGGACCAATGAATTTGGAAATGCAAAATGCAACTTAAGCCAAGACCTAATTTTAGTATGACAACGATAATGAAAAAATGTCACCTAAGTGAAAACCTAGCTTGGGTATGACAATGCAATGAAGACTTAGGGAAATGATTTTATGTTGGTACTATGGATGACTTCATCATGTGTTGTATTGGTTTTGTCATTAATGTCAACACTTATCTTTCTGAAGGTCTACATTATTGATTTGGCATTCTGGTTATATTGGTTTATTGTTGGACCAACACATTGTGGTCCCAACATGGATAGTGGCTTATTAACAGTCACCAGTATATGGTTCACCGATAGTGATGATGACTTGTTATCATCTGGAGATCATTTGGTTATTTTGAAGACATGGATTGGATGTTTGGATTTGGTGTTTTTCTTATTGGTCTAATCGGGTTCACATATTTACCTTAACCGGTAGATAGGTCTAGGTTATGGACCGGTACAAGATATCATGTTCCAGATCAGTATGACACATTTTGGAAATGGTTTATTGATTGGATAATGTGTAATTGTATTGAGCCAACATATTGATCACATCAAGACTTATTTATAATTTATTTAAATGTAATATCTTTAGTGAGCCAACCTTATGATGAGGTCTTAGGGTTTTGTATAAATAATTGTAAGATCTTATTGAAGATCATATTATGAGTGTGTGCGAATATTGAAGAACATTGTAGAGCGAAAATAAGCAGATCCTTGTGCGAATCACGCAGATATTATCTGAAGGTTGAAGGAAAGGTTATGAAGGTGTTTGACACTCATGGTCAGAGCTTAAACTAGTACTGAATCCAGCATTGCAGATGCTATAATGAAGCAGTACATTGTTATTGGATTTAACAATCCAATTGTAGTCAATGTGACTCCTATTTTGTGATTGAGTAGTGAGCTCTAGGCGGTTGGACTTTCTACATGTGCAGACCCCATTATTGTATTCACTTACTATCTGTAGTAGTATCATCTGATTGTGGGTAAAGTTTCCCACCATGGTTTTTCCCCTTACAGGGTTTCCACGTCAAAATATTTGTGTCATGTGTTGTGGATGTTGTTTCTCTTTCTGTTTCATGCATTAAGTTATACCGATACTGCTATAACTGTTAATCTGTTTTACTGGCATTAAGTTTGTTTTACTGACACTAAGTTTTAAGTTGGATTAATTCATTTTGGGTTGTAATTTATTGACAACTGATTCGCCCCCCCTCTCATTTGTCCTTCCCGGTTCCTAAAAATTGGTCTCAGAGCTTAGTCCTCTTTTTGTAGAAGCCTAACAACTTGAGGAGATCCTATGGCAGCAAATATTTTCAGGAAGGACAGTCCTAAACTTTATGGAACTAACTATGGTATATGGAAGATTAAAATGGAAACATATTTGAACTGCATTGGAAGAGATATATGGAATGTTACAAAGAATGGCTATTTTGGTCCTACTCTGAATAATCCTCATCCACCGACATTGCCTAAAGACTTGGAGAACGATTGTAAAGCAATAGAAGCACTTATAAGCGCATTATCAGATCAACAAATCATGGGATTATCATACCAATCTAATACAAAACCTATTTGGGATAAACTAGAAACATTGAATGAAGGAGATACCACTGTCAAGATTGCAAAATTGGAATGTTACCGGGTCAAGTATGAAAACTTAAAAATGGAAGAGGATGAAAGATTTTTTGCATTTACGGAAAGAGTTAATGAAATTGTTTTAGGAATACAATGTTGTGGAGGATCTTTAAGTGAAGATGAAATTGTTTCTAAAGTTTAAAGAGCTTTACCACTGGCTTACAAAATGAAAGTGACAGCTATTAATGAGTTGAGAACAATGCCTAATACATCAGTTTCTAGAGATACTTTGGTGGGAAAACTTTCAACATTTGAGCTTGAAGAGTTTGGTCATGTTGCTATAGTCAAAACTGATATAGCTTTCAAAGCATCATCATCAACATCATCATCGTCATCATTTGACAAATCTGATTGGAAAGAACTTTATGCAAAAGAACTTGAAGATATTAGAAGAGAACTTGAAGAACTTGAAGCACTATTCACAAGGAAGATGCCTAAAGGTCAAACAGGAAGTAAGTACGAAGGTAAAGCACCTTTCAAATGTTTTAATTGCAATAAAGTTGGTCATATGGCATCTAGCTGTCCTGATAGACATGAAAGACTAAGAGAGGAAGCAAAAAGAACATATAAGCCTAACCCTGAATATCATAGATACAGATTTAAGAAAAACAAAGATAAGTCATGCTACTATGTAGATGAAGGTGTTACAGATGATTCGGATGAAGATCCAACAGATAGTGTATGGGCATTTGTTGCATTAAAAGAAGATCCACCGACACCTATTGTCAAACCGGTGGAGCAGATAATAGCAGAAAAAATTGAAGCAAAGGATGAATGGATCATTGATAGTGGATGCTCGCATCATATGACTGGTGATAAAAGAAAATTCTTATCATTATAGGAAATTCATGGAGGTCTAGTAAGATTTGGAGATGACAAAGCTTGTTTAATCAAAGGAAGAGGCACTATATCTTTGGATGGTAAGCATAATACTAACAATGTTTATTATGTTGAAGGGTTAAAGCACAATCTTTTGAGTGTTGGTTAGTTAGTGGAAAAAGGATTTCAATTATAATTCAAGAATGGAAAATGCAAAATCATGAACAAAATTGGATTGAAGATTGCAACCGGTAATTAGACTAAAGGTAATATCTTTCACTTGAATACCAACAATAAGACATGTTTGATTGCACACATTGATGAAAGTTGGCTATGGCATAAAAGAATATGTCATGTGAATTTTGATTGCATTGTAAAGATCAGTTCAACTAAGGCAATAAGGGATTTACCTAAGATTCTAAAACTTGATAATTTGGTATGTAAGGAATGTCAAATGGGAAAGTGAGTTAGAACAACATTTAAAAACATTTATGAGAAATCCAATAATATTCTTGATTTAATTCATACTGATTTATATGGTCCAACAAGAACAAGGAGTCTTTAGGGTGATAGATACTTTATGCTAATAATTGATGATTATTCTAGAATCTATTGGGTTACTTTTCTCAGGGAGAAATCAGAAGCTTTTGGAAGATTCAAGATATACAAGGCAATGGTAGAGAATGAAACCGACAAGAAAATCAAATGTTTGAGATCTAATCAAGGGGGAGAATTTACATCTAGGAAATTCAATTCATTTTGTGAGGAGAATGGAATCAAAAGACAACTATCAGCACCCCAGACACCCCAACAGAATGGAGTTGTGGAAAGAAAGAACAAAACTATACTGGATGCATCAAGAACCATGATGATGGAAGAAAATCTACCTCATGTGTACTGGAGAGAAATAGTAAATATAGAGGTTTATACTTTCAACAAAGTTCACATCAAAGGTGAAACTCGTAAGACCCCTTGTGAACTATGGTTTGGTCATACTCCTACTCTTAAATACTTCAGAATATTTGGAAGAAAATGCTATATTAGGAGAGATGAGTCTATTGGCAAATTTGATCCTAGAAGTTATGAAGGAATATTTCTTGGTTATTCAACTAGAAGCAAGGCATATAGATGTTATAATAAAAGACTGCAAAAAATCATTGAGAGT
Source organism: Cryptomeria japonica (assembly GCF_030272615.1). Lineage (NCBI taxonomy): Eukaryota > Viridiplantae > Streptophyta > Pinopsida > Cupressales > Cupressaceae > Cryptomeria > Cryptomeria japonica. The sequence goes on from NC_081414.1 coordinate 460,187,861, forward strand.
ACTAATGTGAAGATAGATGAACATTTTAGAGGAGAATCAAGATCTGTAGAACCAACAGTAGAAACGATTTAAATGAATCGACATAGATTGCACCGGTACAGAATGAAGAACCAGTCACACCGGCATCATCAGAAAAATCAACTGTGACTAAAGAACAACAGCCTAAACCCAGGTATGTAAGATTGAATCATTCAGAAAATCAAATAATTGGAAATAAAAATCAAAGTGTTATGACTACAAGAAGATTGGCAAATGAAGAGGTATGTTTAATTTCTCAAGTTGAACCAACATCAGTTGTTGAAGCATGCCAGGATAAACATTGGATAAAAGAAATGGAAGAAGAATTAGAACAAATTGAAAAGAATAATACTTGGATATTAGTTCCCCGACCTAAAGACAAAAATGTAATTGGAACTAAATGGGTATTTAGAAATAAACTTAATGAAGATGGTGAAGTAATAAAAAACAAAGCAAGATTAGATTGCAAAGTTTATTCTCAGAAAGAAGGAATTGATTATAATGAAACCTTTGCACTGGTAGCTAGAATTAAAGAAGTTAGACTATTTCTTGCATTTGTAGCTCACAAGAACTATACAGTTTATCAGATGGATGTAAAATGTGCATTTTTGAATGGAGATCTTGAAGAGGAAGTTTACATTGAACAACCAGATGGATTTTCATTAACAGGTATTAAGGATATGGTTTGCAGGTTAAGGAAAGCTTTATATGGATTAAAGCAAGCTCCCAGAGCTTGGTATGCTAGATTGGATAAATATCTTTTAAAGCTTGGATACACTTAAAGTAATGCTGACAGTAATTTGTATTACAAGGTTACCAATGATGACATTTTGGTTATTGAAGTATTTGTGGATGATATCATTTTGGAGGAGAAGAAGAGTTATGTAAAGACTTTGCTAACAAGATGCAAAAAGAATTTGAAATGTCTATGACTGGAGAGATAAAAAAATTTCTAGGTTTGCAGATTTCTCAAACAAATAAAGGTATATTCATATGTCAAACAAAATACTTGAAGGAGCTCTTGAAGAAATTTGGAATGGAAAACTCCAAACCGGTAAGCACTCCTATGACTACAACAGATAAATTGACATTAAAGGATGATTCCTCACCTATAAATCTAACAAGGTACAAATCTATGATTGGAGGATTACTATATTTGACACAAACCAGACCTAATATAATGAATGCAATGTGTATTGTTTCTAGATTTCAAAGCAATCCTAAAGAAAATCATGAAAGTGCAGTAAAAAGAATTTTTTGGTACTTACAAGGCACAACAAATCTTGGTTTATGGTATCCTAAGGATGAAAATTTTGAGTTATATGCATATACAGACGCAAATTGGGCAGGGGATGTGGATGACAGAAAGAGTACCACTAGTGGTGCGTTCTTTCTTGGTAGAAGATTAATTTCAAGGATAAGCAAGAGGCAGACTTGTACATCATTATCTACAATAGAAGCAGAATATGTTGCAGCAGCAACTAGTTGCACTCAGGTATTATGGATCAAGCAAATGTTGAAGGATATCAAGGTAAAATGCAAAGAACTGGTAATTATTAATTGTGATAATTCAATAGCAATTGATATATCAAAGAATTCGATATTTCACTCTAAAACAAAGCATGTTTCTATTAAGTACAATTTTCTGAAAGAGAATGTTGAAGCAATTGAAGTGAGATTAGTTTATGTGAATACTAAAGAGAAAATTGCAAATATTTTTACACAGCATTTGGCCAAGGAAACATTTGAATATCTTAGAGAGAAGCTTGGGGTAATCACCCCACTTGCAGAGACTTGAATGATGAAGATTGGCATCAAACCGACAGGGACTAACAAAAAATCTTTTTCCGGTCTTGATGAAGGAGAGCTACTGCTCAGGGGGAGTAGTTAGTTGTATGTTATATTTTGATTCTTAACTACTTTGGCATTTGATGTCAAAGGGGGAGAGATATCTATGAAAAAACATTGTACTTTGGGGAGAGATGTATTTTTGGTTTTGGTTATATTGTTTCTATTTTTTGTACAGAACTTTGTATTGATCTATTTTGGGAGATTGTTGGTTTTTGGCATTCTAATTTTGACACTTAGATGTTTTTCCATCTAGTGTTGCCATCAATGCCAAAGGGGGAGATTGTTGGTATTATGGATGACTCCATCATGTGTTGCATTGGTTTTGTCATTGATGTCAATACTTATCTTCCTGGAGGTCTACATTGTTGATTTGGCACTCTGGTTATATTGGTTTATTGTTGAACCGACACATTGTGGTCCCAGCATGGATATTGGCTTATGCACAGTCACCAGTATATGGTTCACTGACAATGATGATGACTTGTTATCATCTAGAGATCATTTGGTTATGTCGAAGACATGGATTGGATGTTTGGATTTGGTGTTTTTCTTATTGATCTAATCAGGTTCACATATTTACCTTAACCGATAGATAGGTCTAGGTTATGGACCAGTACAAGATATCATGTTCCAGATCAGCATGACACGTTTTGGAAATGGTTTATTGATTGGATAATGTGTAAATTTATTGAGCCGACATATTGTATCACATCAAGACTTATTTTTAATTGATTTAAATGTAATATCTTTAGTGAGCTGATCTTATGGTGAGGTCTTAGGGTTTTGTATAAATAATTGTAAGATCTTATTGAAGATCATATTATGGGTGTGTGCAAATATTGAAGATCATTGTAAAGCAAAAATAAGCAGATCCTTGTGCGAATCACACAAATATTATCTGAAGGTTGAAGGAAAGGTTATGAAGGAGTTTGGCACTCATTGTCAGAGCTTAAACTGGTACTGAATTCAACATTGTAGTTGCTATACTGAAGCAGTACATTGTTATTGGATTTAACCATCCAATTGTAGTAAGTGTGACTCCTATTTTGTGATTGAGCAGTGAGCTCTAGGCGGTTGGCCTTTCTGCATGTGCAGACCCCATTATTGTATTCACTTACTATCTGCAGTAGTATCATCTGATTGTGGGTAAGGTTTCCCACCATGGTTTTTCCCCTTACAGGGTTTCCACGTCAAAATCCATGTCATGTGTTGTGGATGTTGTTTCTCTTATGTTTCATGCATTAAGTTATATTGGTACTGCTATAACTGTTAATTTGTTTTATCGACATTAAGTTTTTTTTACTGGCACTAAGTTTTAAGTTGGATTAATTGGTTTTGGGTTGTAATTTATTGACAATTGATTCACCCCCCCTCTCAGTTGTCCTTCTCAGTTCCTAACATTTTAAACCTAAGTGCAAAATGAGGATGCTAAAATGAAAGGTAATGTCTATGTGACCTAAAACCTAGGGTTTGAACTATGCAAAACCTAACCTAAGTGACATGAATTTTTAAACAAGGATTTCCAATGTTTTGAAAAGCCATGCTCAAATGTTGGATGAATACTTGGACATAATTTGGACCTTTGTTTGGACTTTGTTTTGATTTGAAACTTGTGTTTGACTTGTTGGAATTTGTTTGAACTTTGATAACCAAGGTTGTTTGTGATCACTTGTGAGAATTTGTTTTGAGTCACTTTTTGACAAGAATAGAAGACAAAATGTTTGTTTGACTTTGACACAAGACAATCATGCACCTTCGACAACAAATATTAAGGCTAGCAAGGACAATAGCTGTTGGATCTCACTTGGTTTCCCAACTATGCTTACTCAAAGTGGATACTTAGATGCTTGATGACCCCACTGGCTCCACTCCATGACACTCACTTCTCTAGGGCAGCCAAGCATCCGTTCCTATGAAAACTCCCCATGGCAAACTTTGTATCTCTATTAAGAGTCGTAAGAACATGAGATGTCATTAGAGGTCCGACCTATTGTACCAACAACTAGAAGGTTTTTTGGTCTCTAAGAATAAATGTTTTTGGTCAAGGCATCTGTTCGAGTGGCCATACATGTGACATTTTTCTGTATTAAGGAGGCCTCCCAGCCTGTAGAGGTTGTGCTCTACAACTTTTCACATGCCACATAGACACTGAGGGAGACTTACGTCGGTATGACACATCAACACCTGTCGCTTGCAACTTTTTTCACAAATGCATTTTTTTATAGTGGTTCGAAAGTGCTTGGCCTTAGCCCATTACCACTTGGGTCATTCCCTCTCATCGATCCTTAAGGGTTTCTCGGGAGGCAAGCCCTCTAAAGGTTAACACATACAAAGCATATATGAAAACAAAGCAAGCACTTGGTCATTAATCTTAAGAAATTAAAGTGTGAGTTATCCTAGAAATCACAAACACTCAGTTTTTGATAGAATTCTTTGACCGTGTCCTGCACCAAATGCGTTAGTAGTTTCAAGATTATGATCTTTGACACACGAGAATAGAATCCACAAGAGAGAACCTGCACAACCCAAAATTCAAAAGATTAGCTTCCAAGATTTGAAACACTCTCAACAAACAAAACAAACCCTATAGCTAACGGAAAAATCTAACGTAAAACAAACTTTCTAAACTAAAAAAAAAGAAAGAGTGCTTGAAAACAAATCCATCTAACTTGTTAGCATACTATTCTAAGTTAAATTATTTTACTTTAATCTAATTAAATAGAAATTTAAACTCTAGTCTAATTAACAAAACTAATCTAAAACAAATTAACTATTCTAATTAAAATTCAAAACTAATCTAATTAGACAAAACTAAATTAAAATATAATTAAAACTAAAAATCTAAATTAAAAACTAATTTAAAATCTCATGTTAAAAATCTAATTAAAAAACTAAAATTAAAAATCTAATTTAAGAACTAATTAAAATCATAATTTAGAAACTAATTTTAAAAAAAAGTAAACTAAAAACTAAATTAAAAACTAATTTGAAAAAGCTAAATTAAAAACTAATTTATAAAACTAAATTAAACTAAAAGTTAAAAAACTAAAATTTAAAAAAAAAATGAAACTTTAAAAGAAAGCTTTAAGTAGGGAAAGTAAGACCTCACGTGGGCTTTTAAACAACCTCCCTTGTAGGTTTTTTTTAGCAGAAGAAATCTCCACGTAGGAGAAAAAAACATCAACCCCCCTCCAATAGATTTGTGTAACGGTTTTGCAGTGCACAATTAATGTAAAATGTGGAGGTCGAGATAAAGTCGTGGTGGCAATATGACTAGTTTAAAAGAGACTCTTGAGGCAAGTTAGGCGTCGAAGGTGCTCTCACAGACCTGCATGCAAATTGTATGTAAACAAAAACGTATTTTCAACAAACAGTAAGCATATATGTATGCAAAATGTGATAGCCTAAACAAGGCAAAATCTGAAATGTATGAGTCAAAATCTACAATACATGTAAGCATAGATAGGCAGAAAGAATCGTGGAGTCATAGACAATGAAACTTGCGCATTGACTAGATCTTGTAACGTTTTTATCAACCTTTGAGATATATTTTGAATGTATTAGTAGAGTTTGTTGTTTTCAATGTGCTTAGAAGACTTGCAAGTTTAAAATGTATATGGTGTTGGAATGCATTGATACCGGCAGTAAACTGAGAGCAGGGTGAATCAATTTACTAACAATAACAACAATCGATTCAATTATAAACCTTAAACCGGAGCATGACCCAATGAAGAATATAACATGAAGGCACAACACACATAACACCAACATTTGACGTGGAAAACCCGGAAAGGGAAAAACCACGGTAGAAAACCCTACCCACAATCAGATGAATACTTTGTAGTAGTATTGTGAATAACTACAATGGGGGTATGGGGATGACCCTTTGGTGAAATGGTAGAGCTTCTTCCCTGTAGTGCCTACAACCTAGGTTCAAACCCCACGGATTCGTCTCTATCGTATTAACAATAGAGCATGCTTTACCTTGGGGAGAACCTTGGAGAAATAGTGGGGCTTCTTGCCTGTAGTGCTTACATCCTTGGTTCAAACCATAAAGTTTTAAACTACTCGGTTTCCACAAGGAAAATGGCGGACTTTGTGGGAGGAGGTGAGCAGCGAGCAGAAAATTCAAATTTCAAATAGGGTGATGGTGGACTTTATGTGCCTGGTTCTGCACTTGGTGCTGGTGATCATGTAGGTTCCCAAGCCTCCCAGGGTCTTGAGGGGGACAAGGCGACAAATAAATCGGTTGAAGATAAAGATTCTAAAGTAGGGGACCCACATGATAGAGGTAAAGTAAAGAAATGGATGGCTCTATTTGGAGTCAGGCCTTCAGTGCATTCTGGACTTCCAGAAGTTAAAAATCTTTCTAATCCGATGAAAGGGGTTTTTTCTATATCTGTGCTAGATAAGTTGGTTGATTTCTCTGTCTTTGGTCTGGCTATGACTTTGGTTGGGTGATTTTCAGGTTTTAGACCTAACATTGATGTTGTTAAGAACTTTATAAGGAGAAAATGGTTTCTCAAAGGCCAAGTGGATGTGGCGGCTTTGCCTAAGGGGTTTTTCTCCTTTGCTTTTAATAATGAAGAATATTTGAATAAAGCACTCTGTGAAGGTTCATGGATATTTGGCAAGTCAACTTTGGCTTTACAAAAACGAGCTCCTAACTTACCGTTGGATGATTCCTTCTTCATTTCAGCTCTTGTGTGGACACGTCTTCCTAGCCTTCCATTGGAGTTTTGGAATGAGGAGGTTTTTAAAGAGATTGCGGGCTCCTTTGCGGAACTCCTGTCGATCGACCCGATGACTGCAACTAAATCTAGGTTGGTTTTTTCTCGTATTTGTGTTAATGTTAATCAAATGACGAATATGCCTCAATCCATTGAGATTTTGCCTAAACTGGGGAAATGGACCCAAGTGATTGGATATGAATCTCTCCCATTTGTGTGTTTTCATTGTGAAAAGTCGGGTCATTGGGCAAAATCCTATCCTACCAAGAAGGGTAAGAATAGTAAAACTGATAGTAATCCGAAGCAGAAATGGCAAACGAAAGGGAATAATGATGCTCCACCTTCAGAGTTAATCCCTAAGAAGGAAGCGACCGAGTGGGAAAATGAGGAAAATAAGGCTATGAATAATTGTAATTGGATTGAACCCCAAGACCTAACATAGAGAGAAAAAGGTATCCTGAAAATAAGGAGCAAAAGCACCAATGAGAAAAGGCTCCTCTGAACTAGGGTCAATGTAGTACGTTTTCTCTCCTTCTTTTGCCAAATGAATTGGAAGAAATCTAGTTCTAATGAAACATTTCATTATATAATAATCTGCCTTCAACTAATCTAAATCTACTTGTACCAGGTTAGCAAATGGTTCATACAAGACAAAGATCTCCTGGAATTCCTCTCTCCTGATTGTTAGCAGAATCTTTGTTGGTGCCTAGAAACGGGTTTACATTTCTACAAGGCAGAGACCAAGTTGATTCCTCAAAATACCTATGAAAAGCCACTTCCAACTGTCAATATCCTTCAGACTTGGACCAACTGCGACAAGGATCTGCAAATCCTTCTACACTTTGGGCTTTGCAAGACCCGGGAGGGTGATCCCTTAGCCAATTTGTGATCTCTACGCCATATTCACAAATTATGCATAAAAAAAAAAAGCTAATCTCATGTAAAGGCTCAATAGAAAGGGAGAATGCTCAGGAATGGAAAATTCCTCAGTGATCCTCAACTAATTGGAGCATGAGATGATTATGTGCACATAGAAACATGTATGAAAATAAAATATATTCTCATATTCAACCAATTATAACAAGTTGCTAGTGAGTTTGAACAAAAAATTGAAACTAAAGATAGTTACAAGCTACAATCAGTGCCTTACTCCATTGGGTACATGAATTCATATGACATAAAATGAATTCTGACAGAATTTATTTAACAACATATAGATCTAAGATAGTATTGCCTTGCAATGTATCGCATCTGCAACCCCAACCCAAAATACTTATCAAAATCCTTGCAATAGCCCTACCACTCTGCAATTCTACTCAAGCATTTAATTGACCCCTTAGACCAAAGCATGAACAAAAAATACATACACCACAGCAATGCAATGAATGAGAAAATCCTTGATTTTATTCATTCAAAATATGGTAGAATAATACACTGGAAAGAAATGGATTTGAATTATCTTTCTATTGAATAAATCAACTATCTCTATCAAAGCGCAATTTACATTTAACTCCTTCAAGAACCTGCAAAAAACTAGACACAAGACTCTTTCTTTTTGCTCTAATAAAGACTTTACAATTTGCTTGTTTCACCTAGGCTTTGCTACTAGAACCAAAATTTCAGAACACTAAGGGGACCAAAATTAGAACCCCATCTCATAGCCCTAAATTCCCTTTTATAGAAAACAAGGGATCTAACAAGCTTCAGGCCAGAGGAGACACCTGTCATCAGGATGATTAAACATACCTGAAGTTTGTTACAAAAATATTTCATCCTTAATAAAGATATAGCCAATATCAAAATCTACAGTCACTTCTCTAAAACTCATGATGTATTTTACCGCCATCGTTGTTGTTCTGATTCAAAAATATATCCACCACTAGAAGACAAAAATAACTATATCAAACTGTTTACAACCCTTATTCATCATTCAGATACATCCTACTCCATCTATTGTACTCTTCATTAGATGGTGATTCATAACTCATGACTTCATCAACTTTAGCTCTATATGGAGTGTATTCAACGGCTACTTGATTTGCGTCTCTTTCAAAAGATTCAAAAAATAACCCCATGACAATTATTTTGTTCATGCTATCCTCCAGCATATCCATGTTCAACCCTTCACATATCAACTCTACCTGGGTACTGATGACTCTCTCTACCTCCTCTTTCCAAAATTGTAGAGGCTTGACTGCCCCATTTTAATCCTCAATATCTGGCAAAAGAGTTTCAATCAACTCACTGAAATTTCTCGTTAGCTCCCTTATCTTTCTTTCTGTGTTTTCTGGCAAAATTTGGGCCTCTTGCATTGATTTTACCAACAAATAAGTTGGTTGGAGTGCAGGTGGCCTCTCAGCATGGTACTTGGAAGCCATAGACATTATTCTAAGTTCATTTCCCCTTTGCAACCATTTTGTGAACAAGGGAACCGCCATCTCTTTATCATCATCAAATTTCAGAATAACATTAAATAATAAAGAATACAAAGCATGAATGTTGTTAAGTCTACTATCAACCTTTTCATTTAAATGAGTTTGCATTGAGCTAACTATCTCCTTTTGTTGCCAGGCTGATTGAACTTCAGATTCCTTGAACTTATTTTCTAATTCAATAATCTTCTCCAAGAGCTGAGATGGAGTTGGATCAATAGATCTAGTGGCTTTGGGCTCGTCATCATCATATGGGACCAATGATATATTAGAGATATCAACATTGATGTCAGATTGAACTGCTTCTTCTTCATGGATAATAGGCGATGACTTGGATGTTGATGGCACTGATGTCCCTGTAAGTGTAGAAGAGGAGACTCTTATCTGTCCTTGCTCAAGGAGCTGCACTCTCGTTTGCAACTCTACACACCTCTGTTGAACTGAATTGTACTAATTGAAAAGCTTGTCAAATTTTCTTATTAACTCTGCCTTTTCCAAGGCTTCTCTCTTTGAAGTTTCATGAGCCAATTTAGCAACATCGACATTCAACTTTGTAACCTCCACACTTGATGTGTCAGTTGCTCTCTTTACAATAAGGCATCTTCTTAAGTTGGGATTTATGTCACTAATGTTAGGCTTTCTAGGTCCTTCCCCTAATGACCATATTGCCAAGGTTGCATAATCATCTACAAAATCCGATCCTTTCAATGCCAACCTTGCTTCCTCCTTTGAACTGAATTGTTGGCCATTTGATTTCCTAATTGCATCAAACACCACTCCATCTTCTATATCCCATTCTGGTAAAATTAGAACTCCAACCTGACTTACAATCATCCCACCCTCATCTGCAGCGATTCTCTTGAACTCTTCCATCATCTCACTCTTAACTTCTTCCTAATTCTTATGTTTAGACCTATCTAGCCTTTGAGCTTTTCTCTTGTCAGTTCTCTTCTTAAATTCTTCAATTTTCATCTTCCACACTAATTGAAAAAAGATCGGTCTTCTCACAAAGTATCATCCTCAAGAAACTTATCACATGCCTCCTTCCTTGAATCCCTAAAAGCTCTACCCTAAATATCTAGAGGAGTGAGGTGCAACTCCAAATTAGGGGGAAAAGGAGGAATACCAATTTGCATCTTTGCACTTGTTGCTACAAGCATATCTTCCTCCATTTGTTCTTCAAACTGCCTTAAAGGTGAAAAGGGCACGGGTGGTAGCAAACGGCTTCTATCTGAATCTTCAAGATCAATGATTTTGACTCCTTTAAAAGGATTTATTTGCACCTTTGGGGAAGGCTCTGTCTTCATTATCCTTTTAGATTTTCTCCTCACTAATCCTTCACTGTCGTTGCTGCTCTCTTCTTCAAGTTTGGCCTTCTTCTCCTTCAATGCAAGAATCAATTCACCAAAATTGTTCATAACAAAATCGACTTTAGCACAAAATGGTGTAAAATCTTTTGTTGGATCATATCTTGGATCCGTTTTCTGAATTGTAGCCCATAACTTCCTGAAAACTATCCATTACTCTTTCCTCTGATTCTGAGTCATGAAATAAAAGTCATTTCTAATTATATCCTCTGGAAAATTGTGCTCATGAGGCAATAGACCTCCTTTTATTCCTGTCCTGAAAATTTTGTAAAACCCTTCCGGGTCACTGTGTCTAGCTATGCTAACCGTTAAATGAAATGGTGCAAAGAATTTGTCAAAATGCTCATATCCTCCTTTCAAAATCACAAAATATGGGATGATAGTATAATCAGGGAAAATTGTTCCTTTTCCTTTTCCCTTTAATTCCTTATCATGGATGCACCCTATTTGCCACATTACTTAATCAAAACCTATTCTCAAAGGAACATTAAAAGGAAATACATGTGGCTGACCAGAAAAACCATAGATTCTAATAACAGTGCTAACACAATAAGGGATGAAATCCCCCCAATTCTTCTCAATATTCAGAAGTGGAAACCTCTCTTTAGGCCTTACAAAATCATGCAGCTCCTTGGGGATCCTTGGTGGGTTCACTGTCGATCTTTTTCTCAACCTAGAAGCAAAGTTGTTATCAAATCTCACAAAACTAGCCTCCTATCTGTCCCAAGACATATCCGTGCTCCAAAGTTGCACTAGAATTTCCTTATTGTCAATTGTCCTCTTAAGGTTCATAGTACCTTCAAAGTAATCCGCATTCTGATATAAGAACAAGTGCATGATCAAGGAATACCTGTAGAATTTAGTGCCAACCACTTTATTTTTAATATCCTGCAACCCCTCATAAATCTCCTCTTCAAGGTATGGGGCGAAGTCAAAAAACACTGTATAATCTAGATGTTGAATTTGCATGGCCATATACATGAAATCAGGTGGCATAATTGTAATTGAATTGAAACCCAAGATCTGACATAGAAAGAAAAAGGTAGCCTGGAAATAAGGAGGGAAAGCACCAATGGGAAATGGCTCCTCTGAACTAGAGCCAATTTAGTACGTTGTCTCTCCTGCTCTAGCCAAATGCATTGGAAGAAAATTATTTCTAATGAAATATTTCATTCTATAATACTCTGCCGTTAACTCATTTAAATCTACTTGTACCAGGTTAGCAAATGGTTCATATAAGTCATATCTGTTTGCAATAGCCTTAAGAAGTTCAACATCCATGAACACACTCAACACCACTAATTTACCCGAATCATATTGCTAGGGACTTGAGAGTGGGGAATGTAAATTTCTCTATCCCTAACATAACTTGAACATATCTATCCTAGTCATTGGTACCCTAGCATCTGCCAAGTGGTATGCTTTATCAGTCAACCCTTCTCCTAGGGTTTTACCATGAACAAATTTGTGCCCTTGGTACTTATCATTTGTTGAGGGATTTAATTGATCGAGAAAATCATCAAAAATATTTCTCTTCAAATATTCAGTCTTCCCTGAATGTTTTCTTGAGGGATCCATTCTACCAGACTAGGGTTTTCTATTATAGCTTCAAATTGGGAAAGAAAAGACTAGGGCTAACACAAGACTTAAATTACAACAATAATTCAAGCAAATTTTACCTTTCTTGGTTTATCTTCTAACCCTAGAACAATTAAAACTCTTTTCCTACAATTTTTTATACAATTCACAACATCAATTGCTTCAAAATAGATGAAAAAACTCAGACAAACTTACTGCTTTGATTACACTAGGAAACCCTAATTTCATAGTGCAAGAAGTTGTCAAAATCTCCCTCGGCTCTAGAAACACTCTTCAATCTCTTTTGAATATTTTGGCAATTCAAAACAACTGAGAAAACAGTTAATTGCCTTCTGGAACGAAGAATCACTGTCATATCTGCCATAACTATTCGTGTGAGTGAAGAAACAACTCTAACTTGTATTTGAAAAAAGTTTAAAACCCAACCGTCAATCATATTTCACGCTGGCAAATCTCATGAACCAAACCAATCAATCTGGCATTGACCCTCCAATGTGGCAATCAGGTCCACCCTTAGGATGATGTGGCATATCCAACTCATTGCTTACTTCTCCACTTTTAGTGACCCCACCATTAGCTTTTCTTGGCCCACCTTAGACACGTGACATCATCTTGTGATGTCGTAGTCCATAATATCCTCGTATCTCTTGATCGTGGGGTTATGAGAATCGTTGGATCTATTCTTTGTTTACTTTCCAACTGCAACGATCACTTAACAATGGTCGCTAACTCCTGAGCACTTCTTGGACCAGGATTAAAACATCATTGTTCAATACAATCACGTGCAGATTGATGAACCATTAATAACTCAGGTTTTACCTGCTGGGAACTGGTAATATCAAAGGTTTGAAAGGTCAAATCCATCGGCTCACCCTTCTCCGCTGAGGACACGTGGCATCATCTCGTGATGTTGCAGTCTTTATCTTCCTTGCACCTTCAACTGTGGGGAAGCACGGACCATCAGATTTGTTCTCCCTTTATCCACAGGCTGAAGTATTAAAATATTAGACTTAGGAAAAATTTATAAGCGTTGGCATGAATATTAAAAGGGACCGACCATAGGGAAATATTTCGTGCAACTTAGGAAAAACCATAAAGGGACCGGTCAAACACAACTTAATGCTTAGGAAATACAATAGCCATACCAACGGTAACTGACCCTTGGATTAAGGAGAAAAAGGTAATGACGGAATATAACAAGCTAAGAGTTTTTCTTTTACAAGACTTAATCAAAAATTCACAAACCCTAAACCCTAGACCTTGAACTTTGAGAAAGGGCAAAATAAATCCAGAATGACCAATATTTTGACTTAAACATGAAGATTTTGTGTAGTCATTTTTAGGACTATCAATCTCTACTTCATTTTCCCTTATAGCCCTTGAGACAAGGTCATATCTGTCTGCAACAACCTTGAGAAGGTCAACATCCATGAACACATTTGGCACCACTAATTTACCCGTCATATTGCCAGACACTTGAGAATGGGGATTGTAAATTCCTCTGTCCATACCATAATTTGAACATATATATCCCAGTCATTGGTACCCTAGCATCCACCAAGTGGTACGCTTTATCATTCATCACTTCTCCTAGGATTTTACCATGAAAAGGTTTCTGCCCTTGGTACTTGTTGTTAGTCGAGAGCTTTAATTGGTTGAGAAAATCATAAAAAATATTTTTCAAATATTCAGTTTGCCTTGAATGTTTTCGTAGGGGAGCCATCTTACTAGACTAGGGTTTCTATCACTTAACCATAAGAGGAAAAGAAAACTAGGATTTGACACGAGAACCTCAAGAACAACACAAAATCATGCAAATTCTAATCAAATTCTAAACCCTAGAACAATTTGTGAGGTTTTCCCTACAATTACTCACACAATTCACACTTAAATCATTCAAGGAACACAAAAGGGGTGTTTGGAAACTTATTGCTTTGGAAATATCAGGCGAACCACAATCCTACACTGCAAGAACCCATCTCAATCTTCTTCAGCTCCAAGGATACCTTTTGAATCACTATGAATCACTTTATGAATAGAAAATATCTTTGAGAATGCTTTTATTATTGTTCTGGAATGGCATGCCACTATCTCATCTGCCATTACTACTCGCATGAGTGAAAAAATGGCTCAAACTTGCATTTGGAATAAGTTTAAAACTGGATTGTCGATCATCTTCCATAATGGTGCATTACACGATTATCTTTAGTCAATTTGAAATTGACTATCACATGTGGCAAGCGGGTCCACCTAGAGTATGAAATGGCATAACCAACTCACCACTTACTTCACCTCTATCAGCGACCCCACCATCAACTTTTCCTGGCCCACCTTGGACATGTGGCATAATCTCATGATGTCGCGGTCCATAATCCCCTTGCATCTCTTGATCGCAGGGTTACGAGGGTCGTTGGATTGGTTCATTGTTTACCTACTAGCCACAACGACCGCCTTCTTAAGTCCCTTAACAACCGAGAAACGTTTTTAAGAAATTAAAACATCTTCGTCCATTACAAGCACATTCAGATTGATGAACCATTAGTAGTCCAAACTTTACTTGTTGGGAACCGGTAACAACAAATGTTGCAAAGGTTTAACTGTCAGCTTAACCTCCCCTCCTTGGACACATAGCATCATCTCGTGATGTCACATTCCTTAACCACCATGTACCTTCGATCACAGGGGAGTGCAGGCTGTAGGATCTACTCGCGGTTTAACTATTGGCTGAAATATTAAAACATTAGACTTAAGAAAATATAATAGGCGCTGGCTAAAATATTAAACGGGACCTGCCTAGGATAATATAGGTAAGCACAACTTAGGGGATAAAATGGCCTTGCCAACGACGACACAACCCTCAGGCCTTGAGACAAAAAAGTAATGCAAAATTATAACAGGCTTAGGGTTTTTCTACAAGATTTAATTACAAAAGCATAAAACCCTAAACCTTAAACCCCAAAGGCAGGAACAGAGAATAAAATTAATCCAGAATGACCAGGATTTTGACTAAGGCATGAAAAAAATTTGTGTAGTAATTTTTAGGACTATCACTAGCTCTTGTTGGGAATGATCATTACTTAGGAATGACATGAGAAATCTAGAATCTTTGGTGGATCAAACCATTTTATAGAGAAGACCTAAAGGAAACAACGTGGATAAGGTGACTCAAACAGAAAAGAAACTACTCTGCTTATGTACAAGACCTAATCTAATGCTCATGGAAAAATAACTACTTTAAGAAAAGTAGAGCTTTAAGAATTGTCCATGAATAGGCAATTCAAGAGTATCACCAGTTATATCTTGTAGAAAATATGAATCTTCTCCCCACTTACTCTAGATCAGATATGGGTCAAGCCAAATGGCGTCAAACTTGCCATGTTTTCCTTTATCTTCTAATTTGGCATTCCACATCAGAATCAAATCATTAACTTAAAAATTCCTTATAGTTGGTCTTTTGTCATACAAGTTTTTTACTTGCATATGTAATTTTGCATTTTTGGTGTTAGCTTCTCTTCTAATTTCATCTAATTCCATCAAAGCTTCAAACCTCAACTGCATATCATCATCTATATCACTGTCATAAGTTTGGACAAACTTATGCATTTCCATCAAATTGTTTTGAGGTAATCTTGCACACATACCATACACCAAGTCAAAAGGTGTGCATCCTATTTCTTTCTTAACTATCACTCGGTCTGCCCAAACTACCCTTTTAACTTTGAATCCCAAGCCTTTTTATTTCTCTCCACAATCCTTTTAATAATTTTCATCAAGCTCTTATTGCTTGATTCAACTTGTCCATTTCCCTATGGGTGGTAAGGAAATTTGGATACCATATTTGTTGCAAAAATCTTCATATTCCTCTGACCTAAAACTCATAGCGTTATCAAAGATTGTTCTTTCAGGACATCCAAATCTAGTCAATACATTATTCATGAGAAAATCATCACCACCTTACTTGTTGCCTTCCTAGTAGGTATAGCTTCAACCCATTCAGTGAAATAGTCAGTAGCCACCAAGATCCAAGAGTGACCACCAATATACTTGCATGCTATTTCTCCAATAAAGTCTATACCCCATTGCTAGAATGGAGCCTGCACATTTACAAGTTTCAATGGCAGATTTCTAGAAAAAATTTTAATTTTCTTGAAAACCTCTAGTATGGATCACATCATCTAACTAACTGATGTGCATCCTTGAAAATTGATGGCCACCAAAACCCATCCCTTAATACCTTGTGTGTAGTTGTCTTGGCCATATAATTCCCTCTGCAAACTCCACCATGCATTTATCACAACTTCTAAGCTTGGTCATGGTCAACAAATTTTAACATGACACCATCACTATTGCTCCACCAAAGTTTTCCATTAACAATGGCATATTTTATAGCATGTAATTTCAATGTCCTCTTTTTATTATCAGCCATATCTTCTAGATATTTCATTGTTTGCTAGTATATGATATCATTATACCACTCACAACCATCCATATCATAGACATATGCTTTGTGTTCCTCCTCTATAACATTTATCTGATTTGCATCCAAATTACTCTGAGCCATTAATTTAACCAATCCTTGTCCTCTCACCAATTTATTGATTTGGATATCAATATTGAATTCTTGGATCCTGTTGATCCATCTACATCTCCTTCCAGACACTTCCTACTGAGTGAAAATGTCTTTGATTGCAGCATTAGGCACATATGCAACCACTGTGACTCCCATCAGATAACTCCTAAAAGCTTTTACTGCCTTTACTAGTGCATAAGCATGTTTCTAATTCAAATCATACTTCAATTCTATATCCTGCAAGGACTTACTAAAAAATGCTATGGGTTGTTCAAAACCCTCTGAATTCTTTTGCAACAAGACAACAACAACAATATGAAAATATGCAAATGAAAATATTTGCATAGGTTTTCCATAATCAGGTGTTTTCAAAATAGGTCCATTCTTAATAGCTTGCTTGATTTCCTGAAATGCCTTGGTTGGCTCTCCTTCCCATTCTAACTTTGTGCCCTTTTTTAACATCTTGGAAATGGGTCTACTGATTACAGAAAAGTTAGTGATAAACCTTCTGATAAATTGATTTACCCAAAGAATGATTGAATGCCTTTCACTATCTTGGGCTGAGAGACTTTGTCGATTGCTGCTGCCCTTTATGGGCCAATCCTTACACCATCTCTTAAAATAATATGATCCAACAATTTACCTTCAGTCACCCCAAAAGCACACTTCTTTGGGTTTAAAGATATTCCATATTTAACAGTCTTGTTGAATTTTTTTTCAAGATGACCACAATGATCATCTTCCTTCCTAGAATATGTTATTAAATCATCCTGCTATACAACTAAGAAGACATTTATAATATCAGAAAATGCAACATCCATTTCTCTTTGAAATATTTCTCCTACGTTTGTTAAGCCAAAAGGCATCCTTACACAAACATAAGTTCCCCAAGGCATAGTAAATTCTATCTTGCACTACTCTGATTCTTTAACCATTACATGGTTATACCCTAAAAATCTATCCATCATAGACAAAAGCTCACATTCTATGACCCTTTGCAACATTGCTTCCATATTAGGCAATGGATAGTTATCTTTTAACGAAGATATATTCAAATTCCTAAAATAAACATACAATATGATATCTCCATTCTTTTTTCTCATAGGTATCAAGTTAGACATCCATGATGAATGTCTAATGGGTTTTATGATTCTATCCTCCCTCATCTTGACTAATTCTTCTTGCATCTTGGGTGCCAATGTTGGATTAATAGGTCTTTTCTTCTATCTAAAGGGCTTAGCATTCTCCTTCTAAGGAATTTCATGTTGAAATAAATCCTCCCTATAAGCTTTCAGATCATCATATGACCAAGAAAAGACATGTTTATACTTCCTTAACAAATCAATGAGAATTTTTATTACCTTGGGTGACATTTTCCTTCCAACATACACCTTTATTGGGGCTCCTTCCATCCCAAGGTTGATTTCTTCTAAATCCTTAGGGTGTGGGGAAATGGTAGCAACCTTGGCCTTATCCTGACTATCAAACACCCTTTCCAAAACAACCAAACCTCTGGTAATTTTATTTGTCTTCAATTGAATCACCTCCTTCCCAAAGATCATCTCTTTTCCATCCTCTGTTTGTACAAAGGCACCAAAATCAATCTCCAGATTTTCATACTACTCCACACAAGTTAAGAACATTAAAATATCATCATCATCATTGAAAACCTTCCATCTTTCAATGTTATCAAGGATTGAAGGCCTAGTTTGAACTTCAAATTTGGATATTCCAACAAAGGTAATATCTTCTAGCCTTAAAGCTATATTGGCTAGCAAGTCCACCATTCTATTATGGCTTATTTCCTTCCAGTCAATGCTAAATGCATCAAAATTCTCAATCTGATCCCATACAACATTCCTATGCTACTTCATCCTTCTATTCTTTGATGCATACTTAAACCTAACTTGGGATATGACTAATTCAGAATCTCCAATGACTTTGAGATTCTTTATCTGATGTTTTTCAGCTAATTTCAAACCCAACATCAATGCTTCATATTCTGCCATGTTATTTGTGCATACAAAAGTCATAGTAAAAGAAAATTTAAAAGTTTCTCCATGGGGTGAAATGAATAATATACCTATACCTAAGCCCTCCTTTGAGCTAGCTCCATCAAAATACATCATCCATAAATCATCATCACTTAATGATTTCTCTACTTCCTCATCCAATGGTGAAGGTCATCCCTTTTCCTTTTGCAAAGAATCCTCAACTCTGAATGCATTGATATATGTGTCTACAAACCATATCATGTCTTCATCAAAGTCTTTTTCATGTACCATCATATATGGCACTCTCAAGTCCCTTTCAATCTTTACATTTTTACCATCAATACAAAAAGTGGCATAAGATAAATCACACTACAAACTTCCACCCATAGAGGCACTCCACTTTCTTGACAACAACATCCCATAATGAGGTGGGATATCTACAACTAGGAAACTCATGCTTAATTCCTTCTCAGGGAAGGCAGCAAGTTTATAAGGCAATGCCCTTATAGTACCTATCATAGGTACTTCTCTTGAATCCATAGCACAAAATTTGCCATATGGAGTATCTACATTTAAACCCATTGCTTGCATTGTCCTCACTAGCATGAAATTATTTGAGGCCCCATAATCAATCATACAATTCTTTAAGACTCCTCCATTGATGATAATAATCAGAAAGAAAGGGTCCACATTATCAGGGTTCTCACCTATTGTGTCCTCAAGATAAATTTGGGGAATCTGAGAAACCATTCCCTGTAACTCCGTATCCTTTGTCTCATTTGTATTAAAGCGTTTCTTTACATTATGAGAAACATTCTCATATTCAATCTCAATAGAAGAAGAAACACCCATGACCTAGGTCATAGCTTTCTCTTTATGCTCTTCAATTCTTCTCATTTCTTGTAAAGGGAATTTAACTGTAATCTGAGAAAGAAAATGAAGCATATCAATAGGTGTGTAAACTGGCAATCCAAGAGGCATACCTGATTTTTCTTCATGTTTCTTTGGTTTTTGGCTTTCTGATGAATAATGATGTGTAATTAAAGAAAGTGCAGAAATACACTTCCCTAATATCAATTTGCAGGAGAAAACAAACTAGGGTTTACAAATTTTATTCATTTACAGAATATGGCATAAGCATGAGCATACACAATTAAACAACATAGAGATAGAACACAAAAAGTTAGCATGGGAAAACCCTTTCGGGAGAAAAAACCCACCACCAACAAAAAATAATTTTATTATCAGTATGTCAAATACAATAAAGTTCAGTTTGCATACTTCCTTACACTCTGTCAAACAATTGTTCTAGATGTAACAAACAAAACTCAGATCAAACTACAATTCCAGATTTCTCAATAGCTATTCCAAGTCATAACCTTATATTCGGTTCACGTTCAGCTTCAAATACCAAACTGATCGATCGTTCATCTGAGCAACTGCAGAAATGGCTTGAAGTCTAACCGTCTGCCTGTGTCGGTCTGCATTCATGGAAAACCAATTATCCCACATGTAGCAGGGAGTCAGGTTGGTTTGTATTCATATACACCGACAGTCTCATCCTTAGTGTCTGAGTGTTCACCTTTTTGGATCTCAGTTCAAACTCACATCCCCAGTTGGTCTCTGCTCCATCGGCCATCGGGATAGCTTTCAACCAGTAGAGCCGATCGCTCGATGATACCCGATCACCGAAGGTGACTCCATCAGGTCATCGAAAAAACACAGGAAGTGTTTCCCCGATCTCCGATAACCAAGAGCGGACCTCATCGACTCATCGGAACCAACACTGTGAGGTTACCTCGATCTGCATTGTTATCCCAATAACCTAAAGTGGTCTCATCGGGTCATCGACTCATGTCCAAAACTGCTATCCCGATAAGCAAAGCACTCTGAGACAAAATAGCGTGGACTCATCGGGACTTTGGCGTAGCCTTCATCACATTGACCTAATTGCCAATATCAACCCGATCGTTGAAGGTGACTTCATCGGGTATCGTCTTAACTCCAGACTGGAAGCTCTGATAGCCGATGACAATCCAGACCACCTAAGATAGCTCCATTGGGTCATCGACACAACTCTGATGCAGTCTTCCCAAAAGCTGAAGTTATCCTGATGACCAAAGTCAACTTCGTCGAGACATCAGAATAATGTCAAACCTGCTCCTCTGAGCTCTGATGGAAGAGGATACATTGGCAAGAGTCATGCCGATAGAGCTCACAGATTTCCTTCACACTGTTTCATCAGCAAGAGTTAACCCGATCAGTATGAACAAATGTCAAGTGAATTAGAGGCACATTTCCAACAAAATCCCACTTGACGAGGAATTCACTGAA
The DNA here is from genome assembly GCF_030272615.1 of Cryptomeria japonica. Lineage (NCBI taxonomy): Eukaryota > Viridiplantae > Streptophyta > Pinopsida > Cupressales > Cupressaceae > Cryptomeria > Cryptomeria japonica. The sequence goes on from NC_081414.1 coordinate 460,208,756, forward strand.
CCGATTACCATTTTAGACATTACTAAGGAACATGGGTATCAAGACCCATAGAATTTGAACACCAGCTAAACTTGTGCATGCTCACCAATTTCATCAAGGCATCTGCAACATTTTCCAAAGTGTCTACCTTGTTAAGATAAACTTTTCCATCTTCCACCATGTCACGAATGAAGTGATACTGAACATCAAGATGCTTTGATCTGGCATGGAAAGTAGGATTCTTTGCCAAACATATGGCACTCTGACTATCACTCTAGATTTCAACCTGCCCTGCATCAAAACCAATATTTGAAGTCAAACGCCTAAGCCAGACTTCTTATTTACAAGCATGTGTGGCCACCATGTATTCTGCCTCTGTAATGAACAAAGTGACTATAGCTTGCCGCTTGCTCATCCAACTGATTGCTCCACCATTAAGGACAAAAACATATCCACTAATGGATCTCCTGTTGTCAATATCCCCTGCCCAATCAAAATCCGTATAACCACAAATGCTAAAGTTATCTTTGAATCCTTCAGATTACCATGATAACATAATGCAAAGTTTGAAGTACCCTTCAGATATCTAAATACTCTCTTTACAACATTCAACATAAACCTGCTAAGTACTCCCACTGGCTGGGCAATGTCTAGTCTTGTACACACCATAGCATACATCAGGCTGCCTATAGCACTTGCATAAGGTACATTTTTCATGTCTTCAATCTCTTTTGGAGATTTTGGACTATCAAGCACAAACAACTTAGTTCCCTGCAAGATGGGAACAACCTGTGGTTTATAGTCAGACATATGAAACCTATCAAGAACATTGGTTATATACTTTCTCTAGCTGAGCCAAAGTTTCCTTTTAGATCTATCCCTTTTGATCTCCATTCCTAGAATGTAATTTGCTGGTCCTAAGTCCTTCATTTCAAATTTCATAGAAAGCTGAGATTTTAAATCTGAGATCATACCTTTTGTGTTTCTTATGAACAACATGTCATCTACATACAAAGCTATGATAAGAATCCTATGACCATCAGTTTTGTAGTAAACACAATGATTAGCTTTTGACCTCACAAATCCCAAGGACAAAAAAAATGTATCATACTTTTGATACCACATTCTGGGAGATTGTTTCAAACCATACAAAGACTTCTTGAGTTTGCATACCAGATGTTCTTTACCTTTTTCCACAAAATGCTCAGGCTGGGACATACAAATTTCTTCTTCAAGATCACCATGAAGAAATGTTGTCTTCACATCCATCTGCTCAATCTCCTAATCATATGTTGCTGCAAGTGACAAGATAAATCTAATAGATGTCAACTTAGCTATAGGAGAGAAGATTTCCCCATAGTCAATACCTTCTTTTTGCGAATACCCTTTTGCAACCAGTCTTGCTTTGTACTTGTCAATGCTGCCATTTGGACCATACTTCTTTTTGAACACCCACTTGCAGCCTACAGGCTTTCTGCCTTTAGGCAATGACACCAAATCCCAAGTTCCATTTTTATCCAATGATGACATTTCACCATTTATGGATTCCAACCAGGAATCTGAATCAGGCATTTCAATTGCTTCTTTGACAATCCTAGGCTCATCAGTATCTGCAAGTAAATCATAAGCACAATTAAAATTCAACATAGAGTGGCTATACTTATTAGGTGTATACCTATTAGGTTGCGCCTCTCTCGAGTAGATATTCTCAACTCTGGTGTTGAGGCTTCTTGAGGTTCCACAAGAGGCTCATCATCATGTTCTTCTTCAAAACTACTTGAACTGTTTGAACTCTCCTCATCATCAAGTATCTTTGGAGATTCTTCTTTGGCTAGAGGAATTTCAACCTCAACTTCTCCTTTCTTTTCTATATTATGATCTAGTGACATAGGCTTCAACTCATGAAAAATCACACTTCTACTATACATAACCTTATCAGTCACTAGATTCCAAAGTTTGTATCCTTTCACACCAACTCCATAGCCAATGAAGATACATTTCACCACTTTGTTATCCAACTTAGATCTATTCACATTAGGCACATGAGCATATGCCTCTGCACCAAAAACATGAAGGTACCTTAAAGAAGGTTTCTTACCAGACCATGCTTCCATAGGTGTTTTGTCAACCAATGCTGAAGTAGGAGAATGCTTTAATAGGTAACACGTTGTAGCAACTACTTCAACCCAGAATGTTTGTTCCAGCTAGCTCCGCTCAACATGCTTCTTTCTTTCTCCATTAGAGACCGATTCAACCTTTTAGCGACTCCATTTTGTTGTGGAGTGTAAGGTATAGTCTTATGTCTCTTAATTCCATGATCAACATAGTACTTGTCGAAATCTGCACTATAGTAATCACCACCATTGTCTGTTCTTAAACATTTAATCCTTCTCCCACTCTGATTTTCAACAAGGTTCTTAAATTCCTTAAACCGATTGAACACTTCTGATTTACTTTTAAGAAAATACACAAATGGCCTTCTTGAATAATCATCTACAAAAGATACATAGTACTTAGACTTAGACAGAGAAGGAACATCCACTGGACCAAACACATCAGATTGAACATAATCTAGAATGTCAGAAGATTTATGAGAATTGGAATAAAACTAAACATGGTTATGTTTTCCATATATCCAGTGTTTGCAGAAATCGAACTCAAAACTACAATCATCCAAACCTTCAACCAGATTCTTATTCTTCAAGGTTTTAAACCTTTTTCACCTATGTGGCCTAACCTTTTATGCGAGAGAATTGTTTTCTCAGCAGGAAGTTTAGCTTCCAATGAATTAGCATTATGCATCATTATAGTTGTCTTAATAGACTTTTCAGAATTTACATTACAACATATAGGTTCAGCATTTAACTTATATAGTGTACCAATGCGATCACCCTTTGCCAATACAATGGAACCCCTAGTCATCTTGCAACCACCAGATATAAATGTAACCTGTACTCGAACATCATTAAGTTTACTTACAGAGAGAAGGTTTCTTGCCAGACCTGGTATATGAAGAACTCCATTGATCCCCTTCACTCTACCGTCTGGGAATTGACTTTTAATTCTGACTCTCCCTACAATCTCCAATGTAGAATCATTGGCCAAATATACCTTTCCACCAACATACAGTTCATATTTTGAGAACCACTCCTTGCGGGAGGTCATATGAAAAGATGTGCCAGAATCTACTAACCAGGTGTCATTTGAGGTAGGTACTGCCAGGGCTGCTACAAATGCATCTGCATCACTCTGAGAAGATTCAGTTTCAGAATACTTCTTCTTCTTCTCCTCCTCCTTGCAATCCTTTTGGATATGCCCTTTTTGCCCATAGTTCCAACACTTCACCTTTGACTTCTTGCCTGGAGATTTAAATATCTCTTGAGACTTGGACTTCTTTCCTTTCTTCTTCTCTTTGTCCTTCAGTCTACCTCGAATAGAGTGCATCTTTTGTCATCTCAGAAGACTTCTTTCTCATTTCTTCTGACAAAAGAGTATTTACCACAATATCCATCTTGAACTGGGTCATAGTACTACTGATAGCCATCACTAAGTGTTTCCAAGAGTCAAGTAATGAACACAACAACAACATGCAATGTTCTTCTTCCTGGATGGACACACCAACATAAGTTAACTGTGCAAGAACCATGTTGAATGCATTTAAGTGGTCTGTCAATGGTGTTCATGCATCCATCTTTAAAGAGTACAACTTCTTCCTCAAGAAAATTTAATTCATCAAGGATTTTCCTTGATAAATATCCCCCAACTTATTCCAAAGAAGATGTGTAGTCTTCTCCTCATGGACGTTTAACAAAACATAATCAACAAGACATAGCCTAATTAGACCCCTTGCCCTCCAGTCGGCTAAATTCCAATCTTCTTACTTCATGCTTGTAGGCCTAGCAGTTGCAGTTACAACAACTTAGAGATCTCTATGAACCAACAAGTCTTCCATCTTGAGTTTCCATAGTTCGAAACTAGAACCATTAAATTTCTCCATGTCTATGTGCCCTGAGGTGCTCGCCATTTTAACCTGTAAAACAAACAAGTAGACACTCTGTGAGACTCTCATTGAAACATAATTGACACAAAAACCAACCCTACCCAACAAGGATAACAAAACAGACCAAGCTCTGATGCCACTTGTAAGGAAAGAAAGTGCGGAAATACGCTTCCCTAATATCAATTTGCAGGAGAAAACATACTAGTGTTTACAAATTTTATTCATTTACAGAATATGGCATAAGCATGAGCATACACAATTAAAAAACATAGAGATAGAACACACAGAGTTAACGTGGGAAAACCCTTTTGGGAGAAAAAACCCACCACCAACAGAAAATAACTTTATTATCAGTATGTCAAATACAATAAAGTTCAGTATGCAGACTTCCTTACACTCTGTCAAACAATCATTCCAGATGTAACAAACAACACTCAGATCAAACTACAATTCCAGATTTCTCAATAGCTATTCCAAGTTGTAACCTTATATTTAGTTCACGTTCGGCTTCAAATACCAAATCGGTCGACCATTCATCTGAGCAACTATAGCAACGGCTTTAAGTCTAACCATCTACCTACGTCGGTTTGCATTCATGGAAAACCAATTATCCCACATGCAGCAAGGAGTTGGGTTGATTCATATATACACCGACAGTCTTATCCTTAGTGTCTGAGTATTCACCTTTTTGGATCTTGGTTTGAACTCACATCTGTAGTCGGTCTCTGCTCCATCGACCATCGGGATAGCTTTCAACCAGTAGAGTCGATTTCCCGATGATACCCGCTTGCCGAAGGTGACTCCATCGGGTCATCGGCAAAACACAAGAAGTGTTTCCCCAATCTCCGATAACCAAGAGCGGACCTCATCGCCTCATCGGAACCAACACTGCAAGGTTACCCTGATCTACATTGTTATCCCGATAACCTAAAGTAGTCTCATCGGGTCATCAGCTCATGCCCAAAACTACTATCTCAATAAGCGAAGCACTCTGAGACAAAATAGAGGGGACTCATCGGGACTTTGGCATAGCCTTCATCACGTTGACCCGATTCTCGATATCAACTCGATCGTTGAAGGAGACTTCATCAAGTATCGGCTTAACTCCAGACTGGAACCTCCGATAGCCGATGACAACCTGGACCACCTAAGATAGCTCCATTGGGTCATCGGCACAACTCTGATGTAATCTTCCCGAAAGCCAAAGTTATCCTGATGACCAAATTTGACTTTGTTGGGTCATCAAAATAATGTCAAACCTTCTCCTCTGAGCTCCAATGGAAGAGGATACATCAACAAGTGTCATGCCGATAGAGCTCACAGATTTCCTTGACATTGTTTCATTGACAAGAGTTAACTCGATCAGTATGAACAAATGTCAAGTGAATTAGAGGCACATTTCCAACATGATGAACAAATAATACCCTAAATGGTACTAAGAGGGGGGGTGAATCAGTACAGACAAAAAATTTCTCAATACTTTATCATATTAAAACACTGCTGACCGGTTGTCTTCACCATTGTACTTAACCATGGGTATATTGGTTAAACACATAAATGTTTCAGATAGCTAAACTGATTAACCAAATGTACTTTAACAAATCTTAGATCTTGATGACTACTTCCAGATATAATCAAGCATGAGTTGTATTAACAATACCACAATCATCTAGCATTGCATGCATAACTAGCTTAATCAACAACTACTTAATCAACACATGAAAACTCACAACCCATAGCACACATATTTTTCACGTGGAAACCCAAATGGGAAAAACCACTGTGGGGATGAATACCCACAAGCTTATTTTTGAACTCTTTTGAAGTCCACTCTGTTAGGAGCCTATTGTTTTAAAGACTTTACAATAAGGTTCTGTTAGGAACCGATCCTGTTAGAGATCACCTGGTTAAGAGATGGCTATAAAACTCTGTTAAAGGTTGAAACCCTGTTAAAGGTTACCTCACTAGAGGATTTAAAGAACTCATGAACTTGAGTCACCTGGTTAGAGGATTTTCAACAAGACTGTTAAAGATACCCGGTCAAGGGATTTTCCTTTTTAGCTCCTCTCCTCTGCAATCACACTCTATAGGTTCCACACTCTAGTTTGGCAAGTATCTCAACACACAAACACATCATTTTCCAACCCTAACAATAACAAACATCATTGACCTCATAGACAAAAATTAGGTCAGTAGCATAAAACCCTAAACCCTAAACAATTTAGGTTTACAATTACAAGTGGTCGAATCCTGACTGTTAGATACATTACATAGAATGAAGCAGTAGAATGAAGTGATCTAAAACAAATCTCAATTCATTCTACATTGTTTGATCTTCACCACATTTGGAAATTAGTAACCCATCATGTGCACTTCATACACCACTCAGAACATCACGCATTCCTGAGGTAGACATCCAATGCATTTGATCTTCATGCGCAAGATCCTCAAAGAAATCATTCACATGCACATAACTGACATAGCACCATGATCTCATTCTTATCTCTTAACTAACTCATCACAAAATGTCATCGGTTGCACCACATAAGCCAAACTGGAAACCCTAGAGCTGAACAGAGACTACCAACTGGCAGTCACATTTAGTGAACCCCGACACCAGTCCACTCCATCTCGGTTGACCATAACAGCTTCCAATATTCATACCAGTTCATACCGGTTTACCTATTGACATCAATGACAACATACATCTTCACCGCTTCATCATATGCCAACACTTTCAACATTTTGTTTTTGCTTCATGTCCTCTCTAGCAGATGCAACAAATTTTTCAACTATCTTTGTCTTCACCTTAGGTGAAACATTTTCCTCACTAGGATTTATAATTTCATCTTTCTTAGCCCATTCTTTCTTCTTAACCTCCTTGATCTTTATTGCATCCTTCCTTATCTTATCCTCAATGACCTCCTTGTCTTTATTTTTCAACTTTTTAATAAATAGACCAGAAGGCTTTCCCTGGTCTTCACCAACTATTCTATTTCTCAACTGATAATTACTTTTAACTTGAGCTACCATAGAAGTTGTTATTCAGGCAATCTCTTCATCGTAAGGTCTTCTCAAGGATACAAAATCTTCTCCTTGTTCAACATTACACATTTGATCATAAACACATAACTCATCATCAGAAAAAACTTGTTGATGGTATGATTTTGTTCTTTGCCTCTGATGATCTACATCGAGATCCCGACTCTCAATATGAGAAAAATATTCTGCCCCTCTGAGGTAAGAAGTAGTCATGAGACAATCAACATTATCATCCTCAAAGGTTTCTTCTTCTTCTTCATGTAACTCATCTTTGGCAGAAAAAAACTATGCAACGACACAATATTTAGGTGAGTGGGGTGATTGACAAGCAACACACCAAGGTGTATCCTCAACAACATTCATTCTGTGTTTTTCCAATGGATCAGGAGTTTGATACTCCTTCTTATTCTTGTGTTGCTAAATTGGTTTTCCATCCTTCCAATTTGTGTTGTAAGGATAATCCTACAATCTTGGGGGTCTATTAAATTTATTAAACTATGGCTTTTCTAGTACAAAACCCTTATCATTCTTTGCCATGGTTAATTTAAGATCCTTCAAGGTATTAATTACCTTGCCTCATTTGTCTTCCTCTTTAGGTTTTGACCCTAAATATTTCTCAACTCTATCCTTTGCACTCTTAGAGAATCTGGGATCCTCTCTTCTTCCAAGATTACCTGAAGCTCTTCTATTTCCTTCAATATTTATGGCTATCCTAAATGCATCTCTAAGACTTTGAGGATCTTTATCTCTAAGGATATATGTCATTTTTTCATCAAATGCATTCATATATATAGTGAGACAAACATTATCATCCAGCCTTAAAACTTGAAATAACTTATGCACAACCTTTTGAAATCTGATATTAAAATCAGTCACATCCTCATTTAATGACTTCTTGATGTTGTTGAACTCATTTAACATAAAGCTTGCATTAATTTTGTCACCATACTTCTCTTTGAAACATCTCTTAAATTCTTTCCAAGAACTGATGCTTGCAGTTAGCAACCCTCTGTACCAATCCCTAGCATCCTCTGTCAAAGATTGCACAAAAAATTTCATGACAACATCCTCATGATCCACTTCATAATCATTTAACTTATCTGTGAAAGACCTCAGATGTTCCTCACCAGTAATAGCATTATTCCCTGTAAACTTACTGAATTTATCCTTTAAGTCATTTGGGATTGTGTTAGTATATCCCGGTATCCCATCAAAATGCAACTGCCTATACCTTTCTAAATGGACAGGTCTTCTTTGAAACTGCTCGACAACAACTTGTCCTACAATATTTGTTGTGGCATTAGTCCCAGTGGTATTTTTTCTAGTGCTAACCCCAATAGTAACACCAACAAGCTCTTTAAAAGGTTGGGGTTGACAGATGTATCGAGTAGCCACTTAACTTCCTTGCCCAATGACTGCAACTCCTGTTATCAATGTTTTGGATGATGTTGGAAGTTCTTCTTGATATCCTATTTTTTTTTCAAATTTTGGATTGATCCCTGTCTATGAATCCATGGTTCCTAAGGGTGTAAGGTTTATAATTTCAAAATCATTTAAAGAATAAACCTTTGTGTCGCATTATTTCCAAATCACTTATGTTTTCCCATTGCTTTTTTCACTTAAGCGGAAGGGTCGTTGAAAGGGGCCATTTTGAAATCTAGGCTTGGGTAGGTTTTTAGTTAAATTCAAAATATTTCACAGTTTCCTAAACTCCCAAGTTTTTCCCTTATGTATGTGTTGGGTTCTTAAAGGCCAGATAAGTTTCTTTTGATCTAATGATTGTTGTGATACCACAATGAGAAGTTGCACATTGAATATTCATTACGACCCATCGACAAGCCTCTAGTGGTGGGGCGGGTAAGACAGTTAATGCAAATGGTTAATGCAAACAGTTTTGTGGTGATGGCTAAGTAATGAAGGACCTTAAGGATCAAATGGTTAGCTCATGATCCAACGATTGTCACTAGACCACGATTGAGAGATGATCATCTTTTATTCATTGCAGACTAGTGACTAACTGGTGGGCCCGACCAATGTGGGCAGCCCAAGTGTGTTAAAGAGTTGACAAGTCCAAGGTAAATCAATGGTTGTCGCTAGACTGTGATGAGAAGATGCTCGACTTTTACTCATCGCGGATAAGAAATAAAGAGTAGATGAGTGACTGAGTGATGGGCCCACTTTGAAGGCTAAAGTGATTAAAGGGTGTGCCAAACCCGCATGATCTAACGGTTGTCACTAGACCGTGATTGAAAGTTTCTTGAACTTTAATCTTTGTGAATCAGCGACTGAAGGGAAAATACTCAAAAGAAGCCTTTCTGGCCTGTTGGAGCCAAAATTTAAAATTCAAAAGAATTAATTGCAGAAGTGTGCCGTTATATTGATGATAATAAATGTTCAGTTGTCATTAAGGTCCCTCCATAAGATATTGTTTCGAAATCCAAATTGCAAAGAAGCATTCAAGAAGATTTGCAGAGAATAGGTGTGACACTTTGTGATTTCTCGGGCGACTAGTAAGTTTTTTCTGCGATTGTGCTTTGCAATTCTTGTTTGTGTGACATTGTTTGGTGCTAGAAAATTTAGAAGGGGTTACTTGAATAACAATTGAAGTGAGGATAGCTTTAGATTGATAAGATGGCACCGCAAAGAGAATTCAAGGGAAAGATAGATTACCAAGAGAGGGCTATCTATGATGACCTTCTAGAATAGCTGGTTCAATCCACAAACAATGCAGCCAAGATCAAGGAACTTGTGCCCAAGTCTCCCCGCTTGTGGATTGATGATGGTCTATATGATAAGGGGTACTGGCTAAGAGATTCCTAGATAGGCATGGTAAGTCTAGGCTTGTTCAGGATAGGGTTTGGTCAGCGAAATGCACCTACTCCTACAAATAACATATGGGAATTAGATGTTGGGAAATTGGTGGTCCCTATAGTTTTCATGGATGTTGATGCGTTGACCCAGATTCCAAAAATTTATGACCCTATCACTAGGACTGTGAGGAATGTAAATGGGGGGCCCTTAATTGAAATTATTGATGATGAATTCAGAAGGGTCTTCCGACTGAGTGAAGCCTCAAGCTATTTAGAACCCATTGATTTTAAAATGCTCAAGAAGGTTTATGATGCCCAAAAGGATCATCTTAGGAGTGGGTCGTTGAAGGATTTTTTTGCAAAGATAGGAGGATTAACATTAGTAGGCCCTAGCACAATGGAGCCTTTCCCTATGAATTTCTTCACTTTAAGAGCCAAGGGTATATATTGATCTCTATGTCAAATTTTTGGAGGAGATGTAGAAAACACCATGCCCACTCATTATATGCTTATGATGGCACAAATTTTGAACCCATCCTTAGCAGTGACATATGATTTTGCACCTTATCTTATAGATTCCATTCATGGGAAGGAGAGGAAGGAAAAACAATGAACGAAGAGGGGCTTTCCTGAAGTACTTCGTGAGGGAAGTCGACCCCGGGGAGACTTTACTAATGAAGACAATAATTGGGATAAATAATGCTAAGGTGGATAGACCTTTTGGTTGGTATTCCCTGTTGATGCATATGTTCTTGTTTAAGGGTGCAAAATACTTTGTAGAAGACATGGACCTACTAAGGGAAAGGATGGTGAAGACATGCATGCCCAGTTATGGAGTGCAGATCTGTCTTTGGATAGAGAAGATGCTAGTTACCTGAAGTTTGATAGGTGTTTTGCATCTAAGCTTAGAATCCTTCTATGTCAAGAGAACCCTACGATCCCAAAGGTTCTCCTTGAATTCATCAGACCTAAGGATTTTGTAGAGAGCATCAAGATTGTGCACAATTGGGGTGACATAATCTTATGTCCCATTTTCATGGTTTTTAGAGTATATGGTTTTAGGGGAACCCCATATTTACTCCCCTATTAGGTCCCTTTGAAGATTGGCATTGCTGAGATTTTGAGGTAGATTGGAGGCCTACAAGAAGCAGAGCTAAAAAATAAAGGAAGAGGGACAATCTTCCCAACAATCACCATGACACATCAGTTTGTAGTCACCAAAGTTGATTGGCTACATTTTGAGAAGTTCCTTTAGCCATATAGGTTGTCAACGACAGTTACTAGGTTTGCAGATCCTGAAGAGTTTTTCAATGGAATGTTTAGGAAGAAAGTCAGGTGTGGAGGTAAAGTTCATCTATTTCATTTCCATGAAGATTTAATAAGAAATAAATTTAATTTGGCTGAGCAGGAAGTAAGAAAGGAAAAATGGTTGGTATATATGAAGACCCTTGATTTTGTCCAATATTTTGACAAGAATTATGATCCATTGAGAAGCTTTCACCCCTTTAAGGAGAAGATTAAATTTTTGATAGATTATTTTGAAGATGCAATGCAAACTTTGAATGAGAAAAAGGATGATGTAATAAAGGCTGAGAAAGCTAAGCTTATTTTAACTAGGCCTGTTTTTGCTAAGGTTGTCCCCCTGGTGAATATGTGATGTATATGAAGTCAGGATATAATGTAGTGATGCCAAGTTAAGATGATCCTTCTAATTTAAAAGGAAAAAGGCCAATGGAGGATGCTCCTGAGTCACAAGCTTCCCCAAAGAGGTAGAGGCTGGTAAAGGAGTCATAGTCAATTGAATCCTTATATTCTCCTTCTCAATCCCCATTCCATATAGGTGATGAATAGGTAGTTGCTGAGCAATTAATGCAACTAGGAAGTCTAGGGGAGATTTCACTCACATATGGAGAATTGTAAGAAGAGATGTCAGAAGAGCCAACAAGTGCCAAGATGGACCTGACTGCTGAAGAATTTGCAGGTAGAGAACTAGATCCTATCATTAAGTAGGCGAGTGATGAATTTTTGGCTGATAACAGTTTTGTAAAGACAGGAGCATTTTTGCAATTTGTTTGGCAAAGGCATATAGGGAAGTTTAAAGAAAGATGTGAAAAGGGGAAAGTTGAACAACCCCATAAGGATACATCTGCTATTGAAGCAGAAATAAAGTAGGAAATGCTAAAATAGTTTGAAGCAATTACCCCTGAGCAAGGGAGAAACTTGATTGCAAATGCTGGAGTGCTAATTGTCCCAGAATGGGACATAGCTGATGCAATAGTTTTTGATGCAGTAAGGAAGGAGACTAAGCCTTTAGAGGGAATAAATTATAGTAATGACCATGCAACCCTTTTTATGTGGTCACTAAAGAGGGAAGAAAATAAAAGAAGGAAAGATTCCTCAGAATCTGACTATTCAGGAGGCATGATTGTGAAAAGAGTCAGAGAAACAGGGGTAGTAGAAGCTGCTAGCATGACCTTAGAGTCTGCTAAATTCCGCATGGCAGTGGCTGAAAAAGAGGCCAAGGAAAAAGTTGATCTCTAGGTAAAATTAGAGGTGGTCCTTAAATCTTGAGATAGCTCACAAGGATAACACTATTGTAGAGCTAAAGAATAAATTAGAAGGAAAACATCAAAGGGGCAAGTCTTCCCAATTGATGATTGCTTCTTCTCCAGCTAAGCCCCCTCCTTCCAACCCAATTACTAAATTCCCTCCTTCTCCCATGACTCCTGGTTTCCAATCAGCTGAGAGCATCCAAGATGAGATGGAAAATTTGAAAGAGGCTTAGGCAATTTTTTCAAGAAAATACGAGGAGAAGATCAAGGGTACTATTTTGAAATTTGCTGATACTGTTGGATCAGCAATTGTTTATATTAATATGAAAATAATATTGACTCTTTTGGGTTCTTTGAAAGAAGATAAGGCTATTTTGGAGCCAATTTTGGATAAATGGACCGCCAAAGAGGTTGATTCAGAGTCTATATATTGTTTATCCTAGGAAGAAGTAGGTGTTGATGTCACTATCAAACCTACTTATGAATTAGTAAAAGGTTTGTCCAGGTTTGCAGCGAAGAGAGTCAACATAGAAAGGAGGGCAAACTTATACCAAAAAGAATATGCAGACCAAAAATTTGAATTGTTCCCTGGAGGTTTTGTTAGTATTAGTAAATTGAAAGATAAAGAAGTATGGCTTGGCGAGTTAGGTCATGAGTTGTATTAGAGAATAAATAACATCATAAATATAGATGATACTCCTTTATTCATTCAAACAATTGAAGAGATTGAAAAAATAAAATTACATTTTGGCTTTTTGGAAATTGAAGTTAAACAGTTAAGGGAAACGTGGAAAAGTTTGAACAAGCAGAAGAAGAAAATTATTAGTTTCTCTTGGCCTGATGATGATACATTAAAAGTATGGGAAAGAAAATATGTTGTGAAAGAAACAAAATCTCAGGAATATCCCATTGACAACCCGACATGTGGCAGCTCATCGGCAACTTGATCTATAGATTTTGAAAAGTTAGTTGGCTGTTTACTAGCTAGATAACTAACCTATTGCAGAGGAATATTTTTCAGAATCAGTTGTGCTCCTACTTCTATGATATTTTGTAATTGATATGACTTTTGGGGGAATTATGGTTAGGATAGGAATATTTTCTAGGGAAGTCTGAAGCTTGTCACATCCTATTTTATATAAATGGATATTAGGACTACCTAGAAGGGGATGGCAAGAATTTTATACTGAAGCTCTAGCAAAATATGAACAGGATTTTGTTTTGGCATTTTAGAGGATCATTTTGTATCTTTGTAAAACTTTGATGAGAGAATATTAATATTCAAGCAGAACATTTTTTAGCCCAAATCTATGTTGTCGTTGTGTTGGTATGTTGGTTATCATTTTAATTAAATGATCTAGGATTGTTTAGTTAAACGATTTGCAAGGCAAATTATGAGAATGTCTTGGGTTTTTTCCTCAAGGAGGGAAATTAAATATACTTAATTCCTTTTTGTTAATAATCAGTAACTCTGCATGAATTTTATGATTGGGTCTAGCATAGGTCGAGAGTTTATATATGTCAGGCCTATATAGATTCAGTAAATCGATGTGATGATATGTATGTGAATTTCCACTGTCAAATTGTTATTTGATTTTAGATGACTCCAAGTCCTGAATAAGGCATTGGTATGGCTGTTAAAGTTTCTGACATTCTTGGTGATCCATTATGATAAAAATGAATCTTTCATTTATGTTCGGTTGCATTTAAAGTGATAAGATTTGCATAAATTTGCACTGGTTTTATGCAAATCACCTATTGAAATTGTGAGCAAATAATCATAAAAGGGTACACCTGCCTAAGTTTTGTTAAGCTTGAAGTGTAGAAGGTTTCTTTGTAAGCCTTGTTAATTGTTGTCTTGTGTTTCTATTCTTGTTGTTCTCTCTTTGTGTGAACAGGGGCTTGAAATCTTAGAGAGGAAACAAAGTAATAAAAAATTGAGACCAACAACTTCAATATTCTGGGTACTCTGAACATTTGGGGTAGGAGTATTTGTACTGACATTTGGTGTTGCTATAGAAACCACACTAGAAATAGCCTAAGTTTTAGATTGACTAGCAATAAATAAAGCACTATTTAATGTTGACAACTTAAGGAAATCAATCTTTCTCTTCATTTATGCACTTGAAGCTTCCATGTCAATTATCTTCAACTCTTCTGCAAGTGTTTCATTCTCTATCCTAGATTTTTCTAACTCGGTGTTAGCTTGGGATAATTCTTGACTCAGATTTGGGATAGTTGAAGATCTTTTATCATCTATCTTAACACCAGATAACTTTTTTTTTCCTTTATCTAGATCTGATTTGGGAATCCGAGCACTTGGCTGACTAGAATCTGCTAACTTTTGGCTATCAACACGACTCTTAGAATTTTATTTTGTAACATGTTCAGATCTTTTATCTAAGACCTCTCTTATAACAGGACCCTCTGTTGGTTCCCAAAACCACAGATTGGAAATCTGAGAGCTTTGCCAAATCTCTTACTGATTTCTCAATCAGCCTTGGCCAACGAACATGAATGGTCGAAGACCAAATTCCTCTGCACTTTAGGCTCCACTAGACCTAGGTGGGAATACCCCAATCTCCAAAGAATAAAGAGATTTCTTTACAGTGAATTTAAACTGTTTAATCTAGCTATTTACAGGACTGACAAACAATTTTCTGCAACTATGCTTTATTGATATGCTTTTAACTTGTTTTAATTTTGAGATTTTGAGTATAATTGAATAGGACTAAAAGTTATAATAGAATGTTGTTGGAACTAAGAGTAATTATGAAAAAACAAGGCAAGTAAAAACGATTAATATATTTCTCTAGTGAGGACTTTGTGCACACTTAATCTAGTCACAAGAAACCAGAAACATACCAGTGCCTTATCTGACAGTTTACATGTCACTTAATGGACAAATACTTGTAATCTTTGGAGACGGTGTGAAGAAACAAACTATCACTACAATATCCACAATGTATGCTATGAGAACAAGAAAAACAATTCTTCTATCTCTATACCAACAAAAGATAAAACATTGCAACAAATCATCTTTAGCTTTATCTAAAATATTTTAAATCATTAATATCATATGACATGAAATGATCTAAAGATGAAAACAACAGACCTAGTATATTGATTTCTGGGAACAATTGGTGTACAAAAACTGTAGACTCACAGATACTTCATGATTACACTTGTTTGCACAAAATAAATTTCATTTCTACGGACTTATCTTACATAACACTATAGGTTCCAGCAGATAATCTAAAAAGATCATAATCTTACTTGAGTTCTTTCCTCTAGAATACAAAATGACTATATATATACATGACTCAAACGATATGAATGAAAGGACACACCCTTTCATTTGTATAAAGAAAGACTATCAAAAATCCTAACTATCCCTCTTAATAGTTATAACTAAAACACACAACAATAACATAGATTAACTTTTTCCATCCAGCTGCTGACCACATTTCTAGATATGTTGAAGATATTTTTCCTCTTTATATGTAGTAGTGTTGAAGAAAATATCTCTAACCGCTATCTCTGTTGTAACAAAACCTTAAACCTTCTCCCGTGTTTCATTCATGTCCAATGCATCCGCATGAGCAACGCTAAGGTCTAAACTGAGTAGTGATCTGCATTCGGTAATCCACTGGTGCTTGTCCTTCATGACCCTTGCATCATCCACTACACTTGGAAATCCATGATTGATGATCCCTTTACACTCCTCATACTCGGTATTTAATTTTGTTGTGAATCTTTGATGAGTGTCAATTAGCTTTTTCACTTTATTGATCCTTTTGTAACTCAGTGTCTAATCCCGCAGTAGCATGTTTAACCTATTAAGGATGCTTTGGTGCGATAATGTGTTATCCATGGTTTTTTGGTAAATAGTCCAGAATTCCTCCAATACCTTATGCAGATTTTCAAATCGTTTTGTCAATAAGACACATGTTGTGTCTGTCCTTATGCTTTGTATTCTTTCCTTCAATTTTTTGTTTCCCTTGTACAGTTCTTCACATTTTCAATTTGGATTCGTCTACTATCTTGGGTACAGGCTGGCCCCTACTTCTAAAAAGTTCTTCATACAATGATTTATACTTTCCTTCTTCTTTCATCAACATCTTCATCTGTGCTTTGTTTAATTTTGAGATATCAAATCCCATATCTGTCGTGACCATGGGATCAACCTCTCCAACCTTCAACTTCATCATGTGTCCAAAAGACTTGTCCACATCTATGATCTTTGGCCTTTTATTTGGGGGATTAAGAGCCCCAAAATGCATAGCCTCATCATCTGGATCATATCTTGATCCAGTGAAGATGTCATTCACGCCCTGAATGTCCAATTTGAAATCCTTCTTCTCTAACTGTAACAAGCTATCAAAAATGAAGGATGCACTAAGATCCCAACATGGAAATAATTGATGAATACTAAGAGGGGGGGTGAATTAGTATGCCAAAAATCTTTGCACTTAAACACTTTACAAGACTGATAGTAAACCGGTAAAACAGTTTAGCAGACAAACCGGTTAACACACATGCAAACCAAATAGCAAATAATGCATTCACCCACAAAAGAACAAACACCATAACACATGATATTTTGTCATGGAAACCCAAATGGGAAAAACCATGGTGAGATGGAACTCACAAGTAACTATCTGTAGAATAGGAACCAGACCGGTTAAGGTCTTACAATGTTCTTTACCAGAATAGATCCTGTTAGGAATCTCAATCTCTATTAGGAGATAAGTCCGATTAAAGACTACCTTGCTAGAGGATTTTAGATCCACAGATGTGAACCACCTTGTTAGCGGATTTACAAAAGGCTTTTGGGCCTACCTGGTTAAGGGCTATAGACTTGTCAAAGATGTGAGTAATCAACAAGTGTTTGATCTATCTAATAGCACAGACTACTCAGTTAGATCCTTGATAGCTCATTCCTAATGCATTCCAGCATTACTTCAATCTTCTACACATTCATATTCTCTTCAACTCCTCAGCCACCTTAAACCCTAGCAACAACATAAACTTTCACTACAGCAACATCAACAACCTAAAACCCTAGACATGATGTCCTTATAAAGGAATCTGATTTCATGTCGGTCTAATAGGATTAAATTACAATTTCCAAGGTTCAATGAACCTAGACATACTACGTAACATGACACAAAAAGCACTGTTAAAGTGTCGGCACCATCAAACAATCGGTGGATGATAACTCATCATAAAATGATGGTTGGTAACTCATCACAGAGTATTACTAGTTCATACAAAATGCCGGTTGCTAGTTTGACAAAAGTGAAGACTGGTAAAAATGTGTTATGCCACTTTAGTCCCTCGTACTACTTGGGGTCAACATGCCGCTTCAAACCGGGAAACACATTCTTCAAAAAACAATAGTCTAAAGACTATAATACAACATACCGATTCGAACAAATACTGGTTGAGCTCTAACTCATACATATAAAGGGGATCTCAATGCAAGTGTGTGTCTATCAATGACAATCACAACATAAACATCAAAAATGCCAACAATCTCCCCCTTTGGCATTGATGGAAACACTTGGAAAATAAAATTTTGACATCTAAGTGTTTTACAACAAAATCATGTCATTAGCAAAATTGCTCCCCCTAACCATATACACTATCCCTTTGTTAATACAATGTATAACAATTTTGCATAAAGAGCATAAACATTGAGATATTCAGAGCATATATCAAAATTTTGATTACCAGATACTTCTCCCAAATAGAATTTTTCTCCCCCTTTGCCAACAATGACAAAGTATAGCTGATCAACCCTGTTTTCATTTGATATTAAAATAATAAAATTTTATGACAATAAGGAATAATACTTGTCAAAAACAGATTTAAAGTCCTGCAAGAATTGTTTCATTGATAAAGACCAGGACTTAAGTAGGGAGGTGGCTACTTCTTTCTCTGTCTGCATCTGGGAGACCTGTTCTTCCATGGCATCAATTGTGCTCATCTCCTATGTAACTGTTAAGGCATCTAGGTTTAGATAGCACTTCTGAAGAATTTGCAATTGTGGAAGTAGAACTAGTTGTAGCTCCTACAAATCTCTAGACCGTGTGCTGATCTCTTGCTCCATTTTTGCTGACTGGATGTGAAACCGGTGAATGGTTTGCCCATAAGTTGTAAAGGAATCATAAGGTGGCTTGAATGTGCTCATGTAGGACTACAAGTCTATTTGAAGCTTTTGCTTCTGAGCTAGCACATCATCATAGAATAGATGGGGTTGGTAGATCTTGCTGAGTAGCAGATTCCCCTCATCTAGAGCATCCCTTATAACCTTTTGTTCTTTCTTCAGTTCAGACTGGAGCTCATTCAACTTCTTCACCAGAGCTATATTAAGAGATTTTTGATGCTCCTTCTTGACATTT
Organism: Cryptomeria japonica; assembly: GCF_030272615.1. Lineage (NCBI taxonomy): Eukaryota > Viridiplantae > Streptophyta > Pinopsida > Cupressales > Cupressaceae > Cryptomeria > Cryptomeria japonica. The sequence goes on from NC_081414.1 coordinate 460,227,546, forward strand.
GCCTCTGCTGCCTCTTCTAGGCTCTGCACCTAATCATCCACTACTATGCATAGGAGCTTAAGTTTATCTAGTGATGAATTGATGTTGGGAAGATTTGTACTGGGTATCAAACCGGTAAGAGTGTCCACAGCCTCTTGAATTACATCCTGCTCCTTCTTCCTTCAAATAATTTCAAGGTGCTCTTGAGCAACCTTGATGCTCTGCATTAGCTCCATTTCACTTGCAGACTAGAGATTGATAGGACTGGTGAGATCAGCCGGTTTGGCTTGACTCTCGGTTGCCTTCGAAGTTTCCATTTGGGTACTCTTCTCCGCTTCTCCTGCCTTGTCCTCTTCCACTTTCTTCTTCTCCACTTCTCTCCTCTTCTCCGCTTCCTTATCCTCCTCAGCCTTTTTCTTTTATGCTTCCTTCTTCTTCTCCTATTCCTTATCTTCCTCTTCCTTCTTCTTTCTCTTTGCTTCCTTCTTTTCCTCCTATTCCTTATCTTCCTCTTCCTTCTTCCTCTCTGCTTCCTTCTTTTTCTCCTGTATCTTATCTTCCTCTTCTTTCTTTTTCTTTTCATCTTCTTGCTTCTTTTTCTCTTCTTCATCCTTCTTCTTCTTCTCCTCTTCATCTTTCTTCTTCTTCTTCTCTTCTTCATCCTTCTTCTTTTTCTCTTCTTCATCCTTTTTTCATTTCTCTTCTTCATCCTTTTTCCGCTTCTCTTCTTCATCCTTTTTTCGCTTCTCGGCCTCTTCCTTTACTGCTTCCTGTCTATCCTCGGCTTGCTTATCAACCTGTTTAGCTTGTTGCTCCTGTCCTGTTGCCTCATATGGTGTTTCTCAAGTAACATCCTCTACATCCAGAGCATTGACATCAATAGTGTCAATCAGTTCAACAACTGAATTTCCTTCATCATCAAATACTTCATTCGGTTTGGATATAACCGGTTCTTTTTCAGCTTGTCAGTTGGCTAGACATGCTTTGTGAGATTGGATAGTTGTTCTCATATACTGATGAGTGTCTTTTTTGACATCATCAACTCTACCTTCTAACAGCCAGAGTCTTCTTCTTCTAGTGAAGAAGAGTCCTTTATTTTGGTCAATAACATCAAATAATTCAGAATTTGACAGGTCAGGAAAGTACTGTGCAAAAAATTTCTCCCTAATTTCCTATTCCTTCTCTATGGAAATGCACCATCTATTATCTAATGATGTATATAAAGAATCCAGTGTCTGAGATTTGATCTCTGAGGGCGACCGGTCATTAACACATAAATACTGAATTATTTCCTTTTCACCCGCTTCCTTTTCATCATCATTAAAGTCATCAAAACACTCAATTAAGTCATGTAGCACTTTTCTCCTAATATTATTTATTGTTCTTTGACAATGTGTCAAAGGCTTATAGGAAGAGATATCTATATTTACAAGTGCAGATGATGTTGGTTCATTCTTCGTCTTTCTCTTTGCTTGACGTGTTTTCTTTGGCTTTTCCTTAGACACAGTTTCTTCTAAGTCTGGAGAGGTATTCCTTGTCTTCCTCTTTCTCTCAAACACTTTAGCCAGTGCCGCTTTCAGTTTCTTCTTGTCTAGTGACCACTTGGTCACTTTTGGAGTTGCAGTAGTAACTGGTGCTGATGCTGCAGGCACTGCCTTTGCCTTGTTCACTGCAGGTTCTTTTCCTTTCTTTGTAGAGAGTTCCTCGACCGGTGTAACCTTTTCCAGATAGGTTCCGGTCCTCTTTGCCTTAGGATCAAGAGGTGAGGCAATAAGGGTAGAGGCATACCCTTCCAACATATCGTACATCACCTCATAGCCCATTGGCTCCACTTCTTCCTGTCTGGGCTCAACAGCCTCCATTATGCATTTATCTACTTGGATGGTGAAACAAATATCATCTTCATATTTCTTGACGATGTCACCTGATATCCTCATTCTTTGGCTCATTTTCCTTCTGAACTCATCAAAATACTTGTTCATAATATCAGGGTAATCGATTCCAATTGCTTCAATGCTTTCCTTGATTTGCTTGGTCATTGGTTGGTCAGTAGACCACTGGACATCTCCTACTCCTGGAAAGTAGCCTTGGAAATAGAAGAACAACCCAACCAGTAGTTGTCCAAACTTGAACCTTAGTGCATTATCCTATTTGATCGACTTCAGATTCGATAGGAGTTGTCTCTGCATACCAATGCACAGATCAAATGATGCATCCTCCTTTATCATTCAGTAAGTAGCATTTACCGCTGCAGCAGATACAGAGTTAATTCTACTAGCTGAGAATGTCCGGTATCCAATCACCATACATGCATACTTAACCAAATCATCCTTGATAGAATTGACTGTCATGCCTCGTGAGTCGCTCACTGAACCGGTGAGCTTTGACATTTCAGTTTTGCTTACAGTCCTTAGGGCTGGCACTTTCCCTATGTTGTAGAATCCGGTGACTGCATGAATTGCCTGCGGCATGATATCATGTGTTCTCTCCAAGTACATCTTATCACCATGGACTCTACTCAGAATGATCCTTATATGATCCTCTATGAAATCCTCCAGGAAGTAAACAACATTGTGGAGCTTCTTCTTCTCCAGAATATTAAACTCCAGTTTGATCTTCTTATCCTTTCCACAAAATAAACCTAACTGGGAGTGGATAGCTAGAGACCCTAGGTCTTCAATCTTGCAATCTATGTAGTCAAAAATTCCCTCTTCTACTATCACACCAGCTGGAACTTGTGATAGGGCATTATACTTAGACTTTCATTGAATAAAACTTGTAGACTCAATAGATGCACTAGAACTGGTATGAGATGTGGAAGCCATGATAGAAATTTTAAGAACTCGAGAAATACCTTTTGAAACACGTGAATTTAGGGCTTTCCTATTCTCCTTCACTTCACACTTCATCAGTTGCTGAATCACTGCTTTGTGTTCTCCACTTGACCGTTTGTAGTTTGAGTTTGAATCTCCTTTGCAGTTTCTCAATTTCTCAAAATCTCAGCTCAAATCGCCTTTTCGTCACTCTGCTCTCTGAAAAACTTTTCTTCTTTCAAAAACTAATAGTGAGAAATGATTTGAAAAATGCTTTTAAGCATATTCCTCACCTACCATCATTAATGCTCCTCCATTAGGGTGTAAACCCTAATTTGCCTTTTTACCATTTCCGATCTTCTGCCAAGCGATAGGTATAACATACCGGTTAAGGACTTTTACTGGTGTAAACCAAGGGTTCGAAACATTTTGCCATTTTCTCCCCCAAAGCTTTTCTGAAGCTTAGTTTGTTGGTTACGTGATTTCCACACTAGGTGCAGAAATCGGTTCCTCTTGTAACACCGCTGGTTTCTTCTTCCAAGTTTTGTTCATGTCCGCTTGAACAGTGTCAACATCAATGTTTCCTTTCGGAGTGACCGGTATATCATTAGATATGTTCTTTCTTGATCTATAGAATCTGGCAATGTGACCCAGTTTGTTGTAGTGATAGCAGACCAATCCAGGTGCTCTCCAAGGTCCATTGTTCATGTTTCCATTCTTTCTTCTGCATGTTACAGCAATGTGACCATGACCATGACAGACCATACAGTTTTCTCTCCATCTGGTTGCCTCTTGATAGCCACCGCTTCTTTGCTGATGATTGAAGGCATTAAACTGGTTGTGATTCCGGTTCACAAAAGGTTTAGGACCAGCTCCTTGGGTCCTCTGAGGATATCTTCCAGACTTATTCATAACAGACCTACATTCAGATGCTTTATGCCCATATTTATTGCATGCATAACAATTACCATCAAATCTATAGGATCTAGGCTTATCATTTAGGAAATAAGGAAAATTGTTGTAAGCCTTACTCCTACACACATTTGTAGTATGTCCTTCTTTAAGACAGTTAAAGAAAATATATTTAAACTTTTGCTTACCTTTATCCTTTGATGTCGGTTGTTTCTTTGATGTTCCAGCATTTGTACCAGAGGTCTCACCTTCCTCATGACTGGAATAACCAAGTCCATTGGTATTCTTGACCAGTTTGGCAGATTCAAGCTTTTGCTCTAGCTTGACAGTACTCTTGTTGAACTTAGCAAGTATTTCCTTTTACTCAGAGAGTTCTTTGGAAATAGCAGCATTTGTATCCAACAGGTTTTCATTCTTAGAGATGGCAATGTTTAGTTCTCCTTGCATGTCTTCCTTTTCCACTTTGCTTGCATGGATTTGAGTAGTTAGGGCACTGATCTCTTGTTTCAGCTTGGAGATCTCATGATCTCTTTCCTTTACCAGATCTTCAGCTTTCCTTCGGTTCTCAAGCTCTTGACACATCCGGATAGTCAGTCCTTCCAATTCCTTTCTCAGGTTGGAGTTTGATTCATTCAACTTATTTACTTCTGCACTAAGGGCTTCCATGTTTGCTTCATCTGAAGAACTATTTTTAGATGACTCCATCAACTTTTCTGCATGTTCTCTCCTTTTTTCTTGAGATGCCTTGTATTTGACCATAAGATCATCATAGGCTTGCTCAAACTGAGTGAGCCGATGAGTAAGTTCCCTTATAGAGTATTCCCCCATATCTCTTTCCAAGTGGTTAAACTTATAGAAATGTAGGCTCTGATACCAATTGATGAATACTAAGAGGGGGGGTGAATTAGTATTCCAAAAATCTTTGTACTTAAACACTTTAAAAGACTGACAGTAAACCGGTAAAACAATTTAGCAGACAAACCAGTTAGCACACATGCAAACCAAATAGAAAATAATGCATTCATCCACAAAAGCACAAACACCATAACACATGAGATTTTGACATGGAAACCCAAATGGGAAAAACCATGGTGAGATGGAACTCACAAGTAACTATCTGCAGAATAGGAACCAGACTGGTTAAGGTCGGACCGGTTAAGGTCTTACAATGTTCTTTACCAGAACATATCCTATTAGGAATCTCAATCTCTATTAGGAGATAAGTCCGATTAAAGACTACCTTGCTAGAGGATTTTAGATCCACAGATGTGAACCACCTTGTTAGAGGATTTACAAAAGGCTTTTGGGCCTACCCAGTTAAGGGCTACAAACTTGTCAAAGATGTGAGTAATCAACAAATGTTTGATCTATCTAATAGCACAGACTGCTCGGTTAGATCCTTGATAGCTCATTCCTAATGCATTACAACATTACTTCAATCTTCTACACATTCATATTCTCTTCAACTCCTCAACCACCTTAAACCCTAGCAACAACATAAACTTTCGCTATAACAACATCAACAACCTAAAACCCTAGACATGATGTCCTTATAAAGGAATCTGATTTCATATCAGTCCAATAGGATTACATTACAATTTCCAAGGTTCAATGAACCTGGACATACTAGGTAACATGACACAAAAAGCACCGTTAAAGTGTCAGCACCGTCAAACAATCGGTGGATGGTAACTCATCACAAAATTCTGGTTGGTAACTCATCACAGAGTATTACCAGTTCATACAAAATGCCGGTTGCCGGTTTGACAAAAATGAAGACTGGTAAAAATGTGTTATGCTTCTTTAGTCCCTCGTACCGCTTGGGGTCAACATGTCGCTTCAGATCGGGAAACACATTCTGCAAAATACCAATAGTCTAAAGACTATAATACAACATACCGGTTGGAACAAATACTGGTTGAGCTCTAACTCATACATATAAAGGGGATCTCAATGCAAGTGTGTGTCCATCAATGACAATCACAACATAAACATAAAAAATGCCAACAATAATTAAAGCCCTGCCTATACAAGAAGCTTCCTCCCCCTTTGAGCAGTCATGCTTTCCACTTTTGCATCAATATCTTCCTTCAGTTTCCTAAGCATCTCTGCCTCATTCTCTGGTGTTATGTCAGGCATTGCTTATCTTAGCATTTTTCCTTTGAAGTGATACAAGAAGGACTTGAATTCCTTTGACTTGATGAACTCATCATTAGACACAAAAGAGGTATACTCCTCTAGCCTAACATCTACATCTACATTTATCCTTGCAACAATTATGTCTTGTGCTTCAAGCTCTTCTTCTCTTTTAGGCCTCCTAAATCTTGAAATAGCTTCATTTTCTCTTGACTCACTCTCTACCTCTTCTTCCTCTTCTATCTCCTGCAACCATTGCTTCTTCTAATCTAATGTTCATTCTAAACTTTGGATTATCTGCATAGCCTCCTCAGACTCCTTATTCCTAAAGATATCCCAAGCTTCTACATATTCATGAAAGTAATCACCTAGATTTTGCATTTTCGTGCCCTAGTGGATATAGTCGCCAGGGTCATAGTTCTTCTGACCTGTGTGCTCATAGAGGTTATAATCTTCTATCAACCTCTTGACAATGATCTCATATGCCTTTGTGGAGACAATAGTAAAATCACGGAAATGTAAGGTCCCAGGCAAGAAAACTTGCTTGTGAGAACCCCCAAAATGCATTGCATTTGAGACACTCATCTACCTTACAATCTCCAAGTAAGTGATCCTATCAGGTGCAGGCTTCGGCAACACATAAGGAGCTCCTTCAAACCCAAAAAATCTAACATAGGTGAAGCCCTAGAACACATACCGGTCACCCCAATTATGGTTTACTCTGGTATCCCCATGTTCATGGGGTCTAAGGAATCTTTTTATTTCCTTCAAAAAAGACCTATCAAAAGACACTCCAAAAGATTTGAATAAAGGCTACACAAAAAACTCTTCAAACTTGATATAGTGGGATCTCATGGAAGGTGAATCCCACAATGACCACCATAAATGTACAGGCTGCTCCTCTCCATCTTTACCTTGAATATTCAACTTTAGATCCTTAGGCCACATTCCCCTAAGTCATCCATAAAACAAGACAACATGCATCAACAAAGAGTAAAACAAAAGATTTGTCAGGGTTATTTTGAAGGCTTCAGAAACCCTCATTTATTTTCTCAACAATATAAGTAACATAGTCAAATTGTCTCGGCTCATGCATCTGTGTGTCGGCAGCAAGGACTAGAGTTCCTATCCGAGCTATATCTGAGACTTCAACTCCTCCCACTTGACCGCTCGCCATATAAGTATACTGCATATACTACCTGAAAAATATTGATATCAAATGGGGCCCTATCCTCTTTTGTCAATTTTTCCTTTTCAGTCTTATGAATGGCCAAATTCCACCCATTGTACATGGTGCCCATCTTTGTATACTCTTCCTCTAGTTTGTCAAAAGACAAAGGAACATTAGATTCAAAACCTAGACCAAAAACCTCCTGGATGGTGGCTACTGAGATATGGATGAAAGCATCCCCATTTGGTAGTTGAATACATATTTTTGTAGCATTGTAAGCCCTAGCCAATGTTTTCATCAATTGGACATTCACAAAGATGTTATGGACTACAAGCTTACCCAATCTAATTTGTTGGTGCCCAAAACCATAGATTGGAAACCAAAGACTTGCCTAATCCTCAATTGATCCAATCAGCCTTGGCCAACGAATAGGGATGGTCAAAGACCAAATCCCTCTACACTTTAGGCTCCACTAAACCCAAGTGGGTATACCTTACACTCTCAAGCATAAAAGAGGTTTATTTTAAGTGAATTTAAATTGTGGGAGTTAGCAATTGCAGGGATGGCAAAAGGTTTTCCTGCAACTATGCTAACAAAAATGTTTTTTATTGAATACCTTAAAACTGATAAAACAAGTGTGAATATAGTTGTGATATGTTAAATATTACTGTCAGGACTTTAAGCCATTATGAAAAAGAGCAGTACTGATAGAAATTAGAAGATTTTTTTCTTTGATAAGGACCTAATGCATATAAACTTATTCAACAAAGATTAATAATAGACCAGTGCCTTATCTGACCATTAATGAATAAATTTGTGGACAAGAATCACTATCAACTCAAGAGACAATTATAAGACCATCACTGTGAAAGTTTCATTATGTGTTGCTTGAACAATAAAAACCCAATCTTACATTCAATACAACATCATGTGATGGCACATCACATCAAATCTAAAAGATTTATCAAGAGGACATATGATTCCATCAAAAACAAAATTACATAACAGTCCGAAGATAAAATCTTGAAATCTTGTATATTAACTTATGAAATAAGAATCTACACAAAAACTGAACTTACAAATACTCCAATACATTCAGTTTGCATAAAATTAACTCCTCATTCCTATTAGACTTTTCTAAAACATAACACTTGTAGCCTAGCCAGTGGCGGAATATTACCTATCTCTTATGATACGAAAATGACTCACTACATATATATGAGCCAAAGGATTCAAATGAAAGGATGCACCCTTTCATCTTGTTAAACTAAACTTGACTAAAACCTAACATCTAACTGCTTAACTACTAGATACAAAATATAGAAATTAGTTTTGGCCATCCAATATTGTATCACATTTTTGTGTGTGCTCCAAATACTTGTTGTCCTGGTGAGTGATGGTGTTGAATACAGTATCCTTGACAATGATCTCCATGGTAACCATTCTCTCCATCTGCTCACCTATCTCCTTCATATCCAGAACATCTGCTCGGGCAACATTAAGGGATGTGCTGAGTACATTCTGGAATTTTGTAAGCCAAATCCCTTTGTCCTTTAACTGCTCTGCATCATCCACAATATCCGGCACACCATACCTAACAATATCCTTACAATTGGTAAATTCCTACTTAATGTCTACACCAAATGCCTTATGCTTGTTCAACCTTATCTGAATCTTCTCAACAATTTTCTCATCGACACTCTTCTCTTTCAAGAATGCCTTCAACCTCTTCAAAGTTCTTTCATGAGAAGCCATTTTATCCTAGGTCTTCAGACAATTTGTCCAAAATTCTTTGAGGACCTCCAACAAATTCTCAAACCTGTTTATCAACAAAATACAAGCAACATTTACCCTGGCAGTCCTGCTTTGCCTTCTTAGCTTAATTTTTTCTTTCATTTGGTCCTCATATTTCTTTTTCCACTGCACACCAGTATCAGCTATCTGTGGTACTTCATGACCATGACTTCTCAATAGGTCTTCATATAAATTCTTGTATTTCTGACCCTCTTTTAACACCCATTGCATTTGGGCCTTATTCAGTTTTGCAATGTCAATCCCCAAATCTGCGGTGACAATTGGATTAACTTCTCCCACTTTTAGCCTCATCATATGCCCAAATGCCTTATCTACATCTATAATCTTAGGTATTTTATTTGGGGGGCATAGGGCCCAAAGCAACATTTCCTCTTCATTTGGATCATATCTTGATCCAATAAAAATGTCATGAACACCCTGTATGTCTAACTTTACATCCTTTCTATCAGAATGTAACAAGCTGTCAAAAATGAAAGAAGCACTTATGTCCCATCCTGGGAACAAAATGATACCTACCTCACTGAGAAGTTGTCTCCCTCTTTGTGGTGTCATTGTGGCCACTTTTGCATCAATGTCTCCTTTCAATTTCTTAAGCATTTATGCTTCATTTTCTGGGGTAACATTTCAAAAGCTTTCCCTTAACTTTTTCCCTTTGTAATGGTACAAGAATTAATTAAATTCTTTAGATTGTACAAAAACTTTATCTGCAACAAAAGTTGCATGCTCTTCCATTCTCACATCTATGTTGGCATTTATTCTTACCATGGCTTGCTCCTGGCTCTTTGCCACTTCTTCTAGTTTAGGTGCACAAAGGGTAGATACAACTATATTCTCATCAGACCTACTCTTAGAGTCTCCTTCTTCTTTTAGTTCTTGAAGCCTCTACTTACGCGCTTCCAATTTTTGGTTCAATTCCTTTAAGACCGCATCAGCCTCCTCCAGTTCCTTGTTTATAAATAAATCTTTAGCCTCCATGGGTATATGCAAATATTCTTCCAGGTTCTGGCTCTTCCTGCAGTGGTGGATATATCCCTCTACATCATAATTTTTCTGAGCTTGATGTCCATATAAATTGTACTCCTCTACCAACTTCTTTTCTATCATCTCATAAGCCTTGGTAGATACAATGGTGAAGTCTCCAAAATGCAAAGTGTCAGGCATAAATACCTACTTGTGTGCACCACCCAAATTCTTTGTATTTGACATACTAGGTTTCCTAAAAATCTCTAAATAAGCAATCATGTCAGGAACTAATGTAGGCAACATATATGGAACACCCTCAAAACCGTAAAACCTGAAAGTGAAATTATGGCATACAACCCAGTCACCCCAATTGTGGTTGACCCCATGGGGTTTGAAGAATCTTTTAATCTTCTATGAGATGGACCTATCACATTCTACTCCAAACAATCTATACAAGGGCTTGACAACATATTCTTCAAACAACACATAGTGTGATTTGTCGAGCCGTGAGTCCCATAGGGATACCCATAATTGAATTGGTTGGTTTTGTCCCTCTTTGTTCCTAGAAGTCACCTTTAATTCTCCTGGCCACAAACCTTGCATTTGACCATAAAACAAAACCATATGCATTAGCAATGAGTAAAACTTGAAAGTAGAGTTAGGCTCTGTTTGCAAACTCAAAAATCCTTCATGCAACTTCTCTGCCAAGTAAGTTGCATAATCAAATGGCCTTGGCTCATGCATTTGAATGTCCATAGCCAATGCCAATGGGCCTATTCTTGTAACATTAGGAACTTCTTCCCCGCAGACCTGGCCGCATGCCCAATATGTGTACTACAAGTATTGTCTGAATAGAGTAATTTCGAAAGGAGGACCATCTTGCTCCGTGAGTCATCCCTTCTCCTTTTTGTGAATTGCCAACTTCCACACTTTGTGAGTGGTGTCCATTTGGGTGTATTCTCCTTCTAGGTCTGTGAAGGATAGGGGCATGTAGGGCTCATAAGACATGCCGAAAACCTCCTGAATAGACCCGACATATATCCGGATGAATGGATCCTCATTGGGAAATTGGATGCATCTTTTTTCTTTGTTGTATTTCTTGGTGAGCAATTCCAATAATCTAAGATTTAGAAAAACATTTGGGACCACCAGTCTACCCAAATTTGTCATCCAAGGCTTTGACAATGGCATCTCCTTGTTCCGCCTGAGGTAGTGATAAAAACAATTCATGGCCCCTTATGGTTGTCCAGACATCTCCAACCCCTTTGTATTTATCTTTCAATTGATCCTTCGACGGTAAATTGGTTTTAGACCTCCTCAACTTAGCACCAGATGACTCCATCTGGTCAATCATGTCCTGGTTCAATTTTCACTTGTGCACACCCTCCATAGACTTCGTCTTTTTTATTTAATTGATTGTGTATCTGAAATCTCTATGACCTTTCTTTTTCCTTGTGAACCAAAAGCCTCCATGATTAAATGCTTGGAATCTTAAATTACCCGCGCTTCTTGTCTGCAACTTCAATGTTGGCAGTTGAAGAAACTGTGAATAATTCTAGCATGAAAACTCTTTCTTTATGCTGGATATGCAATAGCTAAAGTCTATAACGATAAAAAACTTATCAGATTTGCTTTCTACGGATCCAACCCCCCTGATCGCGAGCATTAAATAATGGTTGCCGTATCAGACATTCTAACGACTAATCAACGTAACCCCACCTGATAATTCAATTACTTGGTGCCATCCGTATTTTGTATTCCTTAGATTACATTTTTGTCTTTCTAATCGGTATAGGTCATTCTGATCAATCCATCCGATCTTGCACTGGTCATTTCAATTTTTTCCTCAAGGCTTGACTTATCTTGATGGATCCACCTTTCCTTTTTGTTAGTCAGCTTTTCTTTATGTCACATTGGGGTATATCTCTCCGATGAAACCTTCTTCAGTCTATTTCTCCAGTCACTTGATCGGCCTTCAGAATGAAGTCACTTAATACTTCATCCAATGGTCCCATGACATCTAACTTTCTTTTTGATCGGCATAACTTTCACCAATTGCTTCATCGGGTGTCAGAGTAGCATATTTTCCCTGCTTCTGATAGTTATAGTCTCCCCAATAGATCTGCCCTCTGTGGCATTCTACCCATCAAGCATTGACACAACTCTAAGAATGTTTCTTTGGTAGCATAAGCTATCTCGATGAGTCTTCTTACACCTCACTCTCCTTATCGGGTTGCTTCGGTCTATCAGCATAGGCTTCCCCAATGTAGTCACTTCATTTGCACCGAGCTCATCTTCCTCATCGGGCATCGGGATAACCCAAAATGCATCTCCCTGACAATGTATGTTATCCCAATGAGTCTAACTCCCTTTCTTGCTTGGTATCACTTTATCAGAGAGAGTCTCTCCAATAGAGTCGCCTTATCCATTTAGTGCATCGAGTATCAGAGTAACATAAATTGGGACCTCCCAATAACTCAATGTCACTGCTATGAAGACATCACCCCCTTAGTTGTCAGCAAGAGCTCCACCGATAACCCCATCAGGTATCGGGATGACATTTTTTCCTTGTTGCTGATAGTGTATGTTATCCCGATGAGTCTGACCTCCTATCATATCATCACCATAACTCGCCCCGATGGATTTCCACTTAGTCGCACCTTTTCCCACCGCTCACACTTTAGGAAACACCATCAACATGAGTTACTCTGATCAACATACTCCTTCCTCCTTAGGCAATCTCATCGGGATAACTTATGCCGATAAGAAAAATTTTGCAGTTTTTGCAAAAGAAAGCCCTCTTTATGGATACAACTTTTGATAATCATACTAAAGAGTTTCTCCCTCACCATTTACCTCTTTGCACATGCTCACAACCCTGATCTATGCTGACCTTCCAAAAAGTACTCTTGTAATGAGACTAATTGTGAAGATGAGGATTGCCAGAATGTCATCATACTCAACAATTCCCTTGAATATGCCCAAGTGATGCCTTTTTATGAAGACACTGCAACACATCACCTGCACATAAAATCCAACAAAAAGTGCTCCTATGATGAAACTATATGCAAAAGCGTCCATATATAGCACAAAAATATTTTGTAAAAATATGTGCTAACACAGTCATCCATGGGTTTCAAATTGGGGCAGACTTATTTCTCCTTGTATAATGATACAAGAATAATTTGTGACCTCTGATCTTGGTCCAGACATCGCAAATTTCTTTGAAATTATCCTCCAACTGGTCACGGATGGGTATGTTGACCTTTGATCTCTGAGATTTGGCTCCTAGTGATCTCATTTGATCAATCATATCCTAGTTTAACTTTTATTTTGGCGCACCTTCTCCCCCTTTAGACTTTTTAGAAGTGCTTTCAAAGACTTGTATGACCTTCCTCTTGCCCTTGGAACTAGCACCCTCCATTTTTTTATCTTTCAAGATTTATGCAGTTTGATTCTCTGTAGTTTAATTTTGCTTCAATCTCTTTGTTATCTTCAAACTGTTATGCTAGGTTCTACTTTCACCTTTATATCACATCAGCGCAGGTCATTCCGATACACCCTCCTTTTATTTCTCCATGGCATTCTACCCATTGGGTTTCAGCATAGCTCCAAATATGTTCCTCTGATAATGAAAAGTTATTCCGATGAATCCTTCTTAGTAGTCTGTATCTCATTAGTTACATCGGGTCACTTCATCGGGTATCGGGACAACCTATTTTATGTTTTCCCGATGACCCGATGACATTTACTTCATGCTTGTGCTTCCTTTTTACTTCTCTAGTCTATCAGCATATGATTTCCTGATGAAACCTCCCTTTCGGTCACCGTGTTGCAAAGCTTATCGAGTGTCAAGACAACCCTTCCTGTGTTTCTATGATGACTCGATGACATCAGGCTCCAACCTATTTTTTTTTAGATCCATCAGCTTATGCTCCCCCGATATGGTCTCCTTCTCGATAACCGCTTCAAATTCCTCATTGGGTATCAACATAGCAGAAAATGTCTTCCTCCAAAGGGCCTATGTCACCCCGATGACTTTACCTTATCACTCTTTTAGTCACTTATTTCGGTGTAGGCTATCCCGATGAAACCTCATTTCCGTCCATCATGATATCTACCCTATCAGGTATCGGGGTAGCTTTTTCTTACACTGTCCAATATCCTGATGATTTCAAAACATCCTCTCTACATTCTCCTTAGTCGGTGTAAGTCATACCGATAACCTCCTCCTCTATGTTCAGCTTTATCTTTCTTATAGGGTATTGGTGTAACCCAAAAATCCTTTCACCAATGGTTTGAGTTATCTTGATGGCTTAGTATCCCCACCTTTTGGTATTGCTTCATCGGATAAAGTCATATTGATGACACTGCCTTTTCCATCTAGCCCATCGCGTATTAGGGTAGCACGAAATATCATTTTCTGACAACCCAATGATATTTACTGTTTACTTCACATTCTCTTTTATTTGTGTAGGTTATACCAATCACCTCATTGGCTATCTGCACAATATTTTTCTCTTGCCTCTGATAGTGAATGTTATGCCAATGAAAACTTTCTTCTGAACTTCCTTTTGGTTCTCCTTCGGAGTGATCGGTCTAGGTCATGTCGATAAGTTCTCTCATTATTAATGCCATTCAAAATTATCGGGGTATCTTACACTGATAGTTCAAACTTGATAATTATGCAAATTAAGCTCCTCTTCATATATTACTTGCACTTGTAACCTTTTATGGAAACTTTGCATGTGTCAATAGATGATAAAGACTATTACATAGGCCCAGAGAATGCCTTATAAGGATCCCAATGCTGTCATGTTGAAATTTCTTCATGTAGTTCCTACTTAGTGTTTACCCTTAGCATGCCCTAACGGTGCTTGTCCAATTCTGGAAAATAGGTCATAGTAAGTTTTTTCTGGTATTGCAGCATACCTCCTGCACATAAAATCTAGCAATAAATGCTCAATTTTTAAATGTACATATAAAACATTAAATAAATAGCACATAATATTTTATAAAAATGTGTGCTAATAGTGGCTCTTTCTGGGGAGGAATTCTCCTTGCTCCTTAAGAGAAAAAATGTTTGAGGTACTGAGCATGTACTGGAAATTCCTGAATTTCACCCTCAACATTCTGCAAGAAGTACGTATTTTTCCCTCTTTTGCATGAAGACATATGGTCCTAGCCAAAGTGCTTCAAATTTTCCATGTTTTCCCTTATCTTGATCCTTTGCATTCCATTTTAGCACCCACTCTCCCTCCTCAAAGGTCCTAATAGAAGCTTTCTTATCATGTAATGCTTTTACCATCTTCTGCTTTTGTATATTTTATTCTTGAGCCTCTCTTTTGTACTCATCCAATTTGACCAACTGTATCGGCCTATCTTCCATGAAATCAACATCCTCTAAATATTCCTCTGAAAAAATTTATACACTGGGAGCAAGTTGTTCAAGGGTAATTGTGCCTCTTTACCATAAACAAGCTGATAAGGAGCAAACCCTGTGGATTTCTTGATTGTTACTCTATCTGCCCATACTGCTAAATTTAACTTTGAATCCCATGCCCTTTTGTTGTCACCTAACATCCATTTAATGATTTTTAATAAGTTTTTGTTGCTATATTCTACTTGTCCATTCCCCTGAGGGTGATAAGGTGATGAATATGACAATTTAATTCCATAATTTTCACAAAAAGTTCTTTGGATCTGAAACACATCCCATTATCTACAATAATTTTATGGGGCACCCCAAATCTTGTCAATATATTTTCCAAAAGAAACTTTGTTACCACCTTACTTGTTGCTTGCTTTGTAGGAATTGACTCTACCCACTTGGTAAAGTAATCAGTGGCTACCAAAATCCATTTGTGTCCTCCACTAGATTTATTTGCAATTTCTCCTATGAAGTCAACACCCCACATCTAAAAAGGTTCTTCAGTTTGCATAGGTCTGAGTGGAAGAGCACCATCATATTTAAGTTTCCCTGAATTTTTTTTGGCAAGCCTCACATCTTCTAATATAAGTATGACAGTCCTTAAAAACTTGTGGCCAATAATAATCGGCATTGAGTATTTTATGGCCAATAGTTTTTGCTGAAAAATGCCCCCCACATACACCTTCATGCAATTCTTTTAAAAAAAATTGAGCTTGTTAAACATCCAAACAAAATAAGAGGATACCATCCCTGTTTTTCCAATACAAATCACCTTTAAGAAATACATACCTAGATGCCTGAAGCTTAAGTGTTCTTTTCTGACTATCATTCAACTCCTCCAGACATTTCATGTGTTTTAAATAATAGACAACATTATTATACCAAGGACACATCTCAGTGCTTATTTGAGCCTCCTCTAACTCTATCTGATTTATCTATGTTGCTTCCAAATTTGATTCTGTCATTAGTTTAGCCAATCCTTGACCTCTTACCAATTTAGTAATTTGGATATCAATGTTGAATTCTTGAATTTGATTGATCCATCTGCATCTTCTCCCAATAGTTTTCGTCTGTCTGAAAATATCTTTGACTGTTGCATTAGGGACATATGCAATGACATTAGCTCCCACTAAATATGGTCTAAAAGATTTTATAGCTTTTACTAGAGCATATGCTTCTTTCTCATTTATATCATAATTTAACTCGGAGGCTTGTAGTGTCTTGCTAAAAAATGCCACTGGTTGTTCATGACCTTCATCATTCTTTTGTAACATAACTGCAACAATGTTATGAAATGAAGCAAAATAAAATACTTGAAAAGGTTTAGAGAAGTGTTATCTTGTCATTTGTCCCTCATAACAAGAGTGAGTCGCCTTGCAAAATTTTTAGTTGAGTCCTTGTCTTGTTAAAAATTCATTGGTTCAATCCCTAATCCGCTTGTAAATCATTTCTAAATCCTTGGCATTATGTTTCAATGGTCTGTTTGAACCACATGAACCCCTCGAACCATCTTGAACAAAGTTCATAGTGTTCATTTAGATACCATAGGTTCTAAGTTGTGTCTAAGACATTTTCAGGCTAACATTCATATCAAGTGTTTTGCAGCAGCTCTATTTCATGGTCACGGATGATGTTTCATATACTCTTTCTCCAGACTGTGAACCATTTGAACCTAGTTCAAATAGTTCAATGATGTTCAAACTGTTCGATGAAATTCAAGGTTCAAGCTTTGCAGGTCTGATTTTATGATAGTCATATAGACCCACACACAGTAGCACATATCTTTTTACTCAGGAATTATTTTTGAAATCTCTCCATTCATAATGGAGAAAACTAGGTTTTGACCAACATAACCAAAATTGAGAATGATCTAACAGTGAAAACAAAAGTTATGGGCCCCGCACCGAGAAGGATTTTGACTATCACAAATATTTTCAGTCCGCCCAGCATAATGAATATTTTTATTTTGAGTTAAAATATTCAAGTGCCACCTGTCCAAATATTCTTATAAACTTTAGAGAATTATATTTCTAATGTTTATAAATATTTGATGTTATAAATAAGAGTAATGGGGAAAGTGAAAAGCATAAGTGAAAAGTTTTTTCAAGATTCAGTTATAAAACTGAATAATGATCTCATGTAGCTATTTATTGCGAAAGAGAGGGAGGCAAGGTTCTTCTTCTTTTTCTTTTCTTCTAGCAGCCTATGGGGGAGGGAGAGTAGATTTTTATTTGTAAGGGAGGAGTTGAAGCTTTTCTAAGCAATGCTTTGTACAGAAAATATCAATCTTTGAGTTGATTTTCAGACATGAATAGAATGCAAATGATATTTTCAATCTTTGTGTTGCTAATATTCTTCTCATGACTGTAGCTGGAATTTGAGCCTTTGTAGTTGTTTATTAATGTCTTTTCTATTATAATCAATTTTGTATGTGGATTTATTACAAATCTATGTACTTGAAAGTAAGCCATATTGGAGCAATGACTTTCTTTGTTAGTTTTTAGTCCAAATGCTATCCATAAGTGTAGAAAATTAAACTTTGATTTATTGGTCTTCATTTATATCTATTTTGTAAGTCTTTGGCATTCATTTTCATGGCTATGGATGAATGTTATTTTCCTTTATTGCTTTGTGGTTAAAAGCATATCAGCAATTTAATTCCTTGTAAATCTTCTAAGAGAGAGTTGTACCTCTCAATTCAGAGGAAGATTATCACTTCAATGATAATCTATCCAATTGTTAGTACTTTTTGTCCTTCATTTTGGTCATTTTGAGTTTATTTGTATAGTTATCTTCGAAGGACAAATCTGTTCACTAAAAAAAGTCGGGAGACTTAAGTACAGGTGCTTCCTTGATGGCCCTTTTAATGTTCACAAAGGCCTCAATTGCTTCATTAGTCCATTTTATCTCTGCACCCTTTTTTAACATCTTTGCAATAGGTTTGATAATTTCAGAAAAATTGATACAAATCTTCTAACAAAATTAATTTGTCCAAAAAATGATTGAATATATTTTATTGTTTTAGGGATCTAAATTTTGTCAATAGCTGCAATTCTCTCAGGGTCAATCCTTACTCCGTCTTTAGATACAATATGACCTAGCAATTTACCTACAGTGACACTTTTTGGGGTTTAGAGAAATACCATTGTCTAGTGCTTTGATGAAAATTTAGTCTAAGTCATTACAATGGTTTTCTTCTTTCTTAGAGTATGCAGTCAAATCATCCTGGTATACAACCAAAATGTAATCAATGAGGCCTTCAAAAGCTACATCCATGGACCTTTGAAAAGTAGCTCCAACATTGGTAAGTCCAAATGGCATCCTGACGTACAGATATGTGCCCCATGGTGTAGTGAAAGTTGTTTTGTATTTTTCTGATTCCTTAACCTTCACCTGGTTGTAACTAGAAAACCCATCCATCATAGAAAGTAATTCATTTCCTTTTACTTTTTGCAGTAGAGCTTCCATATTTGGCAGGGCATAATTATCTTTCAAGGATGATATATTTAAATTTCTAAAATTCACACACAATCTGATATCACTGTTTTTCTTTCTAATAGGCACCAGGTTTGACACCCATGTGGAATGCCTTATAGGCTCTATAATCCCCGCATTCCTCATCTTCATCAATTCTTCCTTCATTTTGGGAGCCAATGTGGGATTTATAGGCCTTTGCTTTTGCCTAAATATTTTTGCATCTAGTTTTAGTGGGATTTCATGCTGGAACAAATCCTTTCTGTATGCCTTAAGATCATCATATGACCAAGCAAAAACATGCCTATATTTTCTTAATAGATTTACCAATGTAGTCCTAATTTTTGATGTAAGCTTCCTCCCAATGTAAACCTCTATAGGATTGTTCTCACTTCCCAAATTTATTTTTTCTACTTCCTCACAACTTCCAATGTTGGGCTTGAAATTTGTCATGTCCTTATTGTCAAACATCCTTTCTAATTCCTCCAACCCTTTTGGAATCAGTAGATAGAAAAAAAACTAAAATTTCACCAAACTTAATCCCAACTCATAAACCAATCACAAAACTAACCAGTTTAGACACTGTATCAAAAACTGCAACAACACTGTCAAACTTTACCGGTTGACCAAAACATCAATGATACAATGTAAGAGATTTGAAACTCACATACAATTTAACCAACATTAAAAAACTTTACTAACATTAGTATTAGCTCATTTTAGATCACTTTCGGTCATCTAAACATATCTAAGTGGCTTTACCAGTTAATCATATCGACCATATCAAAACATATTTACAGAATCATTCACCACTTGACACAATGATTTTTCACGTGGAAACCCAAATGGGAAAAACCATGGCAAGGATTGTTAGGATTCCTAAAGATATTGAGATGGGGGGGGGGGTGAATCAGTATCTAACTAGTTATAGAATTTACTTGATTTAAAACATGTAAAACATATCAATATAGTATACCAGTAAACCAAAAATAATGCAGCAAACAAAGATAACAACAACCACATGAAAAACACACCATAACACAGTAGTTTAACAAGGAAACCTGGTGTGGGAAAAACCTCGGTGGGATTTGTGACCCACAATATTCGCTTACTGGCCAATAAATGAATATTACTCTTACAATAGGGGCCTGCACATACAGGAAGGCCAAGTGCCTAGAGCTCACTGCTCAAATACAAAATAAGAAGTCACACTGACTTACAAAATGGATTATACAAATCCAATGTCTTGTACTGCTTCAAATCAGCATCTGCTATGCTAGATCCAGTACCGGTTTTAGCTCTTCTTCATACATAAAACCTTAACCTATAATTCGCATATTAGGTCTGCTTTATTTCGCCTATCACACTATTACAAAATGTTCTACAATGATCTCATACATATATGATTCATATTACAACTCGCCATGTCAGCTTACAATGATTTTATAATTAATTACAAAATACATTATAAACAAAATTCATGTCGGCCAGGGTGCCAGTATCCTTCCTTTGTCTGTCGGTGTCCTGTGTGTCGGTATAGAGTCTGTCATTGCCAGTGCTGATATATTGTCTTGCCAGTATCATATGATTGCAAGGTTGCCATCAATGACAAAACCTTCAATCACCTACAATATCTCATTGGAGTGTGCATTTTCCAACAATCTCCCCCTTTGGCATTGATGGCAACACTCATGGGAAACATCCAAAAAGTGTCATCCAAAAATGAGTCTACTAGAATTGTATTACCAAAAAATATGAGCTCCCCCTGAGCTGATGAGCCATTTGTTGATCATTTTTCTCATAGCCTCTACTCCCCCTTTGACATCAATGACAAAGGTTGTCATTCGCTATCAGTGGAGTCCTACCTAGTTTCTTGTAACTGGTGGGTTAAACTCTGAAAAATATCTATCAAAATTGAAATGATGTCATTGCTGAATGTTTTACTATCTTTTATAGCCTCATGGGTTCTCTGCACTGTACCAGTGAATATGTGCATTTGCTCTTCCGATGTCTTTAGTATGGGAACCAGAGCCTCAGATATTTCTCTTCTTAAAGAAATAAGATACTATAATCTTGGACTAAGTCAACATTTTAAGTCCTTTGCTTTGTCCTTTATTCTTTGTTTTTCATTTTCCAGTTTCCTAATTTTCTCTTCTTGCTTTGCAATTTTGTTTTCTAATTCCAAAAATGAATCTGATGTCCCAATCAGATTGTCAGCAATATTATTAATCTTATCCTGTGTCTTTCTGATTTCTTTGTCAAGATCTTTTGTTAATTCATCCATTTTGCATGTATCCCTGTATAGTTTTTTGAAGTCAAAAATGATTTCATTGAGTTCCGGTAAAAGAGTGTCCATCTCACCCTTGTTCTTCTTAACTATATCCTCAAACAATTTTTCTTTTTCCTTTATCCAGTGTTATTAGATTACCAGTTATATACTTAGACAATGTGTCTAATTGGTTCAAAGAATCTTTCTTGTCTATGTTACACTTTGGAGCTATCATCTTCAAAATCGGTATGGTGTCATCAATAGCCTTATATGCTAGTACATTACAATCTGTTATTTTCTTAATTGAATCTAGCAGTACCTTTGTCACATTTGTTGGTCTGAATTCAGATATGGAGATTCCAGATGTCTGTCCAACTGACTTCACAATTTGTAATCCATCAGTGGTGATAATAGCATTGCTTTCCTCTTTTACTGGAGGATCAGTTTGTGTCTCCATTTCAGCTACCAAAGGTTTAGATTTTTCAGTTGTAGCTGGTGGCACTGTCTCTGAATGTACTTGAGAATGAACCTGTTGTTCTTCCTATTTCTTTGTGCTCTCTACTGATGGTTTCTTTGATGGTGCCTCTGATGATTTTTCAGTGGTATCCACTATCGGTTTCTCTGCTTGTGACTCTGTATTTTCTTCTAGTTTCTCTGTGCTTGCCCCTGAAATATTTTCAATTAGTTGCTCAATACCAGTGCTATCAGATTTTCTTGTATCCATTTTCTGTTCAATTTGTTGCTCATTCCCAATTTATATGTCTCCAACTGTATCTTCAACATTTGTCTCAGTTGTTGTGTCTTCTACCAGTGGCTCAATTGCCACATCTCTTTTCTCACTTTTTTCCTTATCAACCACAATGTTGACTTCCTATGTGTTGATATTCATTATGTACAACACCTCAGAATCAGGATTTGTGTCCTCATGTGTTGTCTTCATACTCTCTATTGTCAGTTGATTTTCAGTAGTGTCTACCAGTGGAGTATCTAGAGGCAGTGGGGGTAAGTTGTCTATTATCTTTATACTGTGAGGTCCACCAACCTTGCCTTTTCCTTTGTCCCTATCCTTTTGGTATACCTTTAAGGTTTTAGGTTTTTGATACTTTTCCTATTTTTCTTTTTCTACCAAGAATATATCCCATGCATCTGTTGTTTCCTCTGTTATCTAGTTCACTCTTCCTGCCATTAGTGCTACATGCCAGTGAGCAGTTGAAAATACTGACCAGTTAGCCTCATAGATCAATTGATCTATCTCATCAGGTGAGTTAACAGGATGTATAGCAAGTAATTTTTCAATCTTTATTTTCTTATCAAGCTCAACAATAGCTAATCTTCTAGCTTCTAGTCTATTGTATAGATCTGTCGGTATTTCATCAACAACTTGCATCAAAAATTTCTTTAAAATATCTAAGTTTAATATTACACTGTTCTCTACTTTCTCCTTGTCATCAGTGGATAGTGTGTTATACAGTTTGCTGATATTCTTCAACTTGCCATCCTCAATAATTTCATCCAGTAATTTATCAATAGGAGCTATAGATTGTTTTGACTTCTTCTTAGGAGTCAACTTCTTTTTCTTTGGAGTTAATTTCTTTGTTGGGGGCCTTACTGCCTGTTGCTTCTGTCTTTTTGGTGTAGGAGAAGGTGCCGGTGAAGGTTTTCTCTTCTTCTCAACTCTCTTGAATACTGCAAGCATGTCACTTTCTGTGGAAGTTCCTATCGGTGAAAGGTGTGTTTCCAATTAGCTTGCTTCTAATTCACCTTTAGTTATACCGGTTTGTTTTAGAACATCTTCTTTAATAGCTTTTTCTTATCGGTTTCCTTTTCTAACAGTTGCCTCAACCTTTTTAACTCTTTTCTTTGATTGAATTTGACTTTCTATAGTTTCAGCATTGCCAAATACTTCTTCTTCAAGTTCCTTAGGAGCTTCTAGGAGGGCTTTTGCATAGGTTTCTATTATGTTGTCGTCAGTCTCATACCCCATTTCAATGACCCAGATGGTTCTAGGAACAACTGCCTCCATCCAAAATTTATCTTTCTTTATTACAAAACAAATTTCCTTTTGGTACTTATCTACAATAGCTTGTGATAACCTTACTCTTGTTTTCATTTGAGCTTTCAAAGCCTGAAAATACTCATTTAAGTTCTTTTCCCTATTCTCTCACATGTTGTTCAATAATACTGATAGTTGTTTTCCTACCGGTATATCATATCCAAAATCTTTGGTGCCAATACTGGGTACTTGTTGGTTATATATAGCATCAAACAAACAAGTAGGTTTCCAGATCTAAATGCTCCTTTCTTGTCTTTCTTTATCTTTCCCAAATTATCAATCAGTTCATCTTTAAGCCATTCACATATGTCTATCCTTGCATTATCATTTACCATATCATAGGCACTTTTAATGCATAGGCTAGAAACTAAGTTTAACCTATTTGCATGTGTGGTCTTGTAACCTAAGATCATACTGATAAATTTGACATTGATATCCATTACATCATTTACCATTAGAGACCTTTTGTCGAATGTTGCACCGATTAGGTTTATCACAATGTCATTTGAGACCTTCTTAGTTTTGTCAGATCTGTTGCTAGTGGAGGGTAACCTGGTCACAGCCTTTACTACTTCTTTAGTAATCTTGTGAATAGATTCCAACCAAAATAATTCGCCATGAACCCTACTTAGCACAATTCTTACGACATCCTTGGAAAAATCCAGGATACTAAGGATTTCTGTAAAACCTAAGGTTTCTATTATCTTGTGTTTAGGTTTGATATTTCCTTACTCATCACAAATCATAGATCCATACATATTCTTAATTTCCTCATCACCTAGTTCATCAATATGATAGTGTATATACATTCTAGGGTCTTTAGCATATATTACCCCTTTAGGTATTTGAGAAAGTGCACCTAAACTATCATCTTTCTTCGCAATTTTAGGAACTAGCTGGAATACGGGTCTAGGGCATTTAATAACTTCAACAATAGTAGGGTTTGCAATAAATTCAGGAGTAGATGAGGATGCCATAGCTATAAATACCTTAATCTGCCTAAGGGATGAAAGATTTGATAGATTTCTTCACTTCTTTTCTTGGAATGCCTTTTCTCGGGATTTTTGCGCTCTCGAAGATTTGAATGCTCGGTGAAATGAAAATGGAGCCAAAACACTTGTTTTACAATGTTATTTTCTTTACCTGTCACATTTAATGCTTGTCGGTTAAGTTAAAACTTAACTTATCTACCGGTAAAGAAGTAATCTCAACTTCTCACATCAACTGAAGGAATAATAGCATGTTTTTACATTCAGTTGCTAAACCCTCAAAAGGATTTTCCTTCAATTAGATGAAGAGTCTCCTGCTGGTGGAGTGTTACTCTATTCTGCTGGTGGAGGAGTATTCCCATCAACATTCAATTCTGATTTTCTGATCCATTGTTTTGAGAATTCTTGCTTTATCTCTTCAACCTTTTCTTTATCTTTCAAACTAGGACCTTTGTTATTTGTCGGTGAGGACTTGATTCTACAAAATTTAGCAATGTGTCCAATCTTGTTACAGGCATAACAAGTCACATTGTTTTTCTGAATTGCTTTCCCATATCCTATTCTGATGTGTGTTCTACATTGATTAGATAAGTGTCCAAATCTTCCACAAACATAACATCTTACATTCATTTTGTAATTTTCTGAATTATGACCAACTTTGTTGCATTTAGAACATTGACCGGTGGGTGTATTGGTGTTCTGATAATTTCTAGATCTACATTGATTTTCTCTATGACCATACTTGTTATAGTTAAAGCGTTTGCCATTAAATTTATAAGCAGTAGGTTGTCTTACCAGTTTGCTATGATCATGTGTGTTTGCAGTACTAGAGCTTTCACCAGCTTCAAAGCCAAGGCCATTAGTGTCACTATTTGGTTTCTGATTCTTCAGCATGTCACCAATTTCTTCTGAGCTTTTCTTGAATTTCTCCTTGTGTGCTGATTTGCAGTAGCCAGTTCTCTTTCCAAGATTTCTTTCTGTCTCATAAGTTCATTTGAGTCATTTTGTGTGTGCATTAGATATGTCTTCAATATATCATTTTCATAACTAAGTCTCGTGTTTTTATTTGTAGCATCATTAAGTCTTCTAGTCAGATCTTCTTCATTTTTCTTCCTATCTTCAATTTCTCTGTAAAATCTCATAGTCATATCCTGCATCTCATTCTATGTTGTACTTATCTCTTGTCTTAGTTTGTTTACCAGATCATGAAGAGTTTCCTTTTCATCTCCCTCTTTCTTCATCTTCTCACAAAGTTCTCTTCTTTTATTCCTTGCTATAGTGTAATTTTCTTGAAGTGCTTGAATGATATCCTAAGCAGCTTTTAGATCATCTTCAAGTTTGATATTCTTCAATTTTTCTGTATCATAGTCTGAAAGAGTTATTTCCAATTGTTTCTTCAAGTTATCCATCTCTACCAGTTGCAATATCTTCCTCAAGCTATTAAGCTTCTGAAAATAGAGGACCAGGCTCTGATACCAATTGTTAGGATTCCCAAAGATACTAAGAGGGGGGGGTGAATCAATATCTAACCGGTTATAGAATTTACTTGATTTAAAACATGTAAAACATATCAATACAGTATACCAGTAAACCAGAAATAATGCAGCAAAGAAAGATAACAACAACCACATGAAAAGTACACCATAAAATAGTAGTTTAACGAGGAAACCCGATGTGGGAAAAACCTCAGTGGGATTTATGACCCACAATATTCGCTTACTGGCCAATAAGCGAATATTACTTTTACAATAGGGGCCTACACATGCAGGAAGGCCAAGTGCCTAGAGCTCACTGCTCAATTACAAAATAAGAAGTCACACTGACTTACAAAATGGATTATACAAATCCAATGTCTTGTACTGCTTCAAATTAGCATCTGCTATGCTAGATCCAGTACCGGTTTAGCTCTGCTTCATACATAAACCCTTAACCTATAATGCACATATCAGGTCTGCTTTATTTTGCCTATCACACTATTACAAAATGTTCTACAATGATCTCATACATATATGAGTCATATTACAACTCACCATGTCGACTTACAATGATTTTATAATTAATTACAAAATACATTATAAACAAAATTCTTATCGGCCAGGGTGTCGATATCCTTCCTTTGTCTGCCAGTGTCTTGTGTGCTAATATAGAGTATGTCATTGCTGGTGCCGGTATATTATCTTGCCGATATCATATGATTGCAAGGTTGCCATCAATGACAAAACCTTCAATCACCTACAATATCTCATTGGAGTGTGCATTTTCCAACAGGGATGACTACCCACAAATATTTTGAACTCTTCTGAACTTCGCCCTGTTAGAATTCAAGCCTTGTTACAAGCTTATACAATAATGCCATGTTAAGAATAGATCCAGTTAGGGACCACCTAGTTAAGGGATTGACTACAATACCCTGTTAAGAGCAATACTCTATTAGGAGTACCCTTGATAGAGGATTTCAAATCCAAGCTAATGGATCACCTAGTTAGAGGATTTAGACAGCACCAAGACTATTAAAGCTTACCCGGTTAAGGGATTTAACTGTTGTAATGATTAGAGAACAACTAGGTCTTTGTTGATTTGGTAATAGCACTGCCTTGCTTAGTCAGATCCTTTTATGCTCCTATCTATCTTCAAAACATTCTATAGACACTCCTTCTGGTTTGACAAAAATCACACTACCACACTTAACCAATATTTCCAACATAATTACAAAACAACTCATCAACCTTATAAGAAAATACAATAGGTCGATAACACATCACAAAACCTACAACTCTCATCGAGATTACAAACATATCAGTTTAAACATGACCGTTAGATTACATAGCAATCAACTACACATTATTCTAGACAACATCAACCGCTCTTGCATCACCTCACATCAAATCTTGTAACTCATCACATGGTTATCACTTCATGCTATGCATTTTCTCATTCATAGCCATCTTCACGTGCCAAAACTAGTTTCAAACTCATCACGTGCATCATGCATATGTGGCATATTCATCTCCAATCAACATTTGATCATAGATCAACATAACTGATTCACCAAGCTCCATCGGTTAGGATTCTGCATATCAACTGGTTAGGGTTACTGATTGATCACTCTGCTTCAAATACCAATATTGGTTTCCATCACTGCTTTACTACTAGTTGCATTACTACATCATTACTGGTTGCAATTCAACTCCATTACTAGTTACTATTGACATCAATGAAAAAACTATACTTCATTGATGCAATCTTTATTCAAAGCCAACAATCTCCCCCTTTGGCATTAATGACAATACAAATATCAATACCCTTTGATTGTTATGATTGAGAGTAATGCACATACATAGGTATAGGAATCCTAGTTTACATTTTTTCATGTACTCTCCTTAACTATATCTCCATGTCTTTAGCCGGTAACTAGCTATCAATCATATACAATTCTTCTCCCCATCAATCATATAGTTCGTCTCCCCCTTTGATAGTAATGCCAAAGTGAATACCAATATCAGCTGGTTAACCATTTCATGCTTCACCGATCTGCAACTAGTTGCTCCCCCTATGGAGTATCTCCACTCTATACCAATCCTACTTCAATATTTTCAATAAGCTCCAGGATCGATGTCTTCCACATTGGCTTAATTGAGTTCTTGTAGGGGTACAACCCCTAATTTACCTCTAAGGTACTCAAAAGTAGCCTTAGGTAGAGGTTTAATAAAGATATCGACTAGCTTTTCCTTAGTAGATACATGCTCAAGGGACACATCTTTACTTTGCACTTTCTCTCTCAAGAAATGATACTTTAGCTCAATATGATTTCTCCTAGCATGCAACACCGGGTTCTTAGAAATGTTTATTGCACTCGTGTTATCAAAGAAAATCCTTACTAGTTCTGAAATCTTCAACTTGAAACCTTCTAGAATGTGTTTCATCTAGATTGCTTGGGTACAATTCATATAAGCTACAACATATTCAACTTTTGCAATTGATTGTGATATACAACTTTGCTTCTTGCTGCTCCAAGACACTAGCCTTCCTCCAAGAAAGAAAGCTCCTTTGGTTATACTCTTCCTATCATCAACATTACCTGCCTAGTCTACATATGTATAGACTTTCAAATCAAAGTTACCTACTTATGGATACCATAATCCATAATCATTTGTGCCTTTTAGATACCTAAAAATTCTTTTGGTCACTACCATGTGTGTCTCCTTCAAGCTTTTCTGAAATTTGGCAACTAATCCTACTACATGATAAATGTTTGGTCTATTGTGGACAACATAATGTAGTTTACCTATCATTGACTTGTACTCATTTTCATCCACTAATGAAGAATCATCCTGAGACAATTTACAGCCTGTAACCATTGGTGTTCCAACTGGTTTACAGTCTCCCATTCCAAAAGTCTTTAATACTTCTTTCACATATTTGGACTGTGTAGTGAAAATAGCATCCTTCATCTGTTGGATTTGCAGACCTATGAAGGATTTTATTTCACCTACCAGTGGCATCTCAAACTCATTGTTCATTTCACTGGCAGAGTCATAACACATATCATCATTTCCTCCAAAAATGATATCATCCACAGATACATCACTTACTAGTATCTTGTCTCCTTCCGACTTGAGATATATGTTACTGTCTTCACTGGTTCTCTGAAAACCTATCTTCACCAAGTGAGAGTGAAATATTTCATACCATACTTTAGGTTCTTTCTTTAGCCATATAATGCCTTATGTAATTTGCACACCATGTCCTTTAATTCTTCAGTTAAAGCATAACCATCTGGTTGTTCAATGTAGACTTCCTCTTCCAATATTCCATTTAGGAATGCTAACTTCAAATCCATCTGATATACTTTGAATCCTCTGTATGTTTCAAATGCAAGTAGAGTCCTAACTCCTTCCAATCTTGCAACTAATGCAAATGTCTCATCATAGTCTTCACCTCCTTCTTGTGCATATCCTTTGCATACCCGTTTGGCATTATTTATGACTACTAGTCCGTCTTCATTCAGTTTATTCATGAATACCCATTTTGTTCCTCTAAAATTCTTGTTCTCCAATCTGGGTACCAATGATGAACTATTGTTCTTCTCTATCTGGTCAAGTTCTTCTTCCATTGCCTTGATCCAGTATTCATCTGCAAATGCTTCCTTTGCAGTTCTAGGCTCAATGGTGGAAATCATACATGAGTTCTCTCGATGCCTTGACCTTTTTAGCACACCAACATTCATGTCACCAATGATCTGATCGGGGCTATGATTGAGTTTAACATACCTTGAAATGACATGATATTGATTTCTAGGTTCTTCTTCTTCTTCACTTTCTTCTTCTTCTACTGGACCTCCCTATTTTGGTTGAACTCGGGCTTCTATTTTCTATTCTTCAACTTTTGGCTTCATCAGTTCTAGTTCCAAAAATAGTGTGTAAGCTTCTTCTTTCTTCTCCTCACTAGTTTCTCCTGATTTCTCAAGAAACTCATCAACTCAGACATTTACACTTTCAATGATCTTCTTGGCATCAAACTTACCAACATAGTCACCTCTCTTGATAAAACATCTGCTACCAAAAATCTTAAAGTAAGTGACATTAGGTGATCTGCCATACCAATACTCAGAAGGAGTTTTATCCTTACCTCTTGTAACCAGTATCTGGTTCATTGTGTAAACAGTGGTGCTGACAACTTCTCTCTGGAATGTTTTAGCTACACCTCCTTGTATTAGCATAGTCCTAGCATTTTTAACAATTGACCAATTCTTCCTTTCTATTATACCATTCTTCTATGGTGTTCTAGGTTCATAAAAACTACCTCTTAAATCCATTGTCTTCACAGTAACTAGTGAATTCCTCGAAAGTAAAATCACCACCTTGATTAGTTCTTAAGCACTTTATGTTCTTTCCACTTTATTTTTCAAATAAGTCTCTGAATGCCAAACTTGCTAAAAGCTTCTTTCTTATCTTTCAAGATTGTGACCCACATCATACTTGAGCAATCATCAGTAAAAATCATGAAATACGGATCACCTTGAATACTCCTAGTCCTCATTGGTCACATAGGTCAGTATGAACCAAGTCTAGAAAATTTTCTACTGAGAAAGATTTTCTCTTGAAAGTAGAGGATGCCATCTTCCCTAACTAAAATTCCTTGCATAAAGCATTCACCGGTTTGTCCAACTGTGGCAAACCTCTTACTGATTTGGACTTACTGACTTTTACAATGTTATAAAAATTTATATGAATTAATCTTTGATGCCAAAGCCAACTATCTTATACTTTTGCAATTAAATAATTGTTGACTTTAGAAATTAAGTGAAAAAAGTTACCTCTAGTCTGTTTGCTGGCTGCAATCAATTCACCTTTTCTTCCATAAATCTTGCAGACTCCATTGTTGAATTCTAGTGGATAACCTTTATCATTGAGTTTAGCTACACTCAAAAGATTGTGTTTCAGTCCTTCAACCCAGTAGACATCATCTACACTTCTTTTTCCATTCAAAGAGATGGATCCCTTTTCTTTTACAATGTAGGGCGAGTCATTTCCAAATATCAAAACACCTCCAATAAACTCTCTCAAAGTAAGAAACTTACTCCAGTCATTGGTCATGTGGTGTGAACAACCATTTTCTATAATCTAATCATCGGAACTATCCATGCGAGAGACTAAATCCTTTTGATTTGATGTCTCTTCTTTAATATCAACAAAGACAATGTTCTCATTTGCATCTTCTTCAGATTCCTCATCTATAATTCCTCCATCCACTGCAATGAGACAATCTCTTTTGCCTTTGCCTTTATACTTCTTATACTTCTCTCATTTCTACTCATTGTCTACATTAGGATAGTTAGCAACAATATGTCCAATCTGGTTACATGCAAAACACTTCAAAGGTAATTTACTTATGTACTTACTAGTACCTCTAGGTAACCACTTGGCCAACAATGCTCCAAGCTCAATCATATTGTCTTCATCATCAACCTCTCTGTTGGATTTGGACTCATGACTGTAGCTCACTTCTCTGCTTTTTCTTATTGGTGGGTTTGAAACTAAGGCTCTAAATGTAGATTCCAATCTCTGAATACTTCCATAAAACCCATTTAATTCAAATGCAATTAATTTACCAAATATGGAGTCAAGAGTTACCTTTGATTTATCAATAGAATTGAGTCCCTGAATGTCTACAACTCAGATAGCATAGACTAGTAGAAGGGTTCTCAACACCTTGCTAACCATTGTGGTATCCTCCACTATACCACCAACACTTTTGATCTCTTTGACTATCTCCTTGATCCTCTGACCATACTATTGGATGTTTTCACCTTCAACCATCCACATATCATCAAATTTACCCCTCAAACTCTCTTCTTAGGCAATCTTAACATACTCATCATTGCTATAGATATTCTCAAGTTTATTCCATATTTCATGACCAGTCTTCAATCCATGAACATCAATATACTCTGAAATAGACAAGGAACTAATAATGGCCTCCAATGCTTGATTGTTCTCCTATTTCTCCTTCTTTTGATCACCTAACAAATCTCACTAGGTAAGTTATATTTAGTAAC
Source organism: Cryptomeria japonica (assembly GCF_030272615.1). Classification (NCBI taxonomy): domain Eukaryota; kingdom Viridiplantae; phylum Streptophyta; class Pinopsida; order Cupressales; family Cupressaceae; genus Cryptomeria; species Cryptomeria japonica. The sequence continues at coordinate 460,259,109 of NC_081414.1, forward strand.
AACATTTTCCCAATATTGACTTCCTAAGCTCTTGATATAGATCTTCATCCTATCACTCTAGATTCTATAGTTTTCCCTATTGAACTTTGGACCTTCTTTCTTCATCATGTTCTCCTAGATCTTTACCTCAAGCTATTAGGCTTAAACACAAGAGGACCTAAAATGCTCTGATACCAATTGATAATATGATGAATCAATAAGGATCCGATCAACTAATAAGAGGGGGGGTGAATCAATAGATAGAAAACAAACTAAACTTTCACCAAACTTAATCCCAACTCATAAACCAATCACAAAACTAACCGGTTTAGACACTGTATCAAAAACTGCAACAACATTGTTAAACTTTGTTGGTTGAGCAAAACATCAATAATACAATGTAACAGATCTGAAACTCACATACCATTTAAGCAAAATATTAAAACACTTTACTAAAATTAGTAATAGCTCATTTTAGATCACTTCTAGTCATCTAAACATATCTAAGTGGCTTTACCAGTTAATTATATCAACCATAGCAAAACATATACACATAATCATTAACCACTTGACACAATGATTTTTCACATGGAAACCCAAATGGCAAAAACCACTGTGGGGATGAATACCCACAAATATTTTGAACTCTCCCTATTAGGAGCCAAGCCTTGCTAGAAGCTTATACAATAATGTCATGTTAAGAAAAAATCCAGTTAGGGATCACTTGGTTAAGGGATTGGATACAATACCATATTAAGAGAAATACCCTGTTAGGAGTAACCTCAATAGAGAATTTCAAATCCAAGCTAATAGATCACCTGGTTAGAGGATTTAGACAACACCAAGCCTATTAAATCTTACCCAGTTAAGGGATTTAACTATTGTAATGGTTAGAGAACAACAAGGTCTTTGTTGATCTGGTAATAGCACTGCCTTGCTTAGTCAGATCCTTTTATGCTCCTATCTTCCTTCAAAACATTCTGCAAACACTCTTTCTGGTTCGACAACAATCACACTACCACAATTCACAAAAATTGCCAACACAATTACAAAACAACTCATCGACCTTATAAGAAAATACAATAGGTCAATAACACATCACAAAACCTACAGCTCTCATCAAGATTACAAACATCAACCGCTCCTGGATTACCGTACATCAAATCCTGTAACTCATCACATGGTTGTCACTTCATGCTATGCATTTGCACATTCCCAAGATAAGCAGTTATCTTCACGTTCCAAAACCACTTTGAAACTCGTCACGTGCATCATGCATACATGGCATCTTCATCTCTGATCAATATTCTATCATAGATCAACATAACTAATTTGACAAGCTCCATCGGTTAGGGTTCTGCATATCAACTAGTTAGGGTTACGAGTTGATCACTCTGCTTAAAATACAAATACCAGTTTCTATCATTGCTTTACTACTGGTTGCATTACTACATCATTAGCAGTTGCAATACAACTCCATTACTGGTTACTATTGACATCAATGACAAAACTATACTTCATCGAAGCAATCTTTATTCAATGCCAACAATCTCCCCTTTGGCATTGATGGCAATACAAATATCAATACCCTTTGATTGTGATGATTGAGAGTAATGCACATACACAGGTATAGGAATCCTGGTTTATATTTTTCCATGTACTCTCCTTAACTATATCTCCATGTCTTCAGCTGGTAACTAGCTATGAATCATATACGATTCTTCTCCCCATAAATCATACAATTTTTCTCTCCCTTTGACAGAAATGCAAAAGTGAATACCAATATCAGTTGGTTAACCATTTCATGCTTCACCGATCTGCAACTATCTACTCCCCCTATGGAGTAGCTCCACTCTACACCAATCCTACTTAAATATTTTCAATGAGCTCTGGGAGTTATGTCTTCCACATCAGCTTAATTGACTTCATGTAGGGGAACAACCCCTAACTTACCTCTAAGATACTCAAAAGTAGCCTTAGGTAGAGGTTTAATAAATATATCGGCTAGCCTTTCCTTAGTAGATACATGCTCCAGTGACACATCTTTACTTTTCACTTTCTCTTTTAAGAAATGATACTTCAGCTTAATATGCTTTGTCCTAGCATGCAACACCAGGTTCTTAGAATGTTTATTGCACTGGTGTTATCATAGAAAATCCTTACTAGTTTTGAAATCTTCAACTTGAAACCTTCCAGAATGTGTTTCATCCAGATTGCTTGGGTAAAATTCATATAAGATGCAACATATTCATCTTTTGCAGTTGAATGCGATATACAACTTTGCTTCTTGTTGCTCCAAGACACTAGCCTTCCTTCAAGAAAGAAAGCTCCTCTGGTTGTACTCTCTATGTCATTAATATTACCTACCCACTACATCTATATATGCTTTCAAATCAAAGTTACCTACATATGGATACCATAATCCATAATCAATTGTGCCTTTTAGATACCTAAAAATTCTTTTGGTCGCTACCATGTGTGTCTCCTTAAGGATTTTTTGAAATCTGGCAACTAATCCGACTGTATGAGCAATGTCTAGTTTGTTGTGGACAACATAATGTAGTTTACCTATCGTTGACCTATACTTCTTTCACATATTTGGATTGTGTAATGAAAATACCATCCTTCATCTGTTGGATTTGCTGACCTATGAAGAATTTTATTTCACCTACCAGTGAGATCTCAAACTCATTCTTCATTTCACTGGCAAATTCATGACACATATCATCAATTCCTCCAAAAATGATATCATCCACAAATACCTCTGTAGACACCTAAAAATGGTCAATGCTTGTGGAGTCATACTTTAACATTGGCGCATTGCCTTATTTTAGGTTTTTGCATCGCATTAACATTTCTTCTATGTTGCGTACTTGGTCTTTATCATTTACGAGCATCGAGTCCTTCTTCTGCATTCCTCATTTTTATCACTTTTGAATTAGGGTTTTGTCCTCTTATCAATCTTATCATTTTGAGATCGATTTATCATAGATCCTTGTCCTTGTCAATCTCATCGTTTTACGATCGATTCGTCATGGATCCTTTTCCTCTTCAATCATGTCAATTGGCGGATATCAATTTGGTCTCTTTATCAATATTGGTCAATTTGTCAATCAATCTCAATTGTTTATCAATCAAATCATTTCAAAATCATGGTTGAATCGACATCAAATCAATCTTACACCAAGACCTAATTGTCGTCCTTGCATTTCTAATTTATCTTCTAGGGTTTCATGATTTATTCATTTAACCTTGTTTGTCATTTTCTCTCCATTTTCCCTCTAGGTTAAATAATTTATTTATTTATCCTAAGTCTTCTTGTCACAATTAAATATTTGTTTAATTGGCTAATTAATTCCTCCTATTTTTGTAAATTAATTAATGAATGAGAAATTATTAATTAATTTACCTAATTTTGCATCAATTTCCTAATTTCCAAGTCATTATTTCTAACCTAATTTTCTAATTTCTCCTAAATTCCTAAATGTCTATTTCTATTTCAAAATCTTGTCATAAATCCTTGCATAGCAATTTGTCATACAGTTGTCATAACTTTGCTATTGTTGATTTGAATTTCTATTCGAATCACTGTCATGCTAATCTTGTCTTTTCTCCAATTTATCTATAAATTGGATGATTTTCTTCAATCAAGGCCCCTGATCCCCAATTGATTGCATTTTCGAATCTAATAATCAATTTGTCGAATCAATCACGCTTCGAGTATTCTTGCGCTACTATCTTGTCTACTTGCTTTCATCTCATGTGTATGCACTTGTAGGTGAGATCCACAACAAAGCTATTTGAAGGAGAAAGAAGGACAATGGAGCCACATGAAGGAGACATTCAGATCTGCATTTGGTTTGCTTAGTTTTTAAGTCTTGAATGTTTTGCTTTCATGTCTCTATTGGATGTAATTAGGATTGATCATTTCATTTGAGCTTTTGTGATTGAGCTAGATTACTAATACTAATTGCTTGTGATGATTTCCGATTTCCTATCATACATTAATTGGTGAACCCAATGTGAACTAACCCCCTAACCATGCTTTTGAGTGCTTTTGAGTTGATTTGTAGGTGAAAAACTCAAGAAACAGGGCAACCCAGATCTTTCTAGACACTTCTGCACCTGTGTAGGAGGGATCTGCACCTGTGTAATGCATCCTGCGCCTGTGTAATGCATCCTGCGCCTGTGTGAGTAATCTTGAGCCTGTGTAGGCAATCATGTGCCTGTGTAATGCATCCTGTGCCTGTGTAGGCAATCCTGCACCTGTGTGAGCAATCCTGTGCCTGTGTAATGCATTCTGCGCTTGTGTAATGCATTCTGCGCCTGTGTCAAGCATTTTGCACCTGTGTAAGGCCAGAAACAGAGGTAAAAAAAGCAGTGTTTTTACTTGCAAATTGATTTGTTTTGCATTTTGTTTCTGCTTTTTGGTTTTATGGTACTAATTCTTTGTGCAACATCTTGGCATTACGCATGGCAAAGACAAAGATGAAACTACTAACAAATTTTATGCAGGTTCGATAGTCAAAAATCAAACATATCAAACTTCTGACTTGGGTTTTGCAGGTTGCCTTGGACTACAACTAAACTTTGTGTTTGTAATTAATATTTAGGCACCTAGTATGATTTCTAAATAGGATGGAATGAATATATGTTTGCTTTGATTGTTGAGTTTGACATTGGAGTAGGAGAGTATGCTCTCATCCTTCTTAGGGTGATCAGAAATCCAGATCTTCGATACCATGCTCATGTTTTTGATTGTGTGTCACCTTTAGAGGGCCTGCCTTCCCAACCATTTTCTTTTGCAAGCAAGTGATAATCGTGAGAAGGGAATGACCCAAAGTGAGTACGACTAGAATACCTTGGCATTCTAACTCACTATAAACAAATACCTGATGGGTGAAAGCTTTGAAGGAAGGGTTACATGGGAATTGCAGTTACTTGGGAAGTGATGACCCTTGAACTCTTTCTCATATCAACATCTAAGTAGGACCTCACGGTCTAAATCGTGCTTGCGTGACTACATTTTTTTGGTATCTTGGTGGGCTTAATGTCTCAATCACGCTTGCGTGACACCAAGGAGTAACGCTTAATAGAAATCCTTACTAAACACCTTGTATTTAGAGGCCAAAAATCCTTCTAGTTGATTGAGAAGGACAAGTTTGGATACTTGGAAGAGATACTAAGTTCGCCATGGGGAGATTTCCATGGGGACTGATGCTTGGCTGCCCTGAGAAGTGAGTGCCGTGGAGGGGAGCCCGTGGGGTCAAGCATCTATGTATTCTCCTTGAATCCCATAATGAGTCTACATCTCAAGTACCTACTGTCCTTGCCTACCATAAGAAATGTGTGAATGAGCATGATTGTCTTGAGTCTAAGTTGAAATATCTTGTCTTCTTTGTTTGTCAAAAGTTGAATTGTATCTCATTTCAAAAACAAGACAAATTGATTCAAAACAAGGTTAAACACAAGAACATTTCATCCAACAATGTTCAAAACACCTTCAAACATGGTTGTCAAACATTTTTCAAAATCTTGTCTCAACATTCATGTCACTTAGATTTAGGTTCATCCTAGGTGTCCATTTTGCAAAGTCATTGTCAACTACCAAGGTTAAGTTTCACCTAGGTCATACTCGTTTTGCATATCAATAAAAGTCATCCATTTACATGTGTCCTCTTGCATTAGAGTAATACCATTGTAATACATTTGCATTTGCATACCCTAGGTCTCTTCATCAAGCTTAGGTCATTATCATATCATATTAGGGCCATTTGCATAGTAATTGTCCCTTTACATATAGTGTCAAAACTAGGTTTTGTCATACTTGAGTAATCCAAATCTTTGATAAAAACTAAGTCATTGTTAGGAGGTCTAGACCTTATCAAACCTTTGTCTTTGTGTCATCAATGTCATTTGGTCAAACCTAGCCTAGTATCCAAGCATATAGGGGAGACATTGTCATTTTGTCCTTTAAGGTCTAGACATCATTTCACTTTCCTAAGGGTCTCTTTCTTAGATTTATATTCCAAAGAGTTTGTCAAAATCTTGAAAAACAACAAAAACATAGGTTGCATTCTTGCCATAGATTGCATTTTCATTTATTTGGGTTGCATTTAGTTGCATATCATACATCATCCTTTTAAAATCAAAAATCCCAAAAACATTGCATAGTGACATGTCTATTGAAACAAGGTTTCAAGCACCAATGATGCAACAAAGTTTGACGTATCAACCGACAATGCAATCAAATTTTAATCCAAGGCAATTGCAAAGAATAGATCACAAGTGTCCAAAATGTTTCAAAAATTTCCAAGTCAAAATACAAAGATTGAGCCAATTGATGTAAGATCTCTTCTTGAATGATCAGACATACCAGCTCTCCTCTCCCAAATAGAGATGATGAAACAATTTCAAGAAAAGAGACAACATCAATTTCAACATTACGTGCCTCCACAACAAGAAAAAGGTGTTTACTATCAATCAAATTTTCAACCAATACAACCAATGGTTCAACCAATTGTTCAACATATACAAACAATACAACCAATGGTCCAATTTCAACAATATGTCCAACAAACTATACAATGTCCACAAATGGTTCAACCAATGGTGGAATATCAATGTCAACAACCACAACCAAACATTCAAAAACAAAGGTTGCAGCACACACAAACCCAAGTTTCAAACATGTCAGAACGATTGAACCAAGTCCAATATCAAAACATGACATCAGATCAGAACCAACTCCTTGCCAAACAAGTTCAAATTCCAGATACAACCACGTCAAAACCTCAAAAGAAAGGTGGCTTTATTGCAATGCTCTTAAGGAAACTACCAAGTGAGTTCTTTAAGGAAGATCAAGATAATACACTTATGTCTAGCAATGCCTCATCCCCCCATAAACAAATTGACTCTCTAGTGGCATCTATCCCTACACCTTTAGAAGTTTCACAAGAACCTTCTATATTGTCCTCATCAAACAATACACCCAAGGATGCAATTATCCAAGGGCTATCCATAATTGATTGCCAAGATAATCCAGTTCATGATGCACATCCTTGTCATGTCTTAGAAATACAAGACCCAGTTCCACCATGCACTTTATTGCCATTACCTATTTTAGAGGACCCCATTCGAAGTCCCTCTTCCTCATGTTCAAGCATTGATTCCTTGCCAGAATCCATCACAAATGTTCAAAGTGCATTTCCTTCATGCCAAACCATTGATCCCTTGTCAGAATCCCCCATGCATATCCACAGTCCAACCTCATGTCAAGAGGATAATTTAGAGTATAAAGAAACACGTGTTAAAATAGATCAAGATCAAGATCCCGAAACCTTATCATCCCATCCAATTGTTGACCAGGATCTCATCTTCCCAGAAACTCATGATGATTCCCCTATTCTTGTCCATCCTATCCAAAGCCCTATTAACACTCCATTCCCCGAGCAAGATCAAGATATCCCAGTCCATCCAATCCCAAATGATCCCCTTCCATTCCAAGAACATAATATCCTTTCAAATCCCATTGACATTCCAGATATCCTTTCCATCCTTTATGATGATCCCATTAACAGTCAAGAGAAAATCACCTTTAAAGAGTATTCTAATGATCTTCCTCCTTGTCAAGATCAAATTATTCCTTCAGATCCTCCACAAGATCCTCTTGTTCCTCCATCTCCACGTCCTAATCCCGCATATCCACTCCAGGATCACATTTCTTTTGATGATCCCATTATTTTTCCCATTCCATCTCTTGAAGAGCCTGTCATTGAACCATGTCCACTACACAATCCTAGTTCCCCTCATCATTCTAACGTGTCAGTGAAAGATGTTCATGAACCCTCGACATGCATAATGGGTTCTTCCACTTTGGTGCAATCCGATCCACTTCAAGATCTTATTATTTCTCTCATATCATATCCACCTCATAATGGACTCACGTCTTCTTCCCAAAGAAAAGAGTATCCTACAAGTCAAGATATTCATAAAGGCAAAGGAGTAGATCTCCATAAGCAAGAATCCCTTCATGTTAAAGAATATCTTAAGGGTCATGTCTACACAACTCACTCTCAAGACATTGGTATCCCTCCATCAAAATCCAAACATATCCCTTCCCCTTCATACCTTCCATCCATCTTAGGTCCTTATATCCCTTTGTCCTCTATGCAAGGTCAGAAAAGGCACACATCCTTGAGTAAATTTAATTTATCCAAAAGAATTCCACTTCATTCCTATCCATCCATGCATTCCTTTCCCCCTCCAAGCAATTTGGATGCCAAGTATAAAAGTCATAAGTCTAGCAATCTACATGTATTCAAGGATCAACATGTCCAATATAATCGACATGTCAAAACAAAGAACAAATTGATCTATAAAGAAAAAGAAATATCCAAAAGGCCACAAAGGCCCACTGAGAAAAATCAAAAACAAAAGTCAAAATATATATGGGTTCCTAAATCCCTTGTGCAAGCAATGCACTCCAAGGAACCACAAAAGCATGAAAAATCAAAAACCATGTGGATCCCTAAGCAGCTTCTTGAAGCACAAAAAGAAAAATCCAAATTGGCATCTACAATTGCTATTCCTCCATCCAAACCTTCCAAGTCTATTCCTCCACCACCTTCTTCATCCATTTTGGGCCCTTATGTCCCAAAATCCATAGCCTTTCCTTTGTCAAAATCTCAATATCCAAAATATGTCTTTCCTCCATCAGTCCATCACCCCTCAAGGTGTGTGCCAATGTCGATCTTGCCTTCATTTCCATCCACTAAAGCCCAATTCTTCCAATACCCTACCTATTATCCAATGCATATTTTCCATCCTTCCATCCCTTTGTTCCAATCCTTTGCATAAATCGTCACCTTAGTTTCATCTTATTTTCCATGTCCTTATCCTACCAATGTCTTTGAGCATACTTTTAAAGGTCATGGTCCATTTTTTTTCAAGGCCACTATCCAAACAAAAAGATGTTTGAGTCCTTCTTCCATCCCCTATCATGTGTCCATCTTCTATTGAAAAAGTCAAAACACAAAAAAAAAAAAAAAGTTAAAAAAAAAAAAAAGACAAAAGGAAAAAAACTAAAGCAAAAATAATTCATCCACTGGTGAAAACTTGGCAAACAGGCGCCTTGGGCAAGTACCATGATGAAAACCTAGCAAACAGACATCATGCGTAATCTATGAACTTCTTGCACACCACACTTGGGGGCAAGTTTCCTCCTTCATATCCTATTGCCCTTCATTATCCTATTGAACCCCTATCATTACCCTCCATTATCCTATTGTCCTTCATGTACATTTCCTCTTTCCACCTTTGATCTTGACAAGGCTGAGGATCTTGATGAGCATCATGCATCTTGTTTGTAGCTTTTAGTCCATCATAGCTTTTGGTCATTTATCCATTTGCTTATTATAACTTTTCATCCATATTCCCTGTCTTATTGCAACTTTCTGCCACTATACCGTCTCCTATCCCGACATTCAGTCCATGTCCCTTTTCCATTCTTGGTCTTGCTTATCCTATCCATATCTTATCACTATCCATACACTCTTTTTCATTCCTTGATCTTGATCTGACATAAGGATGCACAATTTAAACATGGTTTCAAAAACCTCTTGACATATGCCTCATGCCATGTTACTGCCTTACATTGTCATATCCAGTCTCTTGTCCCATCACACAATAGCCCTTGAAAATTGCATCCGCATTGTCTCCATGATAAAAGGCCTTTGTCTTCCCTCTCTCCACCATCATTTCAAAAAGCCTATTTATTCACTTGTCATATTCCTTGCCTTGCTAGACACTAGGGGCAAAATCATACAAAAATTGAAAAATGTCCTGAAATAAGTCAAAAAAATTGAAAAATGTCCTGAAATAAATCATAAAAAATTGAAAAATGTCCTAAAATAATCCAAAAAAAATTGAAAAAGGTCCTGAATAAATCATAAAAATTGAAAAATGTCCTAAAATAATCCAAAAAAAATTGAAAAAGGTCCTGAATAAATCATAAAAATTGAAAAATGTCCTGAAATAAATCATAAAAAAAACTTGAAAAAGGTCCTGAATAAATCATAAAAATTGAAAAATGTCCTGAAATAAATCATAAAAAAAAATTGAAAATGTCCTGAAATAATCATAAAAAATTGAAAAATGTCCTGAGAAAATCCCTAAAAAAATCAAATAAAGTCCTGAAAAAATGAACATAAAAAAATTGTAAAATCTCGAAAAGCAAAACAAAACAATAAATACATATCCCTTTTGTGCATAAGACAGATCACTGAGCATCCCTCCAACAACACGCAATCCAACACTATGCTTTAAATGAAATCATGCATAAACAGATGAACTTTTCAATCAAACCAGCCATTCAAACTGATCAGAATTGCCATATCAATCAACCGCAAATTTATTTGTCCTTGTCACTAATATCATGGGTCTTATACAGGGTGTGGTACACTCGAAACCAGACTATGTCCTGTCTTAGACGGGGTACCGCATTCCCTGAAACCAGACAGCATGATCATCCTATCAGCACTTTCAACTTTTGACAATGAAGATCAAGATGTTTGTTTGATTTGTTGGAATTTGTGCATCTTATCTTTTTACTGATTTATCTTTGGCTTTGTTCCTATGTTGCTCAATGATGTCACTGAGTGATTTAGAGTGACCAGGATGGTTCATGGTCCCTTTTTTTTGTTGTTGTTGTGATTGCTGTTTGTCTGCGATGTGTCCGTCTTTTGCAAAAAGGGTTGCATTTCAGCTCTGGCCTTCAATGCCATGATGCTACGCATCCATTTTGCTACATTAAAATAAAGGTTCTCACCTACAAAGTGCATTACTGAAAGCAAGTTTTTCTTCGTCTCTAACTGTCCTCTATCTCATTTTCTTCTTACTAACATTTCTTCCGTCAGTCCGGTTTAGTGCTCCGATTTCCCCAAAAACTTATGCTGCATCCTACATCCACTTGGTTAGTGCATTTGCATTACATCAAGCCTCACATCAAGCATTTTATCCATTTCATATTATAAATGCATCAAAAACACATAAAAATACATCCATACATGTTCCACAATAAACAGTGCATAAGTCATCTATCCATGGAAAATAACATAAGTCATCACACATTGCATCCCATCATATTGATGCATATCATATCATATATCAAAATAATATCAGAGTACAAAATTGGACTATCTATCCTAAGTATGGCCTGCAGGTTGACTACATAATGTCAAACTACATCTGTCTCTGTCCTAAGGAGCACGTGCCTCTATCACTGGGTGCTTCCTTTGTCCTCCTCATCCCTGCCATGTCTCACGGATGATGTCCCTCCTAGTCCTAGCTATGGTGGTCTCATAGGTCCACTCACCCCCATGCTGCTCAATGACCTCTGAGAGCGTGCCCTGCTCTCTGTCCTCGATCATGCCTGATATGAAGCTGCTCTCTGCTCTGGTGGGACTGCACTCTCATATAGTGTCCTCCAATGGCGTATCTCCTCTCCGGTCTCTACCAACATCTGTGCCATCTCCCGTGCACTGGCATCCCTAATCGACCCAATGTACTTAGTGACTCTCTGTTCTTCTCACTATGCCTGAGCTATCGTTGTATCTCGAGCCGCTATAAGTCTGGCTATCTCTTCTCTGAACGGATCCTGCTCTATCCTCAAGATGACATTCTGTCTCTCTAATGTTGCAATATGATCATGCTGACTCGCTATGGTAGCCCTGCACATCTCCATCTCCTCTATCCTAGCTGTCTCTAACTCTATGGGTATATCCTGCAATGCCTCCTACTTGCCTAAATCTGGCTCATCCTCATCATCCCCATCCTCATCTTCATCCTTGTCATCCCCCTCATCCTCATCCTCATCTCCCTCCTCCTCTCCTGCGAGTGGGAAGTCCTCATGTCTCCTAGGTACTAGAATGTCCGGATCTGTCAATGGCACTGGCCGCCATCGTGCAAACCATCTCTCATACTCCTCTGTCATCTCGACGTCCTCCACATCTAATCTCCAATCCCACTATCTCTGTTGTAGCTATGTGAAGTCAGCATATGCTATCTGTGGTTGAATCATACTCCCCCACTGACTCATCTCTTTGTGAGATCGGGCAAAGTGTGCAGTCCTCCTAGGTACATCCTACCTCTCTCCAAACTATCGTCTGACTCTCTTTGGCAGGTACATCTCAATTACTCTCTGGCGATTCACTATTCACCCAATTAGGTACCTCTCCTGTCTACAATATGGTAGCTCATCACTATCATCTGACCATCCAGGGCAATCACGATATGGCCTCCATGTGAACTCTCTTAATCTATCTAGCTCATGTCGCCAATACAATATGTATCCAAATGGACCCTGTCTCAATGCTCCCCCATAGCAGTACACATATGGTCAATGTGGTAATACCTGTCTCTCTGCAATCGGTCAACATATGGCTATGTGCTCAAATGCCCATACCTGTAACAGTGTGACTCCACAGCTCAAAGTCTGTACTCCCTGATATGCTATCTGATGCAACTGAAAATATAACATAGCCAGTACACATGGTCCCCATGCATACACCATCCCCTTTGTCGCCATCCGCTCCAACACTCTTCCCCATCCAATAGGGAATCCATGTCCTTGTCTATCTCCTGCTAGTAGACATGCTATCACCACTGCTATCACCACATATCGTCGATCATACTCTGATGCCATGGTCTCCCAACCGATCTCCCTCTCTATGATATCTAGATCATCTGCGTCACACTCAAATAATCTGCACAACGCATCTCTCCCTATCACTGGGTCATACTCTACCATCTCTCCATGAATCAGAATGCGAAGAATATGCCATACGTCCTCTAGTGTCACAGTCGCCTCTCCAGTCGCCAGATGGAAAGAGGAGGTCTCTGAATGCCATCGCTCTGCCAATGCGGTAAGCAGTCCTGTGTTTGCCCTAATCTCAGGCATGAATGTGATATAGTATATCCCGAGTCCTACTAGTGTATCTTTGTCCGTGCTCCTGAGTCTATGTCGTAACATGAAGCAGTCTGGTCGGTTCTCTCGCGTGATCAATGGATACTGTCGACTCTGCATCACAATTGGGGCATATTTTGTCAGTTTTAGGGTTTGCTCCTACGGGTTGCATTTCCTCAGTTCATGTCTAAATTAGGGTGTTTTTCATCTATTTTGACATATCCTACCCTTATCCCCTTTCTGGATCATTTGCATGCTATTTTTTTGACCTAAATTGAGTTCCCAGGGCACAACTGCGCCTGTGTTGTGTATCCTATGCCTGTGTCACATATCCTGTGCCTATGTTCCCCTACAAAAGCATAGAAGACCCTACACAAGCGTAGGATTCACCCTACACAAGCGCAGAAGTCAGTTTCTGCCTTTTTTGTGGGCCCCGCAATGTCCTGCAAGCGATCAAAATTCATAAAATTGAAAATATGGGTTTTTGAGATGCATACCGTTGCTCCTACGTTGTTCGATCGTCTGTATGTGCGTACACATTCTCCAAGGTGATCTTCCCTTGGAATGTTCACCATCTCTCTGCAAGTGTCCTTTTCCAGAGTAACAAATTCTCCTCCTTGGCTAGTGCAAATGAGCAATTTTCACTCTCTTTGTCTCATTTATAGATCTTTGTCAGTGCATAGATGGACGTGCACTCTCTCCATCTCATGTTGGTCGTGGTCTTTTGTGTCTTTAATTGCTTGTCCTTCATGCATCCGATCTTTGATTGTCAGTCCGTTCGCTCCTATCATTTTATCGATCAATTGACCTCTTTTCTGGATGTTTCCGGCCAATTCCTCGAGGGGGCATGCATATGTCATTGTTATTGTCTGGGGCATTTTCATTATTGTTCTTTGAAACAGCGCTTAAAATCGTATTGTCTCAAAGAGGGGCAAAATGTAGACACCTAAAAATGGTCAACGCTTGCGGAGTCATACTTTAACATTGGTGCATTGCCTTATTTTAGGTTTTTGCGTCGCATTAACATTTCTTCCATGTTGCGTACTTGGTCTTTATCATTTGCGAGCATCGAGTCCTTCTTCTGCATTCCTCATTTTTATCGCTTTTGAATTAGGGTTTTGTCCTCTTATCAATCTTATCATTTTGAGATTGATTTGTCATCGATCCTCGTCCTTGTCAATCTCGTCATTTTATGATCGATTTGTCATCGATCCTTGTCCTCTTCAATCATGTCAATTGGCACATATCAGTTTGGTCTCTTTATCAATATTGGTCAATTTTTCAATCAATCTCAATTGTTTATCAATCAAATCATTTCAAAATCATGGTCGAATCGACATCAAATCAATCTTACATCAAGACCTAATTGTCATCCTTGCATTTCTAATTTATCTTCTAGGGTTTCATGATTTATTCATTTAACCTTGTTTGTCATTTTCTCTCCATTTTCCCTCTAGGTTAAATAATTTATTTATTTATCCTAAGTCTTCTTGTCACAATTAAATATTTGTTTAATTGGCTAATTAATTCCTCCTATTTTTGTAAATTAATTAATGAATGAGAAATTATTAATTAATTTACCTAATTTTGCATCAATTTCCTAATTTCCAAGTCATTATTTCTAACCTAATTTTCTAATTTCTCCTAAATTCCTAAATGTCTATTTCTATTTCAAAATCTTGTCATAAATCCTTGCATAGCAATTTGTCATAAATTGTCATAAATCCTTGCAAAGCAATTTGTCATACACTTGTCATAACTTTGCTATTCTTGATTTGAATTTCTATTCGAATCACTATCATGCTAATCTTGTCTTTTCTCCAATTTATCTATAAATTGGATGATTTTCTTCAATCAAGGCCCCTGATCCCCAATTGATCGCATTTTCGAATCTAATAATCACTTTGTCGAATCAATCACGCTTCGAGTATTCTTGCGCTACTATCTTGTCTACTTGCATTCATCTCATGTGTATGCACTTGTAGGTGAGATCCACAACAAAGCTATTTGAAGGAGAAAGAAGGACAATGGAGCCACATGAAGGAGACATTCAGATCTGCATTTGGTTTGCTTAGTTTTTAAATCTTGAATGTTTTGTTTTCATGTCTCTATTGGATGTAATTAGGATTGATCATTGCATTTGAGCTTTTGTGATTGAGCTAGATTACTAATACTAATTGCTTGTGATGATTTCCAATTTCCTATCATACAACCTCACTTACTAGTATCTTGTCTTCTTCTAACTTGAGATATATGTTACTGCCTTCACTAGTTCTTGGAAAACCTATCTTCACCAAGTGAGATTGCAATCTTTCATACCATGCTCTAGGTGCTTGCTTTACTCCATATAATGGCTTATGTAATTTGCACACCATGTCCTTTTCTATAGTTAAAGAATAGCCATCCGACTGTTCAATGCAGACTTCTTCTTCCAATATTCCATTTAGGAATGTTGACTTCACATCCATCTAATATACTTTGAATCCTCTGTATGTTGCAAATGCAAGTAGAGTCCTAACTCCTTCCAATCTTGCAACAGGTGCAAATGTCTCACCATAGTCTTTACCTTCTTCTTGTGCATATCCTTTGCTTACTATTTTAGCTTTATTTCTGACTACTACTCCATCTTTATTCAATTTATTCCTAAATACCCATTTTGTTCCTATAAAATTCTTATTCTCTGACCTGGGTACCAATGACCAAGTATTGTTTTTCTCTATCTGGTCAAGTTATTCTTCCATTTCCTTGATCTAGTATTCATTTGCAAATGCTTCCTTTGCAGTTCTAGGCTCAATGGTGGAAATCATGCATGAGTTATCTCTAAGCCTTGTTCTTGTTAGCACACCAGCATTCATGTCTCAATGATCTATTTGGGGCTATGATTGAGTCTAACATACCTTGAAATGGCATGATCTTGATTTCTAGGTTCTTCTTCATCTTCTTCTTCTTCACTTTCTTCTTATTTTGCTAGACTTCCCTATTTCGATTGAGCTAGGGCTTCTGTGTTCTATTCTTCAACTTCTGGCTTCATTGGCTTTGGTTCCAAAAATAGTGTGTAAGGTTCTTCTTCTTTCTTCTCCTCACTAGTTTCTCCCGATTTCTCAGGAAACTCATCAACTCAGACATTTACACTTTCAATGATCTTCTTGGTCCAATTGTTGTAACACTTGTAAGGTTTTCTCTTGGTGGAGTAACTAAGAAATATGCCTTCATCACTCTTGGCATCAAACTTACCAACATATTCACCTCTCTCAATAAAAAAATTTCTACCAAAAATCTTAAAGTAACTAGCATTAGGTGATCTACCATACCAGTACTCATAAGGAGTTTTATCCTTACCTCTTTTAACCAGTATTTGGTTCATTGTGTAAACAGCTATGTTGACAACTTCTCTCCAAAATGTTTTAGCTACACCTCCTTGTATTAGCATAGTAATAGAGGCTTCAACAACTGACCAGTTGTTCCTTTCTATTATACCATTTTCAGGGAAAACTTTAAGAAACCCCCGCTTGGACAAGGTGTAAAAACCTGGTAAAAGTTGTATAATTCCCGAGGAAAATGTTAATTTTACTGGCAAATTTTTGCGGTTTACGGAGAAAAATAATAATCTCCATTGGTGAATTAGCCATGATCGCTCAAAGTTTGTGAAAAATCTTGGTGAATTGTAATGTTTTTAAAACCCAAAAAATATTTGCATGGGAAAATTGTAATGTCTTTAAAACCAGAAAAATATTTGCATTGGCAATTTCAACCTATTTTCAAACCATTAAAAAAAAATATTGGCGATTTCAACCTATTTTCAAACCATAAAAATAAAATATTGGTGATTTCAAGCTATTTTCAAACCATAAAAAAAAATAGTGGCGATTTCAAGATATTAACTTTAAGTCATTAAAACACGTGGCACACAGTTGTCAACTCTCTACAGTGACTTGGAGATAGTGGTAACTTTAACCCTTGTCACGTACTCGCCAACATAAAATTGTTTATCTCTTAACCGCTAGTACTTCACTCACAAGCTCCTGGCTTGATCAGGTCTTTAGACATTTAACTTCACGAGCTGGCGATAACCATTAAACCTAACCACAAACTGTCTAGTCGCTAGCTCGTGACCTAAAATGCTAATATTAAACAAACATGAGAGCTAGCGACAACTGTATGAAATGAGTTACTTGCTAACTCTCACAGCTATAATGTATGGCATCAGACCAACTCAAGACCTCATGACCAAAGCAATTTCACTAACAATCTCTAGCTTGGTAACATAAAATGCTAACACCCAAAAAGCTAGAGACCTCACGATGTAAACCCAAACCAACTTGTCACCAGCTCGCGGTTTGATCATGTCTTCAAACATTTTACCTCGCGAGCTGGCGATAACCATAAAACTTAACCACAAACTATCTGGTCGCTAGCTCGCAACCTAAATTTTTTAAGGCTTGGATGCTGACTCATTCCTGAGGAACTAGTTTGAAGGTTTCTCCTAAGTCGAGGTTGATTAGACAAGTGAGGACGACAGTTTCAGAGGCATAAAAGGATTGGATAGCTTCTAAGTTAGAGATGGGAGATCACATATTTCTTTGAGAAATAAGAGCTCAGGTTGCTTGTTGTCAGGGATTTTGAAGTATAATTTGTCCAATCTAGGAGGAATAAAATCAGAACAAAATCATTCACAATAGATGAGCCTTAGCGGGATGCAGTGGATTTGATAGGCATGATGATAACTTCTAGAGTCTACAGTCATGTTGAAAACCACCAAAATGATGTTTTTTCATGTGAATGAGCATCACCAAATGAAGTGTGAAAATGTTATAAATACAATGGAGTGGTGACTTAATTGGTAGAAGAGAAAATAAACCTTTTTCATTTTCTGAGAGTGGTTTTTTTCCTCAGAAAAGAAGATGATGTTTGAGCAAGATCATGCATGGAGTTGTACTTGTTGTGTGCTCTGTGATACCAGATGGGTGTTTTTTTGTTTTCTTCTGTGTAAGTTTGTTTATTGTTAGAGGGGTTGTGAAAGTGAGAAGGATTGCCAGAGGGGGTGTGAAAGCCTTTTCTTG
Source organism: Cryptomeria japonica (assembly GCF_030272615.1). NCBI lineage: Eukaryota > Viridiplantae > Streptophyta > Pinopsida > Cupressales > Cupressaceae > Cryptomeria > Cryptomeria japonica. The sequence goes on from NC_081414.1 coordinate 460,277,112, forward strand.
TCAAGAAAGGCCAAGCATGGCACATCCTCTGCTTCTACTCTGCCATAGGATGACAAGGGGTTTGAAGAAGGAGCCTGCAGAGGAATGAAAGAAGGATTTGTTTGGGTGGGGAGTGGTAGCTAGTAATCTTTGTGATGACATGGAAGCTCTGACCCCTCCCCAATAGATTACATTTACCCTAAAGCTCTTGTTTCCACTTTCCCTGATCGTGGGCATGAAGGCTCGACCTCCTCTTTCCATTTTCTCTATTCCTGGGCATGAAGGCTTCCTCCTCTATTTGGAAATGATCTATTGGATAGAACGTAACATCTCACATTCCATCCAAAATGAAGGCATCAGGGTGATAATGGCAAGGCTCAAGCAGTTTGCAAGTTGTATAGTCATTGGGGTTCCTTTTCTGGTTCTAGTAGTGATTCTAGACTCTAGGTGAAGGGAGCAAGTTGTATACTGTATAGTCATTTATAGAGCAAATGAAAAGCATTTAGTGTCAAGCTTTGTGCAGGTTCTTGAAGGAGTTATATATAAATTTATTTTGTGTATAATTCTATCTCTTTCAAATGATCAGAATCATGAGATTTAACTTTTTTCATTTGTTGCATTGTTATGGTGTATGTAATTTTTCATTTAATGCTTCCTAATCCTATTATACCCAGGATTTGCAAATTTTTTGTTAGTCTGGAATCATATTAAGGATTCACCTCATTGTAATTGGTGGGCAGATTATAGACAGTCATAGAACACCTCCATATATATTACATAAACATCCATAGCATATTAAATCATAAGAGTATTAAGAATGAAAGTATTAAACACCACAATAGATAGGAATACAACATAATTAGTAAAAAATCAAGACAACAGACCAGTGCCTTATACTAGGGCATAGAGTCACTTACAATTAAAGACAACCTGATAATAAACTTTAGTAAGATTCATTTGCAGATAAATAGGAATGAAATTATGAATAATGCCATTACATACACAACCCAGATTCATATGTAAACTGAAAAACCCTTGACCATTCAATTCACAGTGAAAACATAAATTCAACACAAAGACAATTATGTGAAGATCTCATTGCTCAAGCTGTAAATGATATTGATATTGATATTATATTCATAATGATATCAGAAAGTAAATTCACAATGCGATTCAACTATGCACTTATCAAATTCTTGAACAGTTGAGCTATTATAACTATATAAGAGTTTTCAAGTTCAACATCAATAAAAGTGGCCAACTGGCCATCCCTCTCTACCGATCAAAAAGAAAAAGTGGTCATCCCTCTCAAATTAATCTTGGAATCCTTTTATACGATGAGGATTCAACAAGCTTAGGATTACTGTGAGGAATCTTGGGTAGCAACCTCAACCTGAGATTTCTTCTTTGGCTTTAGCATGGCTTGCCACTTGTCCACCTCTTTGTCTATTGGCCAACTGAATGCCTTTACCTCTTCCAACTTTGCAACTGAATCTGTCCATCTGACATTTGTAACTACCTTAGACTCAACAATAAACTTTGCATGGTCAACCTCAACCTTGAACAGTGAATCAAGCATACCGTTAAGGAAATCAGCATCAACCTGTTCATTTACATGCTTGATTATTTCTTCTTGCTCTAGAATCAAATCAAATTCGCTGGTCCAACCAAAAACTGATTTCAAATCTCCATTACTACCATAAATTGAAGGCACCAATTTACTATAACCTTCCCCAAATGTCTGCAATTGTTCATTTATAAGCACATCCTTCCCTGTGAAAAATGCATAAGCTGCATTCATTACCTCCACCATGTCTTTAGTGTCACTGATCTTGGGAGGTAAATCATCACTATACATCATTACAGTATCTAGCTTATCCATTAATCTGCTTCTTCCTAACCAAACATTGAACAAAGGTCCAAGAAAAGCAACAGCCTCAGAGGATGTTTTACTTGCCTCTTTCAAAGAAATGTGTAAATCATGCACTACCATCAATTTTCCTTTCAATACATTAATCCTGTGTTTCAGAATTCCTGACACAACAGAGATAGCCTTGAAATTTTGTTCCTTTTCAAGATTTTCAATTTTCCCTATGTATTCCTCCATTCTTCCTGTCACATCAGCTAGTATTTCTTGTACTTGTTCTGTAATTTGTATTGAAGGGGGCTCATTTGCAATTTTTTCTTTCAACTCCACTAACTCTTCCTCCAGAGTGCCCTTCTTCATCAGTGCCTCTTCATATTTTTTAGACAATGCAATCAATTGGGTATATGTTTCTATGTATCTTCTTGACAAGTCCTCTATTTTTGATAAATTCATGAAAGACACTTGAGTAAAAAATGAGGCAATCTCCATGTCAATTGTTTTCTATAAGTTCCAGATCATTCTGTTAGCTTTCTTTTCTACTTGGATATTTAGAACGTGGGGCTTTTGAGTGGAAGGGGCCAAAGACCAAGCAACAAGTGTCTTTGACTTAGGATTAAATCCTATTCCTCTTATTACATCTCCAATTTCAAATTCAGTTTTAAACATTGGGTCCTCTTGCTTCCTAATCTGATCAGTAATAAAAATAGACTGGATATCATAGTCAAGCATCATAATCATACTAGTACTCTTAATCAATTATCTTTCCTGTTCCATAGATATTTTCTCCTTGTTAGGATCATATTCCTATAGTGCCTTGATGATCTCTTGTTTCTTTTCTTCATTTGCTTCCTCTATGATCAGATTTTCTCTTAATTGTTTTCGTTTCAATCTTGTCAAAAATCTTTTAAATTCATCTGACTTAATAAAGTCATCATCTTTCATGAACTCATTTGACAACATCACACGCTCATCAAAGCTTGAGCAAGGGCTTCATTTGTTTCTCCCTGTTCTTCATTCTACACTGCTTCTCTGAGATGTGTCCTTATTTGATGAAAGTATTGTCCTTGTTCTCTAACAATTTCTCTAGAAGGGTCTCTCCTCACAATTGTATCGACCTCATTGGTTTTTTGTTTCTTTGCAGCTGGCACTCAGGTAGATTGAACTTCATCCCCACTCTCTACATCATCAGTAGACACAATAAGTGGCCTCTTTCCATGTGAAGAATGTCCATCTTGGGGGTCTTGCAGTTGCTATTGAGTAGCCACTTCTGAATCTGAAATTTGAGGCATTTGTTCCATCAGAGTTTCATATAAACTCAACATTTTGTTAATCCTCTCCACGTACGGGCTATCAGGGCAAAAACCTAAGAAACTAGGGTCAGCAGCCAATAATTCTGCTTCAACTCTCATCAAATTTTTCAATTTTCTTCTCCTTTCTTGTACTTCATCTTTTCTCAGCAAATTTCTAACCACATCTTCATCATCCAATGGTTCATGGTCCTTTATTATGGCCCAAGGTATCATTTTTGGCATTGCAACTTTAATAAATTGTTTCGGATCATAGAATCTAGACACAACATTAACCAACCTATACTGTTTAAGGAAATTGTTTACTTCATCAAAGGAACTCCTACCAATGGTAAAATCAGACGCAACCCAAAGCCTAATAAGAAGAGAACCCTTCCCATGTTTATCAAGGTATTCTTTTTCAACTAGAGTCAATTACCAGATAAACTCCATAAAAGCAATCCTAATTGGAACAAATTTTGGTAAAATATGGGGAGGCCGAGGACACCCATAGACTCTCATCACAGTAAAGTTACCAAAAAAATAAAAGGTCCCCCAGTTATGTGAAATAGACCAGTTTGGAACAAACAGGTAAGGTCTCAAAACTCTCCTAACATTAATTGACAATCGTTCCCTATTTATTCCTAGAATTTCCATAATTGGCGAAACAATCCAATTTTCAAAGAAAAGGAAAGAAGAATGGGGAGAACTACTGTCCCAAACCTGGGTCCATCTTTGTATTGGCATTAAGAAACCCAATTCTTCTTTGAGAAGCTCCAATTATTTATCCATGAACTCAACATTATAGAACAAGATTAAATGCATCAGCAATGAATAATGCTTGAATGTAGGACTGGGTGCACCACCACTTTGAATTTCAACTAGAGCATTATGAATATGTTCAACCACATAGCCCACATAATCATAATCTTTGTTAACATCTAGGTGTTGAATGTCCATGGTCATAGTCAGTAATTCAACTGACACTGTTGAATCTCCATCAAAACCCAACACTCTGCATAATACATAGATTGTACAATGCATATAATAGTGGAAAGGTGTGATGTCAAATAGTGGTTTGATACTCTCTGGAATTATAACCGGCTTCCTATTCACCCTAGGCATGTATCTGGGCATTGCATGCTTCTTGATAACACCTTTGTATTTATCATAATCCTTTGCAATCCATTCCAAATCTATATCTATACATGCAACACCAGTAATATGGCAAGCTTCAACAAAGCTAGCTCTATTAATTCAAACTAGGGCAAACTGGCTCTTTCTTCTGATTACCCTAGATACTGGGCAATAGCGTTTGGCCAACTCTTTGATCAAATCCACATCAACATACACATCTGGCACAATTAACTTCACCATATTTAAATCCCAAGGGTTTGACATTGGGACACCCTTAACCCTATTTTTCCAGAAATAATGAAACAGAGCAGAACCAATCATATTAAGCATGGTAGGGTTTCTGCATTGGCTCCATAAATCTCTCCATTCCAAATGATTTGTATTCAAGGCAACGGAAGTCCCTAGCATCAAATCTACAAATTCTTCTTTGTATTTCTTAACCATCATTTCCTCAGTGGCACTAGCCTTGGAACCTCCAGGTCCTCCTGCTCCACTTATCATGGTCTTGGGCTTGGGCTTGGGCTTGGAACCTCTAGTACAACTTGTTGCCTAGCTCATTTTAGCTGCAGGAGAAAAACTTAACCAATTTTCTGAAATTTTCTCACACCCAACACTCTGAATTCTCCAATGTTGTTGCAAAGCTCAATTCACTAGATTACCTTGAAGATAGAATGCATTAATGCAATTATACAAAACCTCAGCTCGATCATGCAATTTATGGTATTTACTATTTGGGCGTCGTCACTTCTCTCAAGTCTCAAGTCTCATTAATTGCCACACTTGCATGAACTAGCTACTGTGGCATTAATTCAAACTTCAAACTGAAGTACTCGAGCGAAATTTGAATTCATGCCCTTCTATTTGATTGGCAATTGGCATTCAAAACTTCTATAGAACCTGGCAAACAAGTCCATGTCTTAGTGAGTTAGCGACAATGCTACCAAATCCTCTTAATCGCAAGCTCGCAACCCCTTTTACGAATCCTCAAAGAATCTCGTGAGTGAGTGACACCCGTTGATCTAACAAAACAACTTATTTCATCACAAGCTCGCAACTAGAAACTTAACTTGACTAAACCCTTGCGATCCCACGACAACAAGATACTTAACTGCCATCGCATGATCGCAACACTTTTTGACTTAAGACTTACAAACCCACGAGCATGTGATGACCACAAAATTAGACCAAAACTTACCTATCGCCAGATCACAACTTAAAATGCTAAACAACTTCAAAACCTGCAAGCAAGCGACTTAACTACATCGCATGATCGCAAATTAAAATGACTTAACCGTGAACACCTCGCGACCTTGCGATAACATAAAATCACACCCAGTCGCAACCTCGCAACATAAAATGGTATTTGGGCACTGTCACTTCTCTCAAGTCTCATTAACTGCCACACTTGCATGAACTAGCTAGTGTGGCATTAATTCAATTAAACTAATAGAATGCATTAATGCAATTGTAAAAATGTCAAAATCTCGGCTTGATCATGCAATTTATGGTATTTGGGTTCCGTCACTTCTCTCAAGTCTCATTAATTTCCACACTTACATGAACTAGCTACTGTGGCATTTGATTGGCGATTTCCTTTCAAAACTTTTACAAAACCCGACAAAAAAGTCCACATGTCAATCCCCATCTTTAATCGCACACTCTCAACCGGTTATAACAATTAGGAAAGGAACCAATGAGTTAGCGACAATGCTACCAAATCCTCTTAATCGCAAGCTCACAACCCTTTTTATGAATCCTCAAAGAATCTTGCGAGTGAGCAACAACCATTGATCTTCATCAAGCCCTTCAGTTGCAACCTCGCAACAACATTTGTAATATTCTTTCTTTACCTATGAGCTGGCAACCAATGCAAAGCTAACAAAATAACTTATTTCATCGCAAGCTCGCAACTCGAAACTTAACTTGACTTAAACCCTTGCGATCCCACGACAACAAGGAACTTAACCGTCATCGCATGCTCGCAACACTTTTTGACTTAAGACTTACAAACCAGCGAGCATGTGATGACCACAAAATCAGACCAAAACTTACCTGTCACTAGATCGCAACTTAAAATGCTAAACAACTTCAAAACCTGCGAGCAAGCGATGAAACCAACTAAGCTGCGATACCAACTACATTGCATGATCACAAATTAAAATGACTTAACCACGAACACCTCGCGACCATGTGACAACATAAAATCACACTCAGTTGCAACCTCACAACATAAAATGGTCAAGTGCAAAACATCTTGCGAGGTAGCAACAACTAAAATCTCCCAGTACTTGCAAGCTCACGACTTAAACTGACTTGATGATAAAGGACCTGTGAGCTAGCAATAACCATAAAATCTGAAAACTGTTTATCGATGTCTTATGTTAATTACCATCATAAACATGCATGAGCAGTGGCACACAGACCATTAATGACTTAGTACTTACTCGCTAACTCTCACGACTAATGGCTATAATGCATGGCATCAAACTAATTCGAGACCTCACGGCCAAAGCGATTTCATTAACAATCTCCACCTCGCTAACATAAAATGCTAACACTCAAAAAACTAGAGACCTCATGATTTAAACCCAAACCAACAGGTCCAACACTCGCTAACTCGCCACTTAGACTGTTAAACATGAAATTTATTTGTGAGTTAGAGATGAAGCATTAAACATGTCTGACCAACTGTTTGACCACACTTGACATTGACATGGACAAATAAAAGAGGATAACTCAGATTTTCAACGCACAACTTCGGTTTACTAGCCAACTAAGACAAAAAACAAACACAAAATCCTAATCACCATGAACATTATTTTAAGCATTTAATGTAGAACAGTAGAAAGGTTCTAGTAGTGACAGTTATGCAATATGAATAATTTTATGGATCTTGTGACACAAATTGTTGCATTTCATGTTCAACATAATGTGGAACCAAATACCAATTTACTAATAATTCAATTGTTTAGTAATAATTCAAATTCACAATTAAAAGTATGAAATAAGTATTAAGTATCCGTTCTACTTCTGATTGACAAATTCAAGGAATACAATATCAAAAATCATCAATGACAACTATAGTATTGCAATTTTGCAAATTGAAATTGTAATATGACTCAAGAACTGTAGTATAATTATAAATACCTATAAACTAACTGCTAATTCACTTCAGTGACTCAGTCCGACTGTCTGAGGCTTCTATATCCCAACTAGACTCAAGATCCGGAAACTGACTAGTACTAACAGGTTCATCTTCATTCTAAGTCAGGTATTAAAAAATGTCTTTGTCTTCATGTTGACTCTGAGTCTGTGATCCATCATATTTATTTGTCTCAGTAGTAGCACCACCAGGTTTTAAAGTGTTGCCCACCACTCATCTTTCACGCATGGAATTCTAGATTGTCAGTGCCCTATCATATGGAAAATCTCTAACATTATACTAGGTTACAAACAACCTCAAGCAAGTTTCCAAATTCTTGTCTAATTTGTTTCTGATCTTTGATTTCAAAAGCCCTAATGCACTGAAAAAATCTCTCATCTTCCACCGACCCCAATATCATTGTTTGACATAAATCAGCAAGTTTCAAATATTCTGGTATTGCAATACACAATGCTTCACTTTGATCTATCCTTTTCCAAAGCCTTGTGATTGATCCAGGTTCAAATGGATTCTCCAAGTTAACCAACTATTGTTTCATAACCAATGCAAACTATTTACATTGTTTTCTAAGATGATTTGAATTTAAAATTCCTTCTATTGGTTGTCCATTGCAATATGCATCTTTTGAAAATGTCAATATCAATTCCTCTCATTTTTTATGAAACATCTTTGCATCTTTTGGATTATCTCCAATTGAATGCCAAAATTGAGGATACACACAACCCATGGCTTGAATTATTTCTTCTCGAGGGAATCTTTCATGAATCTCATTTGAAAGTTCATATGCAATAGACTTCAAATTATCACTAACAGATTTAACAATCCTGTCAAAATCTTCCTTTTTAACTGGTAGTGCTCTGCCTCGCTTGTCCGTCTTAGATTGGTGCATTGGTATCTGAAATCCTTTTACAAAGACACATAACTCATTTTTTGTATTGAAATATAAAAAAATTTCAGCATGATTCAAATCTGTAATTATCTGCCACCTAAAAAAATTTGGGCTTCGCCCTATTAGATCTGAATATAGACCATCCAAGCTCAAGCATGTCATTTTACGTAGAGTGCTATACTCATTGATATACATAGTTCTATCTTGGGATTTCTTAACAATCTTTTTCATTGAATCCAGCATGGGGAGAAGACTAGCTAAAGTTAACAAAGCCTCTATATTACTTAACTTGTGTAAGAGATCATGAGCTTTGTCTACTGTGACGCATTGCTCATACATTAGTCCGATCAAGGATTGATATTCTGTTAGAACTCATTCCGTTGGTCCATGGAAGGAGATCCATCTGGTCTCAACATCCCTGAGAAGCTTGTTTCCTCCTATTACTCCCTCAACAAAAATATGAAATTCTACAAAACGTTTAGGACTTCGGCAGAAGTATGAGTGGAGCTCATGGACCAGATCTTCAACTTTTGACACTGTAAGGAAATTGCTTATAATTCTATATGCTAAATTCATTCGATGGGCCATGTAGTGAATGCCAACCATGTATGTTGCAATACTAGTTTGTAATCTTGCACAAATATCAGTCCTTTGACCTTGCATTACTACAGCTCCATCAGCTCCAACACACACCAACTTCTTGGCAATTGTCAAGTCATCCATACCAGCAATTTCATTCAAAGCTTTCTTAACTTCCAAATATAATTTTTTTGTTGTTGAATTGCCCCTCATTTTATGAACACAGAGTAGATGAGCTTGATAGATGTGTTCTTTTACAGTATACACATGCATACAAACCCAAGCAGTGCTATCTACCGCAGTAACTTCATCTATGGATAATGAAATGAAATTCGACTCTTTTACACTCTCTTGTAAATTTTGCTTTTCCACCTCAGCGAGATAGTTTGCCATTTCCCATCCAGCGTTTATTGACCAATGTGACATAGGATAGTAAGGAACATTCAAAAAAGATAATAAATTACTAAATTCTGGGAAATCTTTCATAGGACGCCCTCTCGACATAATATGAAAAACAACACTCATCTGAACAATCTTTGCCAGGTTTGCATCTTTTGCTGCATGTTCAAGCCCAGCCTTGATTGTATTTCCAAATCCACTATTATGAATCAGTGTCATTTTGTGGTTATGCTCTTCATATTCCACAACATACTTAACATGAAGACATTCTTCCTTTGATTTCCATCTTACTACTCGTGTTTCCTTTCTGTCTATGATTTGTTTTTCATAAACCTTACCAATATGCTTTTCTATGGTGTCAAGCTTTAGCTGCATCTTCTTCTCTCTTTTAGATTTCCAACTATAAATCTTACACCTACATTTTGTTGGTTGTTCATCATTGTTTGGGACCGGTTCAATGAATGGGTACTTTTCTACCCAATCAATCTTAAAAATCCTTGTCATCTCCCACTCTCTCCCCAGTTTTACTTTCCTTTTTCTTTTCTTCCTACCAACATCATCTTCAGTACTAGCATTTGCATCTGAGTGAATTATCTCATTGTGTGTATGCCTCAGGACATGTTCTGCTATGTTAGTATTGTCATCCTCATTTGATGCATTTAACTCAATGACAATCCCACCTTGTGGTGGTGGTGAGCTATTGTGAATGGGTTCTACAACAAGAGAGGTTGATGGACCAAAAACTTTACCAATTCCAAAAAAAGACTTTATGGTACTATCTTTAAGTTTAAGTTTTGGGCATTTTGATGGCCTCCCAATCCCTTTAGTTTCACTGCCCTGAGGAGTCTTACCCCTGTCTGACATCCCAATCCCTTCACCACCCTGAGGAGTCTCACCCATGTCTGACTGTGACATTTTGAGTCTTGACCTCTCACTATGAATTAAAAGTTAAAACTAATACTATCAAGTATGAAGAAATGATTACTCACCTTTATACCTTCTCAATTCTCTGAATCAGGAATGAATGCCTGGGCCTATGTTGCAGGATTGTAACTCTGGCCCTCTGCCCTAAAATGAACTTTGACTTTCCAACTCAATTTGCGGAATGCGAATCAAGACTCGAGGCTCCGAGAGCTCCCAATTTACTAATCTGACATGAACAAATTGTAAGAAAGAGTGTAAGAAATAGTGTATTTATAGCAATCCATGATTGCATTTTTGGTGAAGTGCACGGGGCCTGGGCATTGCAATTGCCAATAAACATTTAATTTAATTGCATTTTTGGTGAATTGCCTGGGCATGCAATGAACATTTAATTTAAGCAGGTCAAAATGGGTCCTCAAATGCTTATAATGTTTTAATTGATATTGGTGAATTTGGCCGACACGTGCAATAAACATTTAATTTACCATTGGCGAATTAGGTCTTGGGTACGTGGTCATTTTACTATTGCTGGTGAATAGTGGAGGTGATCTAATGCCCACATCTGAGTGATTCCAGGTGAATATTATAGGAATGCACGTCGATGGTGTGTGGTCAATGGCGAAACTAGATTACAAATATTTGTATTGTTCTTCAAAATTCTGGGCGATTTGACCACAATTGTGCCCCTCACTATTCGCAAGAAATTCACCAATTGGTGAAGATTCGCCACTAAAAAACTCTTTGACCATTTTGTTGTGGTGTCCTAGGTGCAAAAAGCTTCCTGTTAATTTCATTATCTTCACAGTAACTAGTGAATTCCTCTACAGTAAATTCACCATCTTGATCAGTTCTTAAGCACTTTATGTTCTTTCAACTTTCTTTTTCAACTAAGGCTCTGAATTGCTTAAACTTTCTAAAAGCTTTTGTCTTATCTTTCAAGAATGTGACCCACATCATCCTTGAGCAATCATCAGTAAAAATTATGAAATATGGATCACCTTGAATACTCCTAGTCCTCATTGGTTCACATAGGTCAGTATGAACCATGTCCAGAAAATGTTCTGCTGAGAAAGATTTTTTCTTGAAAGTAGAGGATGTCATCTTCCCTAACTAACATTCCTTGCACAAAGAATTAATTAGTTTGCCCAACTATGGAAAACCTCTTATTGTTTTGGACTTACTGACTTTTACAATGTTATCAAAGTTTATATGACAGAATCTCTGATGCCAAAGCCAACTATCTTCTACTTTTGCAATTAAGCAATTGTTGACTTTAGAACTTAAATGAAACAAGTCACCTCTAGTCTATTTGTTAGTTGCAATCAGTTCACCTTTGCTTCCATAAATCTTCTAGACTCCATTCTTGAATTGCAGTGGGTAACCTTTGTCATTTAGTTTAGCTACACTTAAAAGATTGTGTTTCAATCCTTCAACCTAGTAGCCATCATCTGCACTACTTTTTCCATTCAAAGAGATGGATCCCTTTCCTTTTACCATGCAGGGTGATTCATTTCCAAATCCCATAACACCTCCATTAAACTCTGTCAAAGTAAGAAACTTACTCCAGTCACCAGTCATGTGGTGTAAACAACCACTGTCTATAATCCAATCATCAAAACTATCTGTTGACTCTAAATTTTATGTTGGAAACAAACAGCCTTATGGGAAATTCAGTGATGGGGGACTTGTTGCATAGGGTTCATTGAATGACCTTTGGGATTGAGAAGCCGACTCTTCCTTATGGGTTTTGAGGAAAGGAAAAAGAAGGAAACACTTAAAACAATAAATCTAGACTACTGAGGCGATGTGCCAGAGCATTTTTAAGAAGACATGAGCATACAAAACCCAAGTATATATTATTTTTGAGCCCATTCAACAATCTACAAGTCTGAATTAGGAACATAACCAAGACAATTAAATTTATTTGCAACATAGAGAAAAACTTATCATGCATTTATCGGATAACAAGTGCAAAACATAGATTAATCGACAAAATCTTAGATATATGTATTCCCAAAGTTATTGGAATTCTAATAGAAAAGCACAGAAAAGACTATCAAAGCATACTGAGAGAAGTATCACAAAGGCCATAGGCACAGTTTGACTAACCTTCTTCAGAAAACAGTAATAGTTTTAAAAGGCTGAAATTGCTACTAAGAAAACTTAATTGTTCTTCTTGAAAAGTTCTCAACCCTTCATAATAAGGAAAAAACAAGCATAAATAGAGCCCGTGGCTCTGGAAACAACTCCCAAACATCCAAAAAGGCATAACCACCCCTAAACAGAAAAACCATGCCATTTCACCATGAATATTGTACCCAGCAAAATGGCCCCAAGACTTCACTCCTTGTCTACAACGATCTTCATACTGTCATAAACTGAAAAGATTTTGCTAACTGCAGAGGGGCAAGCTAGGAAATCCTTTCAAATAGAAATGCACCCACCAAAACATGACAGTGCCAGGTAACCGCTTGCTTACTACGCTACAAGGTGGGCTCCGAAAAGAAGCCCAATTAGCAATGTCTCTACATTTGTCACCGTCATGCTACTCCAAAACTTGAACGCCAAATATAGACCGAGGGAGTAACGTCGAGCTAACAATTGTCTTGTACACCCTGTGCTGCTGGAAAGATGAAAAGGCAAAATTAAGCAACCCGACCAAAAACGTTAGTTATGGGAATTTTAATGTGAACATTTGTTGGCGACTAATAGGGGAAATTCTGCTTGCAGAATATGGAACCCAAAAAACTATTGGCTCACAAACCAGACTTCATGTTAGGAGAATATGGAGCAGGCTAGAGACCTGCTGCAGCATCAACCAATCCTCCTCCGAAGGCAATGTTTGCGCATCCAAACTCTAATAGTGTTGATCCAGATAGATGACCTCATCAAATGGCAACCCTACGGGTTCATCATGGACCAATTTCAAAAGAGCGTAGAGCTAGGCAAGGGGATGCAGAGGGAATTCCACATCTTTGGTTGAAATAGGGTCATTCAGGCTTTGAGTGCAAGATCTATTTTGTTGCATGTATTCAATATGACTCAACAATTGTTCAATCCTTAATATTGAGCTATCAATGGAGAAAGGGGAAGGCAAGCCTAGCGAAACAAACCTCTATATCCACTGCTTGATGGATGAGACAACAACTTGTAGTGGATCTAATGCAGCTGATGTATGCATGACCATTCTGTGGTGATTGATGAAAACATTTTTTCTCCTGATCAGTTGCTTGCGATCATTTATTCCTTTCTCTCCTAGTTCATCATCTTGAGCTATGTATAACATTTGGATCAATTCTTGAGCTAGGGGGATCTTGGGAGACAAAACCGTCATCGAACTATCGACCAGGGCTTCCACTTCTACACAAAGGGATTGTGCATCTTGAATGAATCTCAGCATAGGCTATAGGGAGGGACTAAACTGCTTGATCCTTTCCTAGTGTGAGACATATAGTTCTATCAACATGGTAGAAAAGTCTTGGGGAACCTGCTCCGGAGGTGGAATGCTCAACAATCACGAAATTTCATCATCCTTCGCAACCATCTCCTACTGAAGCCTACTGCATTTGCTTTGTTCAAAGGCCACTTGATTCTCCAAAGTGAGGATTTTGGCCTCTCCATCTTGGACAGTTTACTACAGCTATGATGTATGATCTTGTTCATGCCACAAAAGAGTCTCCACCTCTAAAATGCACTCACCGGATTGTCCGAAACTAGCTTCTTTTGCTTTCAGTTCTTCTTCAAATTTCATCTTTTAATCAGACAATGATACTTGAGCCTCACTCAGTTGGCGGGCATAACCTTCCTTTAGAAGAATCTCTTCATGCAACTGCGTTTGGACCTGAGTAACATCCCTAGAGGCTACCTTTAATTATTGTATCTCTGCATCCTTCTCCTGCAACTCCTTCAGAGCCACATTCCTTTTCACCCCTTGGCCTTTTAACTGAGAGCTCACATTGTTGAAGGCCGACCACAACTTCCCTTTTTTTGAATTAGCTTGGGCCAGCAGGCTTTGCAGACGATTGATTTTTGAGCTCCGAGCTTTATCTTCCTTTCTCTATTGGGTGAGAGAATCTCAGAGACTAGCATTCTCTACCTGGATCTTTTCTAGATGATGACTCTTCTTGATAAAATCTATAGATATGGCTTTTGAAGTCTCCTCCATTATCTCTACTTTGTCAAATGCCATGGCACTTTGAAGGCTAATGCTAATAGTATGCAATGTGTAATCACTTGGTCTCATCTGAGATTCCGGCTTGTCAACCTTGGGGAAAAGATTTCCAAAGTAGAGGCAATCCTTTTCCTCATTGAAATGTGTCTACAGATGAGGGCGTGTTGGATGAGCACCTTCCTTTTCCTTTCACTTGCCCATCTTACCAAGGTGAGCAGTTCTATCATAAGCAACCTATTGCTAGAACTCTTCTGGATTATTGATAGCCTGACCCGCAAAAGTTGCACTAGGGGGAACTACGAAAGGGAATTGTGAAATAGGCCCAGGGAAAGTAGTCTAGATGGGGTGAGCTAGAGCCGATGTGGAAAATAATGGGACAAAGGGGTAAGCTCCTAACAGGAAAGGGATTGAGGATGCTACTTCCATAACCTGAGGAGAGGATTCTCCAAAACCTAGCCTGTGTGACACAGAGGTTGCTTCTAATATTAGCAAGGGAAAAGCTACAAATATAAAAGTCATGGCCGAGAAAGAAATAGAGGCCTGCGAGAGAACATTTTAGGGATCAACCGACGTACCCGTCGGGGCTAAAGTGAGAGCAGTAGGGACTGAGGCTTGCATTGTGGTAATGGGGACAACTGAAGAAATAACCAGAGCAAGAGATAAGGGAAAAAAGGGATGTACCTGAGAAGTGGAAGATGTTGGCCGCTGAAGATCTGAGGATGTTTCTGGGATTTGAGAGGGCAGGAACCCCCCAGACATGCTAGGATGTTGCCTCTTCTTCAGAGGGGAGTCATGCAACTACTTCTCGGACCACCTTTTACCAGCCTATGAATGAGGTTTGTGAGCTACACTATCCAAAGGAAGGATAATTTGTGGCTCCAAATCTTTCCTTTCAATATTTATAACCTCTACCTCATGCTGTAGGGCAATCTCAGGAGATGAGTCCTCACATGAGGAACTGTCACCTATCTCATCATCAGATTTATTTACCTTACACCATTCCTACTCAAAACGTTCATCCAGTGGGGCATTTCCAATGTTGGCTCTAAGCTAACTCACCTCTTGTCGATAGACCCAAAAGTCTTCCCTTTTCTTCCTGGGCCAAGCTAAAGTTTTCATAGTTTCCAACATCGCCCGAGGGATAGGCTTCGCGGGGTTGAATTTTTGCAAGGGGGAGTAAAAATTTAATCATGGGGGGCGTCTTAAGATAGGAAAGTCATTAGGGCCCACATACAAGCTCGGGTTGTCAACCCAAGGGTTCGTATGCTCCACCCATGAATTATGAGGCTCATGCTTAACAACATTCTTTCTTTTGATGAGGCAGCCATCAGGGTCATAGCTCCAGAAGTCATCGATCACTACAAAACCAAGCTGTGCCATTTTCAATGTCAGAAGCTCTTCTGCTATATTCCTCCGCACTAGAGTGATTGGGCCAATGGCCTTGTGGTCTTTGGTGATAGAGGTATCATGCTTACCTGCTCCAATGGCCCTTTCGATCCTCACCAACTTCCTTGCAATTTCAAGAGCCAAGGTTCATTCAGTTACATAAGTAGGTAGCCGGAAGGGCTCTTTAGAGAAACCATGCACCCAAATGAAAGAAAAGTCAGGTCCCAAGAACCAGTCGCAAGGGGCCGCTCATTTTAAATCTAGTTCATCTGAAACTGGGAGAATCGGGCTAATGGTTCATTGGGGATCACGATGAGGTCCTTGAGCATGAGAGTCATGAACAGATCTGAAAACTGGTATGAATCATAGGAGGCCAGCAGAAGAGGTGTCCAGTAGGACACCGACATTCTATTTCTGGACTCATCGTAAGTAGCCAATCGCATGAACTGACCGAAGAAAGCCTCATTTTGGTGTAATAGTAGATGCACCAATACTGAAGAGAACCTGAAGCGCCGCAACTATTGGAACTCTAATAATTGCTTAATAATGGCCCTGACAATAGTCACATAGAAGTCAAAGTGAAACAATTCCCTTTGTTTCTTGCATTTGAAGAGAAAACCCATCATGGAGGCTATGATATCTTGGTCACTGTCATGACCACATAGCCAGGAAAGGGTAGAAGAAATTTCCTTGAGGTCCTCTTGCCTTAGGTCATTATATGACAAAGGGAACTTTGGAAGTCCAGAAGACAGACTTTGATTGAGATTGTTTTGATAGAAAGTCAAAGCATCTCTCCTGGTGCTCCAGAATTCCTCCATTGAGCCTTCTGAGAAAACTTTTGTCCCTTCGAAGATTGGGTAGCACATCATCTCCCTAATGGCCTCTGGAGATACTACTAATCTCAAGAGGGAGTCATTGACAAAGCATGAGGCGGGATCAAAAACCTCCGTGCAAGCTGCTATGAGATCAAGGCAGTATGGGACCATGGGAAACATGTATTAGGGAGCTCCACTACTCCATAAATGCACTATCATGGATTGGGGGTCTGTTCTATGATGAAGCATCCTAGAGCATGCAGCCTCTCTAAGACTCTTAGGCTGCTTATGAACTTCAAGTTCAAAAATATTTTCCAAGGAGTTCAGAATGGCGGACGCATTCCGAGTTGTCATTTTGGTATTGGTCTTCGTTCTTGGATACTCCATCCTTGGAGGGATGGCATGCGAAGAATAGGATAACTCCCCAAAAACATCAACCCAGAAGCCTCCAGGAATAGAACTTGCGGATGCTACTTCGGACTCTATTACAGGCAGAAAGCTTCTTTCTTTTGCTGAAAAATTGCTAAAGTCGAGAGAGAAAAGCACTTGGGCTTCTTTTTTCTTTCTTTTTCAAAAATGGATGAAGAAGAGGGAATAACCTCAAGCCTTAAATGCAAAGCACGCCTAGATTTTTGCAAAAGTGAATGTTTAATGGCAAGTGCCTTCTTACATGCATGCTAGCTCAAATTGCAGCTGCAATAAACTCCCATGAATGAAGGGCGTCATCATTCCCGCTTCCCAAGTTTGCATTTGGCTAACCCGTCGTTGCTCGAGGAAAATACATTCAGGAAAATCTTTTCTTTGATCAAGAGAACTGGTAGGTAGTAAAGTTCACATGAGCTGAGACAATCCAATAGAACTTGGTATTTAAAACACGATGTACCTATACATATGCGTGGCTTTTGCTCATATCAACCTCCCTCTCGAGGTACCTGGCAAGACACTGGCATTCTGAAAACATCTCATTTGCTTGATGCGAATTAATGGAGATTTGATAGAAGAATTGGCATTTGGGAAGGCATGCGCTTTGAGCATTCACCATCTTCTGCTAAAATTCTGCTATAAATATGTCTTTTCAGACATTCTTTCAACACAGTGCAAGCTTTAATCACAGAGCTTTTGTAGTCATGGATAGTCTAGTTAGGCTTGTCAGCAACAAAGCGCAGGTTGCTTTCTTAGGGAATATCTTCGATCGAAGATTACAGAGGATGGTGCATAGGAAAAATCCTTTGATAATAGTCGCCATTAAGTGGATACTTGGAGAAGATTTCATTGATAATGCAGACTAATACCGAGTGAATACAAATATTTGCTCGCGGCTCATAGCCTCATTGTTGGATTGCATTCAGCCTGCGCTACTAGCTTCACAACTGACCCAAGCTCTCTTTTCCCAAGATTACTTGGGTGGACTGGAGGATGTGATTGCATACTATGTCCCTTTTCAAGGGATTCCACTACCATCTGACCTAGAGCGGTTTGTCACACGCAATGAGGAGGTAGCTTGGCACCTGCTCATCAGTGGGCTGAAAACAATGACGATGTCCTCGCATCGGTATCGTGCCAAGCTTGCCGTAGAATTTCTTCTACGTGTCAATTTGATAGTCCTGGTCCTAGAAGGTACAAATTGGTATACTGAATTCAGGGACTATATCTTCTCGAGGATTCTGATGCCAAATCAACAACCAAACCTGGTTGTTATTTTCATGCTCGAGGAGCTCGAGAGTGCCTCTAACTCTAAGTGGTCGGGAGAAGAGGAAACTTCTAATGATGATGAGGACGAGACTAAAGAGGGCTGCTGAACCCGTGATGAACTGTCATCTTGGAATTGAGCAAAATGATTGTAGAAAAGGAGGGGCCAAGAGCCTTTTCATTTTGTAATGAAAATACAAAAATGTTTTAATATAATGAACTTTTCACTTTTCTCCTTTCTCTGCTTTCTCTTCTTGCTTGCCTGATACTAGCTGGGAATAAATGAGATAAATTGGCACTAAAAGAAACTATTCACAATATATAAAATATATACATTTAAAAGGGCACATAACACCTAATTAAAAGGTTTGAGGTGGAAAGCATTAACCAGAATCAGGAGGGGGTCCCCATTCATGTCTTCTAGTTTGAATGCATTGAAACCTTTGCAATGTATAATGTAGAAAGGTCCCTCCCATAGGCAATCAAACTTGGTGTGCTGACCAGGCTTCACCGCCCTCTCATTGTATTTCAACACGAGGTCTCCGAGGCTGAAGACCAGATTAGAGCTCTTTTTACTGTCAAACCATCTTTTGATGATTTCTTGTCTATCTTGGAGAGCCACAAAGGTTGCGTCCCTTGCTTCTTCCAGCTCCATAATCTCTACCAATCTTATGGCCATAGGGTCATTTTCAACCACTTCCATTGATTTTAGTAATTACAATGCTGGGATCTCTAGCGACATAGGGAAAAGTGCATCATTTCCATATACCAGCTTATATGGGGAGTTTTTTAGAATTTGCTTAGGTGTATGCGGTCCACCCATAATGAGCTTCTCAAGTGGTGGTGCCACTCCCTCTTGTATTTAGAACCTATCCTTCTAATAAGTCTGATCAAGTTCTTGTTGGTGGACTGAGCAAGTCCATTCCCTTGAGGATAATAATTAGAAGAGGTTTTGAGATAGATACCTCTACTGAGGGTGAATTGGGTAATTCGTGAGCCTATGAATGCACATGCATTATCCGATATAATGGTTCTGGGGGAACTGTATCGGCACACCAAGTCCTCTAGGAAAGCCAACACTTCACTTTCTGATGAATTCCTTAAAAAAATGACTTCAGACCATCTGATTAAATAATCAGTAGCAGTCAGGATACACTTATGTCTGGCCGAACTGGGGGGATTGATCATTCCAATAAAATCAAGACCCCATTGAGCGAAAGTCTCTTCCATTGACACGGACCTAAGTGGCATTGCATCTTTCTTGCTCCTTCCCGTGTAATACTAGCACTCCTTGCATTCCCTTACTAAATTGTGTGTCTTTGAACATGGATGGCCAAAAATACATGGCTTGAGTAATCTTGATAGCATTCATTGGTGTGGAGAAATGGCCTCCTGAGGAGCCGTAGTGGAACTCATGTAGGATTTTATCAGTTGGCCCTGGTCTACACAGCGGATCAGGATTCCATAATTTTTTTTTGAAAATAATTCCATCTATCAAGCAAAAACCGCTGTTTTGGATTCTGTAAAATCTCCTCTTAGCTAGAGGGAGATCTTCAGGAAAAATCCCGGTCTTCTTGAATTGGTTTCTTTTCTCAATACAGTCATCATATGGAACATCAAGCAAAAGCATAACTATTTCCTCTGTGGCCACTTCGTCGTCATGGGACTCGCATTCTTGAACTATATATTCACACAGGCCTCTCCCATGAATGAGCTTTGTTGGCTTGATGTCAACATTATATTCCAAGATCTTAGTGATCCAATTTGCCCTTTTTCAGTGATGTCACCCTCCATAATGTATTCCCATACTGCAGGATGAGCTACGCACACCGTGGTTTTATTACAGGTGATGAAATGCATGAATTTCTTTAGTCCTTTTACAGTAGCTAAGGCCTGCTTCTCAACAAATTTGTATCGGGCCTCATAATCCTTAAGAGTCTTTGAATGGAAGGCTTTGGAATTCTCACCTCCTTTTTGGGCATCCTTTTGGGTTAGAGCCATGGCGATGCTATGTTGGCCAGAAAAAAACATACATTATGAAGTCCTTTGACATGTCTAGGTTAGACAATACGGGAGCTAAACGGATAGCATTTTTAATTTCATCAAAAGATTTTTTGGCTTCAGTAGTCCATTTGAAATGTATATCCTTTTTTAACATTAGGGTGATGGGTCTTATTATTCTGACAAAGTCAGAAATAAAATGACTAACAAAATTGACCTTTCCTAAAAATGATTGGACTCCCTTTTTGTTGACTAGGAGGGGAAGGTCTTTAATTGCCTTGACTCAGTCTAGGTCAATGGAAACACCCTCTTTTGAAACTATATGCCCAAGTAATTTTCCTTGAGGAACCCCAAAGATACACTTTTTTGGGTTTAAGGAAATCCCAAATTCAAGACATTTTTGGAGGACTAATTCGAGATGGTCAAAATGATCCTCCCACTGCTTGGAAAACATAGTCAGGTCATCTAAGTATATTAAGATGATCTTATTAATTAGATCTTTGAAAGCTAAATCCATGGCCCTTTGAAAATTTGCCCCAACAATTGACAATCCAAAGGTCATCTTCTGGTATGCAAACGTTCCCCACTTAGTGGTGAACATCGTCTTGTGTTGGTCCTCCGCCTTCACATGTACCTGGTTATATCCTGAGAAACCATCGAGCATTGAGAACATTTCTGATCTCACCACCGTGCTCAGTAATTACTCCATTAATGGCAGAGGATAGTGATCTTTGAGAGATGCCTAGTTTAGATCACAGAAATCCACACAGAGCCGGATATCTCCATTCTTTTTCCTAACAAGCACCAAATTTGACACCCCTGTACTATGTTTTATGGGGTAAATGATCCTTGATTCAATCAGCTTTTTCAACTCCTGAGCCATGAGAGGTTTAATTTTTGGGTTAACCGACCTTTGCTTCTGCCAGACTGGCTTGGCCTCATTCACAAGCTCGATCGTATGATGGATGTTGTTAGGATTGTATCCTCTTTAATCCTCATAAGACCAGGCCAAGACACCTTCATTTTCATCACAGTATCAGGCCAACTTCTTTATGTCTTTGGAGGAAACATCTTTTCCTACTTTGAGAACTCTTCCACTACTAACTGACATTTTGGCGTAATCCTCTTTGTTTGCTGTGATCTTTCACTTATCTTTTTTGGCATCCTCATGGTCAAACAAGTTCTCCAAAGTGATCAAACCATTAGGAAGCTTGTTAGACCTCAGCTGGATGACCTGATTCCCATAGGCTTCCTTTACCTTAGGCTGCAGCTGACCAGCAAATTCTCCCGAGCTTTGGATGAACAAAGCAATCTGTTCATCACTCTCGAACACCTGCCAGTGAGTATCATTATCAGGGATATCCAGGCAAACAACCACACCAATTGCTTGGGAGCTGGTGAGTAAGTCTGTAGCAGGATCAAATTACACTCTGATGGTAGCCATTTGGTTAGCTATGGTATTTAGTTTCTGAGGAATGCTTCTGATATTGAAAGCATCAAAAATTTCTATTAGATCCCACGCTCTAGTGCAGTAAGACCTCATGCAGATGTTCTTGGCACTAGATATCCCTTGAACTTGATGGACCACTAGCTCAGAATCACCAAGAACTTTCAACTTTTTAATGCCCATCCTTTCCGCCATGTGCAAACCTTGAATTAGTCCTTCATAATCCGCTTCGTTATTTGAGCATGCAAACTGTAACCGGAAAGGCTTCAAGATTTTCTCACTCGAAGGGGGGGTGAGACAAACTCCCACTCTGGAGCCCATCTTGCATCTGGCATCATCAAAGTGCAGGGTCCATAGTGCCGAAGATAACTTCTCTTTGGAGAATGAATCCTTAGTAAGCTTTGGGATGATCTGATTCTCTTCAAAAATGCAATAGGTACCTAGGTTGGTGGCATGGTAGTTAGAGAAGAGGTCTGAATCTATGAACTCATTTAGGAAGAATTCTTGCTCAGGTGGAATTTCCCTCATTACTTATTGATCTTCTAAAAGTTCTACCACCTTTCGTTCATCATTTGATATAGAGGTGTGTGTAGGCTCGAAATTGATCAAGGCTTGGTCAGCTATATGTTCAGCATGGAGGGGTTCTGAGAGGATTTTCAGCTTGGCACCATGCTAGGTGTGGAGGATGAGATGGGACCAATCTAGGGACATATAGCCTCCTATTTTAGTGGTAAAGTCTTAGGAAAGACAAAGCCCAAAGATAGGCGGGATGTCAATGATCACTACTTCTTGAGATACTATCACGCTCGGACATGCAAACAATGTTAGAGGAAGGTTTTTAATGAGACCTACCTTTTGAACCCTATTCCCGTCGAGCTGCATAACCCCTTTATTTAAAGGGTCATACCTGATGTTTAATACCTCGACGATTTGTTTAGGCATGACGGTAGTGCTAGCCTCAGAATCTATCATGGAGTTATGTAATAGTTTATCTCCAACTATAAGGGTAAGGTAGAATGGATTTGGCTTAGGCTTACCTTCTCTTTGGGCAGCAGGGGGTGAGTCCTCATTTGTCAATATGGTCGAAGAGTATGCTTTTCTTGCTATGGGTCAGAGACCCATTCCACCAGTCTGAAGATATTGTGGAGTTATCACACTTGCATCCTTTCTGCCATGAGACAAAGCCTCTCTTAGTCTATTCTTTTGCTCCGGAATACTCAGGAGATCCCACAGAGAGACATGAGTCAGGGCCTTCTTCAATTGTTCCACCACATCTAAGACCTGAGGTGTGAGAACCTTTGGCTCCTTCGGCTTATCAGGGATGAACTCTTTTCTTAGACAGGCAGAGTTAATGACCGGTTGTTTAGGGGGTCTATCCAAAGGCATTGCTCTCATACTGTCAGTACTTTTCCCAGTCAAATGCCTTTTAAAGAAGAGGTTGTAATCTAAGTGCACAAGAGGGGTTCCATCCTTTGAGGTGATTACGTCATTGGTCAGCACTGCATCCTCATCTTCCATCCATGAAAAAAGCACATGATTGGGGGAGATCTTTGCTTCTTGATGTAATGACATTCCTTGCATCTGAGCAAAAAAAGTTGCATTATCCATACCCAAAGATATATATGTAGACTCATCTGGCATCATGCTTGAATTCCTTTGTTCTGCGACCCTCTGCTGAAAATTCCCTCTTGCGGAATTCCTCAGAGTATGAGCATTGTTGCACGAAAAACACCAAGAGTTGGTGTCATCCACCAGGTTATTTTGGCCCACTGTCAGTTCCCTACTAGTGGTTGGGTAAATAGCCTACAACGGATTTGGGACTGGGACTATTTGGCCATTCGGCTAAGGAGGTTTATCAATATGGTGATTCATATGTTGGTATGGAGGTCAATTCCCTTGGAAATTTTTCTGAAAAGGGGGCTTGGTGGGTGAGACCTAGGCTCTTTTTAGGTTGACAATCTCATTGGACAAGGACCTTAGGAGATTCTTCATATCACTAACTTTGGCAGCCATAGAGGTGGTTTGGGGAGCAGGAAACGAATACATAGACTATGGAGCGGACGTACTAGGAGTAGCGTCTTCTAAGACTTGAGTGGATATCTCAGGGAATACTAGCATTGTGGGGCGAGGGGCTTCCTAGCACTGATAAGGTTAATTTTAGCTTGGACTGTTATGTCAAATGCTTTTGGAAGAGTATTGCCTCCTAAAGATTGAATCATCACTGATATGTCAAAATTGAAAGCTTTTAAATAGAATACAAAAGCCATATCCATCAGAGGGCGAGCAGACAAAGGTATCCTCTGCCAGGTTTGCTAAAACCTCAGATTAAAATCAGTTAGTACTTCCATTGGAACCCTCTTTATTGTGATTAGCTGGTGCATCAAGGATGATCTATCGGCCTTATCTGAGAATATCTAAAAGAAATGATCTCCCACCAAATCCCAATCTCCTATAATGTTGGGGCCTAAGGATCTGAACCAATCCAAAGCTTTTCCTTTGAAAGAGGCTACGAGCAGTCGTAGAGCCACATTTTGTTTAGTGATGCCATGGACAATGCAGACAATGGCTACATCCTACAAATGCTCCCCAAGAGTTTTATGGCACTCTCCTATGAACTTGGGAATGACTTTAAGCACAACTGTAGGGATGGCTCCCCAAACCACGGGTGGAGTTGGGGGAATGAGATGAATACCATTATCCCAGGTCACAAAATTTTTGGGGGGAATGTGTGCCATTACAGCATGTACGACTGTGGGAAAACTCTGTTAGGATGAAGTTGTGGTTGAATGAATGGTCACCAATGGAGGAAAAAGAAGGTTTGGATTTAAAGTTGTCTGACTCCTGGTAACAGGCTTATGACTCATAAACTAGCTCAGAGATATATTTGAAGTAAATGGTCCCACTGGGCGTGCTAGAAAAAGAACTGTTGACTCTAAATTTTACCTTTGAAACAAACAACCTTATGGAAAATTCAGTGATGAGGGACCAGTTGCACAGGGTTCACTGAATGACCTCCAGGATTGATAAGTCGACTCTTCCTTATGGGTTTTAAGGAAAGGGAAAAGAAGGAAACACTTAAAACAATAAATCTAGACTACTGAGGCGATGTGCCATAGCATTTTTAAGAAGACATGAGCATACAAAAACCCAAGTACATATGATTTTTGAGCCCATTCAACAATCTACAAGTCTGAATCAGGAACATAACCAAGACACAATTAAATTTCTTTGCAACATAAAGGAATACTTATCATGCATTTACCAGATAACAAGTACAAAACATAGTTTAATCGAAAAAATCTTAGATATATGTATTCCCAAAGTTATTGGAATTCTAATAGAAAAGCACATAAAAGACCATCAAAGCATACTGGGAGAAGTATCACAAAGGCCATAGGCATAGTTTGACTAACCTTCTTTAGAAAACAGTAATAATTTTAAAAGGTTGAAATTCCTACTAAGAAAACTTAATTGTTCTTCTTGAAAATTTTTGAACCCCTCATAACAGGGAAAAAATAAGCATAAATAGAGCCCGCGGCTCTAGAAATAGCTCCCACACATGCCAAAAAGGCATAACCACCCCTAAACAGAAAAACCATGCCATGTCACCCTAAAGATTGCACCTAGCAAAACAACCCCAAGACTTCACTCCCTGTCTGCAATGATCTTCATACTGTCATAAACCGAAAAGATTTTGCTAACCACAGAGGGGCAGGCTAGGAAATCCTTTCAAATAGAAATGTGCTCGCCAAAACATGACAGTGCCAAGTAATCGCTTGCTTACTACGCTACAAGGTGGGGCCCGAAAAGAAGCCTAGTCAACGTCTCTCCATTTGTCACTGTCGTGCTACTCCAAAACTTGAATGCCAAATACGGACCGAGGGAGTAATGTCGAGCTGACAATTGTCTTGTATGCCCTGCACTATTGGAAAGCTGAAAAGGCAAAATTAAGCAACCTGGCCAAAAACCTTAGTTACGAGAATTTTAATGTGAACACCATCCATGCAAGAGACTAAAGACTTATGATCTGATGTCTCTTCTTTAATAGCAACAAAGACAATATTCTCATTTGCATCTTCTTCTGATTCCTCATATGTAATTCCTCCATCCACTACAATGAAACAATCTCTTTTGTCTTTGCCTTTATACTTCTCTCATATTTTCTCATTGTCTCTATTAGGACAATTGGCAGCAACATGTCCAATCCGGTTATATGCAAAACACTTCAAAGGTAATTTACCTCTGTACTTATCGATACCTCTGGGCAACCAATTGTCCAACAATGCTTCAAGCTCAATTAGACTGTCTTCATCATCAACCTCTCTGCTGGATCTGGACTCATGACTGTAGCTCGCTTCTCTGCTTTTTCTTATCGGTGGGTTTGAAATTGAGGCTCTAAATGCAGATTCCGATCTCTAAACACTTCCATCAAAACCATTTAATTAAAATGTAGTTAATTTACCAATGATGGAGTCAAGAGTTACCTTTGATTTATCAATAGACTTTAGTTCCTGAATGGCCGCAACTCAGATAGCGTAGACTGGTATAAGGGTTCTCAACACCTTGCTAACCACTATGGTATCCTCCATGGTACCGCCAACACTTTTGATCTCTCTGACTATCTCCTTGATCCTCTGACCATACTATTGAATACCTTCAACCATCCACATATCATCAAATTTACCTCTCAGACTCTCTTCTTTGGCAATCTTAACATACTCATCACTGCTATAGTTATTCTCAAGTTTCTTCCACACTTCATGAGAAATCTCCAATCCATGGACATCAATATACTTTGAATCGAACAAGGAATTGATAATGGCCTCCAATGCTTGATTGATCTCCTGTTGTTCCTTCTTTTGATCATCTGACAAAATCCCACTAGGCAAGTTATATTTAGTAACAACATGTTTCCAATATGTACTACCTAAGCTCTTGATATAGATCTTCATCCTATCACTCTAGATTCTGTAGTTTTCCCTATTGAAGTTTGGACTTTCTTTCTTCATCATGTTCTCCTAGATCTTTACCTCAAGCTATTAGGGCTTAAACACAAGAGGTCCTAAAATTCTCTAATACGAATTGATAATATGATGAATCAATAAGGATCCAATCAACTACTCAAAGGTGGGGGTGAATCAATAGATGGAAAAAAAACTAAAGTTTCACCAAACTTATTCCCAACTCATAAACCAATCACAAAACTAACTGATTTAGACATTGTATCAAAAACTCCAACAACACTGTCAAACATTACCGGTTGACCAAAACATCAATGATATAGTATAACAAATTTGAAACTCACTTACAATTTAACCAAAACATTAAAATACTTTACTAACATCAGTAATATCTCATTTTAGATCACTTTCGGTCATCTAAACATATCTAAATGGCTTTACTAGTTAATCATATCAACCATATCAAAACATATCCACAGAATCATTCGCCACTTGACACAATGATTTTTTTACATGGAAACCCAAATGGGAAAAACCACATTGGGGATGAATACCCACAAATATTTTGAACTCTTCTGAAGTTCTCCTTGTTAGGAGCCAAGCCTTGTTAGCAGCTTATACAATAATATCTTGTTAAGAATGGATTTGGTTAGGGACCACCCAGTTAAGGGATTGACTACAATACCCTATTAAGAGAAATACCCTGTTAGGAGTAACCTCGATAGAGGATTTTAGATCCAATCTAATGGATCACCTAGTTAGAGGATTTAGATAGCACCAAGCCTATTAAAGCTTACCTGGTTAAGGGATTTAACTGTTGTAATGGCTAGAGAACAACAAGGTCTTTGCTGATCTGGTAATAGCACTGCCTTTCTTAGTCAGATCCTTTTATGCTCCTATCTGCCTTCAAAACACTTTGCACACACTCCTTCTGGTTCAACAACAATCACACTACCATACTTAACCAAAATTGCCAACACAATTACAAAACAACTCATTGACCTTATAAGCAAATACAATAAGTCGGTAACACATCACAAAACCTACAACTCTCATCGAGATTACAAACATATCAGTTCAAACATGATCGTTAGATTACATGGAAATCAACTACACATTGTTCTAGACAACATCAACTACTCCTGGATCACTGCACATCGAATCCTATAACTCATCATGTGTTAATCACTTCATGCTATACATTTGGTCATTCCCAAGATAAACAATTATCTTAACATGCCAAAACCACTTTAAAAATCACCACATACATCATGCATATGTGGTACCTTCATCTTTGATCAACATTCAATCATAGATCAGCATAACCAATTCACCAAGCTCCATCAATTAGGGTTTTTTATATCAACTGGTTAGGGTTACCGGTTGATCACTCTGCTTCAAATACTAATACATGTTTCCATCACTGCATTACTACTAGTTGCATTACTGCATTATTACTGGTTGCATTACAACTCCATTACTAGTTACTATTGACATCAATGACAAAATTATACTTCATTAATGCAATCTTTATTCAATGCCAACAGAAACAAGGATCAAAGGATAAGCAAGTTATTGAGTAGGTAATTCCAAATCTGCAACAGTTTGAACCGAAATGCAAGATAGATCAAGTTGAAAGTCCCTCCTATAAGTTGAAAGGTTTGACTGAGCACATTGCAAAAGAGTACAAAACTCTTCAACAAGTGTCAAATCGACAGTTGGTGGAAAGATATAATGTAGGTAGGAAGGTCACTTGTGACAATATGATTACATCAGACAAAGATAAGTTGATAGTAGAAATTACAAGGATTGATGAAGCACTTCACCAATGTAGTTGTATATACTAGTCTTTCACTAAACCAAACTAACTAACAAAAAACCTAGATAATAAAATTAAGGTGGATAAGGACAAGTTGGAACAACTTGTAGTCAGTTTTGATGGTACTAAGTCATTGACCAGCTCTGTTGATGGTCAACTTTTTCTTTTAGAGTCAGAAATTTCAATCTTGGAGAAGGAAAACGACAAGTTAATCCAGCTGGCCAGAGAATTAAGAAGTTTGGTCAGTCCCCGGCTTAATGCTTTGTTAATTCATAAGTGAGAATATATGGATCAAATGAATATGCCCACACTAACAACCCTAACAGAAGAAGAATTGCACTCTTACATTATGAACGGGTTTGTATCAATTTTGGGAACTTTAAAGACCGGTTGGGATACTTATTTGGCATTTTTGAAGGGTTCTTATCCAGATATTTTCAAGTACATCTAGATCCGATATTCACAATTTTGATTTGTACATAATTTCATTCATTTCTTATTTTTTGCTTAGGCCTTTGGCATTGTTGTCAAAGGGGGAGAGGTTGGATGTGAAAAATGTTATGGGACATAAGAAGTAGTATATAGCTTAGGGGGAGCAGCCTTCTGAGACCATTTTTGGGAGATCAGATTTTGGACAGGAACCGGTACAACACTTCAACGATCCATTTTTCACACGAGTGTTGCTATCAATACCGAAGGGGGAGATTGTTGGCAATTGACACTCATCTGGGTTCTAGGTGTTGTCATTGATGGAAACACACTTCATGGAAGATCCGACAATCAACGTAACCAACATTCACTTCATCGGCATTCAAGGAACCGACAAGCATGTAACCGACAAACTTGGAACCGATATTCTAAGGCTGCCATAGGAGATTGATCCAGCAAACATGGAAGCAACAACGATCATATAGTTTTATGTTTATATTTTGTCTGGGCCGACATGTGTCTTATCTTTTGGTATATGATTGTAAGCTGACATAAGGCATTTATGTTTATAGATGTAAATGGGTATATAAGTCAGTTCGGTTAGGTCATTTTGGATATACAGAGATGCAATAGGTTATGTTAGTGAGATCTTGATCGACATAATATGAATATAAATATCTATAGTCAGTCTTGGTTATTTATCTATAGGATTGGAGAGTGATCTAAGTTACCGGTAAGGGAGGTTACAGTATAAATCGGTACAGACAGTGCTTTAAATGGAACTCATCTAGCATGTTAGATGCACATTCAGAGTTCATATTTTGTTTGTAATTCGGTATTTCATATGTGTAGTCAGTGAGGCTCCTTTGTGATGATTAGTGTGCTCTAGGCAGTGTGCCTTCTTACATGTGCCCTCTTGTAATATTTATTCATTTGGCCAGTGGATAGATATTGTGGGTCACCAATCCCACTGTGGTTTTTCCTCTTTGAGGTTTTCCATGTAAAAATATCTATGTTATGGTGTTGATTCTTGTGGTTGCATTTCTATTATTTGTTGTTACTTTCTTTTATGCATACCGGTTAATAAGTGGATTTGTTAATAAGGTTAAAAAAATTCTAACCGACAGAACATTGATTCACCCCCCCTTTTTAGTGTTCTTGGATCCTAACATTAATGATTAGAGCTTGTTGATCACCCTTCATGTTGGTTAGGGCTTCCACCTCTTTGTTCAAAATCAAATTCTTTGCCAAAACTTCTCCATTGTCGAACAAATCAATGACCATAAAAATTATTTTCTTCGTGATCAGATAGGGTTTATCTAACATGATGCAGTTATCTTGTACATGACTAAGAATTACTTTGATAACCTTTGTATTATTGAACTGAGGGAATTTGGTCCAAATATTTAGACCTTTTCCTTCCAAACCTTTGACCCTCTGCAATTCATCATTATTCAAACCAGCTTCAACAATTCTAACCTTCTCTAGGCTAAACTCATCCAAGAGAACCTTGTCCACAATCTGAAATTCCTCATGTGCTATGCTCAAATTCATCATTGCTAAATAGGAAATAAGGAAAATCACAAATCCCTTAACTATCTAATCAATTCAAACACAAAAACAATGAAATAGATGCAAAATAGACTAAATTTAAACAATATAAAACTCCCTATTGTGCATCATGTCTTCCATTGCTTTTCTCCTCTTTGTGGTATGGTGGTTCTTAGATATCGCGCTAGCAACCTGCAATTGACACAAAGATTCAAAGTTCGTGATTGTTAAAAGTGGAGATTGAATGCTCAATTTATAGATTTTTGGAGAAGATTGATTGAAAGGTGGAACAGATTGATCAAGAGGTGGAACTCAAGTGAGCTCATATGAAAATTGATAGTTGAACTGTTGATTTGGAGGTGAAACTAAATAGATTGAATAGATTAATTGAGTCAACTAATTGAGAAAAAGCTAACTGAAGGAAGAAAAAGAATGATTGGAGGAAATTAAGAAGATGACAAAGCTAACTAGAATATGGAAATAGAGATTGGAGAGATAAATGATTTAATTAATTAATTGATTGAATTAATTAATTTAGCATGTTCTTGCACTTTAACTTATATTTTCAATTTAATCTTTGCATGAAATTTAATTCAATTTAGTATTTGAATATATTTAGAACTTGACTTTGATTTTCAATTTGATTTTTGAAATCATGCACATGTATTTGAATTTAGAAGAATTTGAAATTGAATGAAATTAGAATTTGGGGATTTGGATTTGAATAATTAATTAGTTAATTAAATAATTTAAAGAAACTATTTAACTATTTTGAAATGGAATTTAATTAAATAATAAAGATTGTTTAAATTAAAGGATTAAATCACAATTAATTAAATAACAAATATTTAATTAATATTTAGAAAAGGGTTGAATGATTAATTGATTAGAGATAGAAATTGAAAATAGAAGTAATTTATTTAAATTGGGGAATTAATCAAAATTAATTAAATAATAAATATTTAATTAACATTAGAAAATGGTTAAAATGATTAAATGATGAAAGAACAGAAAATAGAATAATTAGTAAGATTATGAGGAAATATGAAATTAGAAGAATAAGATTAATTAACTTAATTAAAGAATTAAAGAATTATTTAATCAATTAGACGAATAATTAGCACATGATCAATGAGACATTTTTAGGTGTCTACATTTACCCCTCTTTGAGACAATGTCGGAATGACATTGTTTCAAAGAAAATGAAAAATTTTGCCCCAGTATGCCTTGGTACCACTGTATAGTGTAAATATGCCCCTCAGAAAAGGTGGTCAAAAAATTCAAACATTGTTTCAAAGTGTAGCATCCTAAAATTGCGACACTTGCAATTTCGACTGCATTTTGGTCTTCACGACAGCGACGCAACACACAACCTGAATGGAGACCCCGAAACCTGATTATGACACTGAAAACTGCATTTTCTTGTACCCTGGCCTGAACCTCCTGTGCACCCTGTTGTCCCGGGAGGTGGGACCAGAGCGCCCAGCGCCCTGGTCCCTGGGTCCTATTTTGGGCTCGGTCTCTTTTGGACTTTGGGTCTTTATGTTTGCAAATTGGAAAATTATCTTTCCTGGTCGGCCTAAGGTCGGGAAAATCAGTCTATCAGCCCTAAATGACAAGTATATAAACTACATTTTCCTCTCTCATTTGGATAGGAGATACATGAGGGAAAAAGCGTGGAAACTATACTCAAGCATTCAAGCATTCAAGCATTCCTTCAAGCAATTGATCATTTCAAGTCTCCATTCAAGGCTAAGTGTTGCATTCAAGACAAGGATTCAACCATTGAAGAGGAGATCACTTACTACATACTACTACAACATACAACATACAACATCTATACCTTTGCACATAAGGATACAAACATCCTTACAACAAGGTATTAGTACTTGTTTTACATTACAGACATTTACATTTACAACATTGCTCATTTCTTGGTTAATTCCAAAACCGGGTTTTGACCTAAAGGCAAACCCCTAATCCCTAACCCCCCAATCATGTTCACTTTTCTATGTGTAGGTTGCAGGTACACGGCTGAAATTGAAGATCTGGAATCCTTGTGCAGAGACGAACAGATCCCCCTTCGTTTCGCGGATTTTTTGGAGGACCGTGGTGCCGGGCGCCATTGTCCTGACAACTTTTGCTCAAATTTGCAGGACAGCGCCGTATCGACATTTTACTGCTAATTCCAGGTCCGCAGCTTCATACTGCATTCCTATCTCAGTTTATAGGCGAATCTTTGTCACTTTCTATGCATTCCTAGCTTAATTCTTCTATCAACATTCTTTACAAAAGAGGGTAGCCTTGCTTTCTTAACCCTTGAAACACATTTAGCATCCAATCTTGCATTGTGTGGGATTGGATCTTGTGGGTTTCAACCCCTCTTTTGAATGTAAAGTCTCTTCCCTAAGTGAAAACCATCAACCCTAGTGAATCTCCCTTCTCTCTCCTTGGAGTTGGAAGAGGGGAGAGCAACTAGGGTTCGATCGCGATTTTTTGCTTTACATTTTGGTGAACCCGACGTGAACATCCTTTCTGATTATTCATAGTTAGATCTGAAAATTGGATTCCTTGATTACATTTCCATGTTTGATCTTTTGCAAAATTTTAGAGGTTAATTGCATAAAAACCCTAAATTTTCTTTTTAAGTAATTAAACTTGTGAAATGTTTAATTGTTAATGCTTGTTTCAGATCTGCCCTTCTATTACAAATTATCAATTCATATTTGTGCTTTAATTTTGAAAATTAAGTGGTTAAGTGTCAAAACCCTAATTTTTGAAACCCTCTTGATTCAACCTTTGTCCGACAATTTCATTGATCAAAACATCTCCAAATCAGCTGTAACTTTGGATTCCGCAATAAAATCACAATATCTTTCAGCCCTGAAAATTTGGAAAAAAGTTGCGAGGACCGTGTGCACTCCGAGCGCCATCGTCCCCAACATTTTTTCCGAAATTTCGGGAGCTAGATCTTACTGTATTTTCCTGCTAAAATCCAGAATTTTGGCTGATTTTATCAAATCTAACACTTTCAAAATTACAGTCAAAGTTGGTCTTGTGATTGCTTGGATTAAGGCTTCTAAACATTCAAAAATCATCGAAATTGAAATTTTGTGTCAAAATTGTGTTCTTACTGTCCTAAATCTGAAAAGTGTGTTTGCATTCATTCGAAATTTCAGTGCTTTATTCAAATTCTTACAATTTGTGACTTTTGAAATTAAGTGCTTAATTACAACAACTTTAATTTCCGCTTTCAAAATTGAATTTTGCGTGAAATTGAGTCAATTTTTAAATTTCAAAATTTGCATTGCTCTTGACATTCCCTCTAAAATCATAACATTCAAAATTTCAGTTTCCCTCTCTTTTTCAAAATTCAAATTTTTGCATTTTTCGACAATCTTGGTAGGGTTCAATTTCGAGATTGCAACTTTAATTTGGCCTATCTACAGATCGTAAAATCACTCAATTTTTTCAGATTAGCTCTAAAATCATCATAACTTTCATCCTTGCGAATTTCGAAAAAAGTTGCTAGGACCGTGTGCACTCTGAAGCGCCACGGTCCCTGACATTTTTTCTGAAATTTCGGGAGATTGTCCTGATTGTATTTAACAGCTTAAATCCAGAAGATTGGCTGATTTTACTGAAAATTGCTACCTCTAAATTCAAAACTTTCTCTCTCTCTCTAGTGCATGAGTTTTACAACAATAAGCCCTACTTACACTATTCCCGTTAGACGAAGCCGTAGAATTAAGTCTTTCCGAGGTTTAACTACTGAGGAGATGGAACCTAATTTGAATAGCCTTTTTAACGAGGACATGGGTAATTCCTCTAATCCTCCTAATGATGAAGAAGCTCTCCATGAGGTTTCTATAGAACAACTTTCAAAATTGGATAACCAATTTGATGATTTTCGACAATGGATGTCTCAAGAATACCCTGATAGTCAAGCTCTTCCTTTAATTGAGGGTCTAAAACGTATGCTTCAAAGTGATAAGAATGGAATTGATATTTTGCGTGGTATTGCACACATTGTGGATTCGAATGTGATGCCTATGAAGAGTTGTGCTGAAACTTTAGGTTATACACAACCTCCCACTCAAGTCAATCATTCTATTCCTTTGATGACTTCTATTGCTAGCATACCTACCTTTGCATCAAACATAATGGCTACTTCTACACAAGACATTCCTCCTGTGATCACCAGTCATGGGGGCAATCCTTCTTCTTCAATTAACCCTATTCCTTCATTCAATCCAACTTCTTCATTCATCCCTTCAATGAGTGTTCCTATTACATCTCCACAAATGAACATGACGCAAGGGGGCAATTCATTTAACCATTCCATTCCTCCTTGTAGTGTTCCTCCTGTCCAATCATCTCCTATGACTAATTATCATAGAGTCCCACCACCTTACTCTTTACCTTCTTTCAATAACATAACACTTCCATCTCAATCTAACACATCTAATATGAATTCTTCAACTGAAGCGACCATTAACAATCTTGCACAAACTGTCTCTTCTTTACAGCAACAAATTGCCTCTATGAATCAATCTAAGTTTAGTGTGCCCACATTTGATGTTGCGAACCCACTTTCTCTTGACATTGTTCGAGCTATCCCTCCTAAACATGTTGAAATTCCGCATTTGGAGCTTTATAATGGTAAAGGTGATCCTCTAACACATGTTAAGACCTTTCAAACAATATGTACCGATTTTGCTTATGACCAAAGGTTGCTTGCAAAACTGTTTACTAGAACATTAAGAGACAAAGCCCTACAATGGTATTGCTCGTTGCCTTCCTATTCTATTACTTCTTTCGAACAACTTGCAAATGCTTTCATTCAACAATTTCAAAACAATATAAGTCCTAAAGTTACTTTGATTGATTTAATGCATTGTAAACAAGGTGTTAAAGAGAAAGTGACTGATTTCATTGGTAGATATAAGCATTTGTATGCTCAAATTTCCTTTCTAGTGCCTGACAATGATATTCAAAGAATCTTTATTTCTAATTTACAAAAAGATATTCGAGACAAACTTCTGTTTTCTGAGTTTACTTCTTTCCAACAGTTGTGTGCAACTCTTCACAATTATCAACTGACTGTGAGTCAAATGGACCAATCACATCCTATGGCTCCGAGTGATAAGGGTGATAGCAGTCAACAACCATTTGGAAAGTTTAAACCGAACAGAGATTCCATCAAATTCAATGAAAACATCATCAACAATAATGTGAATGCAGCATCAGGTGTGCCTCCTATTTCTAAGTTTTTCAAGAAAGAAAGAAAGTATACTCCTTTGAATGAATCATTGCATAGTATTATGAATAAGTTATTGGAACAAAATGTGCTTACTCTTCCTCCTATAAGACAAATTGATCCTGCAAAGATTACTTCACCTTATTTTGATAACAAATCTTTTTGTCAATTTCATCGTCAGCCTGGGCATGATACTGAAAAATGTTTTTCTTTAAAGGGTAAAATTCAAGATTTGATTGATAATAATACTATCTCTGTTTCTGGAGTGAATGATAAAAGCAACACATTTGTAGCTCCTCCTAACCAAAATCTTCAGATTTTCACTGATCCATTACCTTCTCATACCTCTAATGCAATTGAGGCTAATGATTCCTCTCTCTCATCTGATGGTCTTGTGTCTATGACTCTGAATGTGATTAACTTTGTAGAGCAACAAGAAAACCCTAAAGAACCTTCCATCACATTTGATTCCAGTGAAACCAGTAGGGCACCGGATGGTCCTTTATACATAGTTGCAAAAGTCAAGAATACACCTTGCCGTGGAGTGCTTATTGATCCTTCGTGCATGATTAATGTTATTACTGAAGAATTTCTTTTTACTTTGCAATTGAATCAAGTGATATATGACAAAACAGATGTGATTGTGAAACTATTTGATGCATTTTCTTCTCCTGCAATTGGTTCTATTACATTGCCTATTGAGGTCCATAACAAACCCCTTGATGTGGACTTTGCTATTATTCCATCGTCCGAACAATTTCGTGTGAAGCTAGGATATCCTTGGCTATCTTCCATGAAAGCTATTGCTTCTCCTATTCACAAGTGTTTGAAATTTCCCCATAATGGTGAAGTTGTTACTGTCAATCATAGTCTCTTTAAACTAGCTGAAAGAACTTCTAGCGTTCCTATTGATTACTTTTGGCCTAAACAATTCCAATCTCTTCCTCCGTGAAGTGATCATCTTTTCAAATCTTATCAAAAGTGGAAAAAAGATATGATCCTATCTCTAAGTGAACCTAGAACACCCAAACTTGACATTCCTATCATTCTTGAGAAGGAAGTTCTTCCTTTGAAAGATAAAACTAATGTCTTTCCTCAAGAAGATTCCCAACCCATTCCTATGGATGCGACTATGCCTATATCTAATAAACTTCCTAAGAGTAGACCTATACCTCCTCGTCATGATGGACTTGGTCTCCTTCCTAAACCAAATATTCCTCCCTTATATGGAGTAGTTCCTCCTCCTTCCTTTTATAGAGAGAAGAGACCTTCCTCTTCTGCTATTATTCAACCTAAGAGACCACAACCTAAACACCCAAGTGATAAGGATGAGAACATTCCTCCTCCTCAATCTTCTCAACTTCCTACTAAGACTAGACAAAATTGTTCTGCACGTGAATGCCGACGAAAGCGTCATCTTAGGGCTCAAGCAGCTGCTTCTCAAACTTTACAATCTCCAAAAACACCTTCAACAAGCATTATTCCATTTTCTCCTCAGCCGGACATTGAGCCTAAATCTCCACAACATAAGATGCATGATGGTTTTGATCCTGTGCGAGTTAAAGATCCTATTTTTATAAATCTTGATGATGCTATAGATGAAAATGTTATTCATGATGAAAATGTTACTTCTCTTGCTTCTGATAGTGAATATGAACTTGTTGATATTGATAACCATTTATCTAATGAATTTTCTAAAGCACTTATCCTAGCTCCTAGACAAGAACAATGTGGCTTGGAACATGAACATAGCCCTTGTTTGGATCTTGTGATAGCTCCATCTGCTGTGTTGGATGTTCCTCCTCTAGCGTGTTCCCTGCCTTCCCAAAACATTGATCAGCAAGATCGGGGGGTAGATGACGTGCTAGACTAGTTACATTAGCATAGCAGATTCTCTCCTTCTCTCTTGTGTTACTTCTTCTATATGTTATTCTCATTCTTCTATTTGTTGTCCTTAGTGTTGTCTACTTGAGGATGATGCAAAGCATTGAGATCTCTCGATCTCTCTCATGTTGACTCAAAAGACACATGTGTTCCCTTCTTCTAGGTGACCTTCCTTGACTGGGGAATGAAGAACAATTATGCATACATACATATGATATACATGAATAATCATACAGCATACTGACCCCGAGGAAAGCGAAGTCACCTTGTGCTTTGTGTTTTGTGTCTATTATCCTTGGGCTTATCTCACACTTGGGGGCTAAATCCTTGCGATAACGTGCTCCTTTCCTTTTTCATTTTCTTATATGTATCACTACCTTAAAGAAATCACCCCCGGTGAGGCGTGTGCGATTGCTTTAATGTAGGGGGGCATACATCCCGTTCATATCTTTTCAAGATACTTGAAAATTTCTTGACAAATTTAGCTTTGCCTTGAAAATTTTTGATATCTTTCTTGCATGACTCATAGTGAGGGAACCTTACTACTGACAGTCATGGTTCTCCCTCATGATCTTCCCTTTTACTTTGTCAATCGAAGTCATAAGATCCTTAGTCCACTGGGGGCTTGGTGTATCTTGCCTCCTTGACGTGGTGAAAGTCTTTCAATGTTGTTTCCTTGTACTTTATCGAAAGTATGAGCGTACGCTTATACTCCCGCTAAAGTGGGGGCTAAATGTAGCGTCCTAAAATTGCGACACTTGCAATTTCGACTGCATTTTGGTCTTCACGATGGTGACGCAACACGCAACCTGAATGGAGACCCCGAAACCTGATTATGACACTGAAAACTGCATTTTCTTGTACCCTGGCCTGAACCTCCTGTGCACCCTGCTGTCCCGGGAGGTGGGACCAGAGCACCCAGCGCCCTGGTCCCTGGGTCCTATTTTGGGCCCGGTCTCTTTTGGACTTCGGGTCTTTATGTTTGCAAATTGGAAAATTATCTTTCCTGGTCGGCCTAAGGTCGAGAAAATCAGTCTATCAGCCCTAAATGACAAGTATATAAACTACATTTTCCTCTCTCATTTGGATAGGAGATACATGAGGGAAAAAGCGTGGAAACTATACTCAAGCATTCAAGCATTCAAGCATTCCTTCAAGCAATTGATCATTTCAAGTCTCCATTCAAGGCTAAGTGTTGCATTCAAGACAAGGATTCAACCATTGAAGAGGAGATCATTTACTACATACTACTACAACATACAACATACAACATCTATACCTTCGCACATAAGGATACAAACATCCTTACAACAAGGTATTAGTACTTGTTTTACATTACAGACATTTACATTTACAACATTGCTCATTTCTTGGTTAATTCCAAAACCGGGGTTTGACCTAAAGGCAAACCCCTAATCCCTAACCCCCCAATCGTCTTCGCTTTTTTGTGTGTAGGTTGTAGGTACGTGGCTGAAATTGAAGATCTGGAATCCTTGTGCAGAGATGAACAGATCCCCCTTCGTTTCGCGGATTTTTCGGAGGACCGTGGTGCCGGGCGCCATCGTCCTGACAACTTTTGCTCAAATTTGCAGGACAGCGCCGTATCGACATTTTACTGCTAATTCCAGGTCCGCAGCTTCATACTGTATTCCTATCTCAGTTTATAAGCGAATCTTTGTCACTTTCTATGCATTCCTAGCTTAATTCTTCTATCAACATTCTTTACAAAAGAGGGTAGCCTTGCTTTCTTAACCCTTGAAACACATTTAGCATCCAATCTTGCATTGTGTGGGATTGGATCTTGTGGGTTTCAACCCCTCTTTTGAATGTAAAGTCTCTTCCCTAAGTGAAAACCGTCAACCCTAGTGAATCTCCCTTCTCTCTCCTTGGAGTTGGAAGAGGGGAGAGCAACTAGGGTTTGATCGCGATTTTCTACTTTACACAAAGAAAATGAAAAATTCTTCCCTAGTATGCCTTGGTACCACTATATAGTGTAAATATGCCCCCTCGGAAAAGGTGGTCGAAAAATTCGACAATTGAGACCATATTTTTGATATCAGTATAATGAGCAATTGTGTGAATAATGAGCAATTGTGTGAAGTTTCGTACAATTTTGAGATCATTTGAGTAGGCTACAAGTTGTTTGAAGCTGGCGGGGACCATGGGCGTCGAGGTGGCAAAAAACTCTAATTTTGAGCTATAAATAGAGATTTTAGGTTTTGATTTGCTCATTTGCAATTTGGTAAGTTCTTGTTTTTCTTTGCTAATTTTGTGCTTTCCTTTTGAGTATTTGATCATCATGGCTGGCTATAGAGCTCGATTGCACTTGTCTGACCAAGTATGATCTTATCAGAGACCTCCATCGACCGATGACATGGTATGTTTCTAGCATTTTGCCTATTTTTTATATTTTTCCAAAAAAATTCTAGTGTCCAATTTTGCATGCATCATGCAATCGCCTTTCATTTTTCACACATTAGCTATAAATGTTACGCATTCGCATCAACTATTACACATTAGCTATAAATGTACCTCATTAGTGCTAATTGTTATGCATACACTGTAAATGTTACGCAATAGCTCATTTCATTACGCATTCATGATAAATGTTACACATAAGTTGTTATTGTACCATATTAGTGCTAATTGTCACACATGGGTTTAAAACATTATGCATTCGTTGTATGTGAAGGTTTTTGTCATGCGTTTGATAATATTTTGTGTTCTCATGATCTGATATCTGATATTTTCAGTATTTTCTCTATGCAGGAGAACATTGGAGTATTATACTACCGATAGAGCAAACCCAGGGGACTTGATCTTCGTGTTGATTTACTTGAGGAGGAGATCGAGCATATTCGACAGCTTGGATTATTTTACGTGTTACATTTGCCAGAGGTTACGACCAACAATGCCTTGATTACAACTTTGATAGAGCGATGGCATTCCAAGACATATTTTCATCTTCCTACTGGTGAGGCATCCATTACCTTAGAGGATGTATTGCGTATACTGTGTATTCCGATTCATGGTGAGAGAGTTGTGTATGACCATGGTGATGGTGTTTCTCAATTGTGTGCACTTTTTGAGTGTGATGTATAGGACTTATAGATCAGTGGTTGGTATGATATCCCTTGGGCTCGATTAGACTATGATGATCTGACTATCATACTATGCAATATTGTCGACTGTTTGTTGATGCCTGACAGATGAGGTCATGGATTTCTAGTTGGATGGGGCAAAGTGCTCCATGATATGATTGTGCATCGACGAGTATATGCTTGGGGTCCATGCCTTCTAGCCATGGTGTATTATCAGATGCACGACATTGTATACCTTGGATATCGATCTATCAGTTGCGGTGTGACATTGCTCCAGATGTGGGCATGGGAGCACATTTATATTTCTAGACTTGTTATTCATGTTGACTTACAACCTGGTGAGCCTTATTCTTATAGGTACACAATGGGTATTAGACACAGGGGTTCAAGTAACACCTTGTATTGGTGACATCATCTTGATATAATGCAACATTTCATTTGGATTGCCCCAATTGGGTGGATGATGTAGTGCACTTTCCTTTCTGTCGACAACAGAGATATCTTATTGGTAGGACATTTGAGATGCAGTGGATTATTGAGATGTCTCTTCCAGGATGGGTACTGAGACGGTTTGGGAAGGTACAGGTTACACTAGTGGTTACTGCTTATTTTGCTTGTGTATCTTGGGAGGTATCTGATTGGGGGGTATGTGTACAACCATATGTTGCTTCTACTGAGTTTGATGCTCTTAAACCATTACTTTGGGATTGGGGTAGAGGTGCAGCAGATCCACGTACTACACCAGAGTATGATGCATGGTGGACCAAACATAGGCCTATTCCACTTATTAATCTTGTTGTTCCGATTATAGCACATCAGATTTGACATTCTAGACAACGCCTGAGGATATACATGGAGGAGAGAGTCGGAGGAGGAGAGGAGGAGGGATTAGCTAAGGGGGAGATGAGGACATAGACATTGGTGGAGACACCGATTCTACTAGCAGCGAAGATGATGATGATTCTTCAAGGTCATCAAGCAATGAGGATGGTAATGATGATGATGCTGATATGCTAGAGCTAGAGGATGTGCCTATTGTAGAGGGTGGAGGAGGACAGGTGGGTGACAGGGATGATGATGATCCATATATTCTCAAAGCACGAATTGAGAGTCTAGAGGATGAGGTTGCTAGACGTGATGTCG
Organism: Cryptomeria japonica; assembly: GCF_030272615.1. NCBI lineage: Eukaryota > Viridiplantae > Streptophyta > Pinopsida > Cupressales > Cupressaceae > Cryptomeria > Cryptomeria japonica. The sequence goes on from NC_081414.1 coordinate 460,318,992, forward strand.
AGTGAGAGGCTTACTGTATAGACTATAGTGCACTAGAGACTAGGAGGGATCATCTCTAGAGGGAGAGAGATGAGGCAGTCAGACGGTCACAGATGATTTAGGCTACCTATGATCAACACTTTGCTCCAAGTACTAATGCATGGAGTTAGTTTGACAAACTTTGTTATGCTGCACAGGAGGCTTTTTATTATCGACAGCTTAATTATGACATTGTACCTGAGGGACAGAGAGCTCCTAGCTTTAGTGTTGTTAGAGGTCATTCTAGTTCTAGTAGGACTTCCACACGGAGGACCAGCAATGGTGATGTTATGGGACCACCTCGACATCCTGAGGCAGGAGCTAGTGGATAGGATCCACTTGCTAATAGAGGCAGTGTCGGTTGAGACATATTGATCGTGTTATCTGAGCCTTTAGGCTTGTTTATTGTATTCACACACATTATCATTTTTGAGTTATATATATGATATGTATTTTTTTGGCGGCGATCTATCATGCTTTGATTTCTATGTATGTTAAAAGATGCTATGAGTTATATGATGTATGTATATATGATTCATGAATGTTGTATGAATGCAATGGTTTCTATATGATTTATTAATGATGCTATGAATGCAATAAAAAAAATTTGTTTTCTATATGATTCTATATGAATTATGAATGATGTTATGAATGCAATGGTTTAATGCAATTTAAAAATATATGGATGCATTTTTGAATTACATGGATGCACTTTGAAACTATATGGATGCATTTTTGTTTTTACATGTATGCATAAATGATGTTATGAATGCAATGATTACTATATGAATGCATTTTTGTATGATAATGCCAGAACAAATTTTAAACTCAGATGCACTTTGAAGAAATGTTAGTAAGATGAAAGAAAGAAGAGATGGATGAAAGAATAAAGTTGGAAAAGAATATGATTTAGAAAAAAGATGGGAAATCAACAGACTATCAAAAAACATATGAGATGAGAATGAAATTGAATGAATCACGAACCTGTGTCATTTTTTTTATTGCGCAATATATATTCATCACTGAGCCTTATTATTGAACAATGAAGCTTAGAACATTAGGGTATAAAGAACCAAGATGTAAAGATATCTCATTGAAAAAACAAACACGTAGCAGACAAGGAGTGAACCACTCCATTCTAGGAAATACACTAGGGTTCAAGGTATGTGTGGCATTCAATAGCTGAATGCTCCTATCACAGACAACCACTAGAGCAATTTCCCTAGAACTTCATCGATTCACACCACAAACAACAAACAAAGAAAAAGATAATTCCCATCATGGCTCCTCTAGTCACTTATGGAAATCCTTGAGTAGCATAGAAACATAATCTGTCACCAAATGATAAAAGATAAAGACTGACCTAGACGAAATTCAGCAGCTATACTGACCTTGTGCCTTTGTTCTCAGTTGCTTGATGTGATGGTTGATAATGTCCGATCTCAAAAAGTTGCGGACCCCATTTAAGACTTATCTATCTAATTTTGAGTGTATCCTCTTCTATTTAAGACAAGATAATGATCACTTGATATGGATATGATACGATTGATAAGACAGTTCGATCAGTTGGTTGCAGATGTTTGACTGGATAGTCGTATCCTTTGTTAACTTCGTGCGAAGCGTTTTCTAGATATATGCTAGGGTATTTGTTTCTTGCGAGACATTTTATTGAAATTTTTTGATTGATTGATTTTTTTATTTTTAGTTCTTTTCCAAAAGCTTTTTCAATGTTTTTGGATTATGTGGATCGGTATTTGAATGTTTTGATTGATTTTTTCAAGACATTTTCTAGATGTTTTTGGTATTTTTCAAAGGACATTATGTGAATGTTTTTGGTATTTGCAAAGGATGTTATATGAATGTTTTTGGTATTTTCACTACTCTTTCCGAATGTTTTTTGGATTTTTAAGTTTTCACATATTTGAATGTTTTAGGATTTTTAATGTTTTTTACTGTTTTTGGATTTTTTCAGTTTCACATATTTGATTTTTAGGATTTTTAATGTTTTTCACTGCTTTTGAATTTTTAGGATTTTTTCAGGACTTAATATGATTTTGTTTGGAATTTTTTTAGGACTTTATATGATTTTGTTTGGATTTTTTTTTTCAATTATGCCCCCAGTGTGCGAACCTATATGACATGATGATCTACAGAATGCATGTGGAGACAAGAATTTTCAGCATGACCTATGTTAATGCAATATGCATGATAAAGATGCTTTTCCTATTTGAACAAGGGTGCATGTGTTTGTTTAGTATTTTGTAATACACCAATTGAAATGGAGGTACAAAACATTTAGTAAATAAGCGGTCAATCGATCCTTAAGGTCCTTTGAAACATCCAAATTAACACACTAAGTGACTAGGATTTACAAATGGAGACATGGAAAACTTCCCCATTAGTTCTTGAAAATTTGATCTTCTTTTGCCCATGTGTGTGCAAATGAGTTAATTCCTTCTCTTGTGTTCACTAAAGATCCTTAGCATCCTATATGACTAGCTACGTGGATTATCCTAACTTCAAAAGCATCCTGAATAGAGCCTCACTGCCAGTAAGCTTTTAGGGCTCCGACGAGGTTATAGACTATAATTTCTCAAATATTGCTCCATTGCCAGCAAGCATTCATAGCCCTGATGGATTTACTTGCATGTTCCCATAGTCAAGCTTTTTGTCGCATGCGTGATATTTCAGTTATATATCATTGCTCTTTTGCCTTGAGATGAATATTTGGCATAGCTCTTTTTCTTTTTTATTTTCTTGCCTTGACTTTTTAAGTAATGGAACCTACTTAGGTGTAATAATTACAGCGGTGCTAAAGTAGAATTTTAGATATTTTACTAGTCATATGATCAACTAGGTTTCTAGAATGAATTAGAGATTTTCTTAATGTGTTTGAGATATAGCAATTGATAGATTTTGGGTTAACAAGTCTCAAATAGTGAAATCATTACCCAACCATAAGTAAAGTGTCGTCATGGGGTAATGTTGAAAATGAATGACCTTAGGACCTCAAAGACTTCATCTCCGAATATCTAAGAAAGGAGATAACCCTTATTTCTCTTAAATGCAAATAGATGACCACCTTAGACAGTTACCTTGTTTTATTGATGCTGCTATATACAAATGCTAAAACTTTGTGAAAGTGATGTATTTGAAAAAGAAACTGTATGTGATGTAGTACTTTGAATAAAATGATATGCAATGTGGAAAGTAAAACATAAACTAACCCATCCCTTAGGTATAATATCATTTAAGGTGCATGCTATTCATAGGGTCAGTGATTTTGTGTAGGTAGTTCATTGGTCTTTGTTTGAAGAGTCGGATAAAGATGTCTTTTCCAATAGGATATAAGGACTCAGCTATGTGTACATGTTCAGCATCTCCAATGTTGATTTCCTTAGTTTTTGGATTTTGTGGATCATCAAAGGGAAATCCATCTCTGGAACCCATGAATTCAGCTATAGCATTATAATTTTTAAAGCAATCCAACTATGGTAGATCCTCTTGCCCCCAGTCTTTCAAGTGTGGGTATATGAGGCACATAGATTCTAGTTTTGAAGTCGTGATATGAGCGGGTTTTATCCTTGTTTCTATTGATGCACTTGAAGAGGGTGATGAAGTCAACTAGCTGTTGATCTCATTAGTTGGTATTATGCTTGTTTTTGTCACTACATTGGCATGTGAAAATGGCACACATACAATCATTGATAAATTATTCTCTATAGTATGATTAGGATTGGTGATTTCATTGATAAGGGGTTCATGAACAACTTGTGTAGAGGGATTGGGATCACTAGGATTAATAGCAAGTTTATTTTAGAGGGAATATTGTGAAGAACATGGAGGATTATGACATGGAGATGAAGGGATGGAGGGATCTTAATCAGGATCTAGAGAAATAATGGGATCTTTCTTAGGACATGAAGGTAAAAGTATGATTTGATCTTGTCTTGGAAAGGGATTATTATGAATGATAGAAGGGATGTCTCGATCTTGCTTAGGAGGTGGATGTTAGATGGGACTTGAAAGGACACTTTGTTCTTGAGATGAAAGGGTTTGATTATGAATGGAATATAAAAGAACGAGGGGATCATCATAAGATTCTTGGTCAGTGGGATCTTGATAAAAAAATTGGGTAGGATGGAAGTGGTTGTTCTTGGTCTTTATTTGTTTTAGGACTCATTTCTTTTGATTTTGGATCATCCTCTTGACTGAGGGAAGAAGTTTGGATATGCATGGAGATTCTTGGAATGTTTCAACATTTTGGCGTGATGAAGAAGGATTTTGAACGAGATGTTGTGAATCATGACTTGAATTATATTGGATTTGTACGATGGATAGCCATTGGGAGGTTGTGTTATTAGATAGAGATGGCATGGATTGGTCTTGTGTGACTTTAGGGGATGATGAAATGGTGGATAGATATGGTTGATTTGGGCTTTGGTTGAAAGGGATTTGATTTTGGTTGAAAGGAGTATGATTTTGGGTGAAAGAGGTTTGATTTTGGTTGAATGAATTTTGATTTGGAATTTGGTTGAAAGGGTTTTGATTTTGGTTGAAAGAGGTTTTTTGAATGTTGGGTTGATGTGATTGGTATGATTGATATAGTGGGTTGAAAGAAAAAGAAGGTTTACATGACTCTAATGTTGGTTTAATTGAGGTAGGAATGATTTTGTTGAAGAATGGAGGTTGAAGTGTTTGAATGGTCTCACAATAAGAAGAAGGTTGGCCTGATACTAATTCCCTCGTGGTCATAACTTCTCTCATCATGTTTTCTAACCAGCCCCTATGGTTGTTAGGACTAGTCATGTCTATCACTTATTGCTGCAAAGTATTGATTTGTTGAGATAAGGTTTACATGGATGGCAATGGAATAGGAATGGAAGAGATGAATCCTCCACCTTCCCTATGAAATGTATAATTCCAATCCATGATGTTTTCTTGATTGGTTTGGACCTAGGATCACAACATGTAAGATGTTTTATCCATTTCTTTGAATGTGACAATGTTTGATTTGTTGAACTTGGCAAACTTGTTTGAGTTGAGGTTGAGTTTGATTGATCCTCTAATTGTGATTTGGATGCTTGGGGTATGAATTTCTAGGATGATTATGCAAATGATGATGGACTCAGATAGATAGACGTATATGAAGTCTAGACAAGGACTAAAATGAAGATTATAAGAACACTAAAATGAACTAGGAGGTCAATGGGACACAAATAAGGACTTATGTGAAGATTATGACGACGTATATGGGAACTCTATAAGGACAATAATGAGAATGATGCAAGGACTTATACAAATTCTAATGACGTAAATAAGGATGATAATAAGGATGGTAATGAGGATGATGCAAGGACTAAGGGCGATAATTTGGACATAAATGAGGACTATGCAAGGACTATGGATGATAATGGGGATGATAATAAGGACTATGCAAGGACTATGGGCGATAATGGGGATGATAATAAAGACTAAGGACATATATGAGGATGATAATGGGGACAATAATAAGGACTAAGGACATATATGAGGATGATAATGGGGATGATAATAAGGACTAAGGACATATATGAGGACGATAATGGGGACAATAATGAGGACTATGCAAGGACTGCTTATGGTCAGAAGTGTGTATTCTTTGAGTTTGTAGGACTATCTGACGTTTCAAAAATGGACTTTGTTTTTAGTAATTCCTGTGTGTAGGACAAGTTTTGTGGTTTTCCAAGTCTGAGAACAATTGTTTGTAGGTAGATATAGCTGATTGTATTGGTTTTCAAACAATCTCAGAGAATCTAGAGATAAGCAGGATAGGGCTTGAAATAGCCCAAATAACTAACTCAATACTGGTTTGATACAACAATACATAAAAAGACACAGAAGAAAATCTTAGGCTGGAAATTGGAAACCATTCAATGAGGCCCCTGCAGCAAAATACTGAAATAAGACAGACAAATAGAGAGTCTAGCAGTAGTGGCTCCAATCCACGACACACACTTATTGGGCATGCCAGTCTCTCTTACCTTGAAGATCCGAATATATTATCACTGAGGGATTTTTGTCTCATAATGCAAGGTACATGAGGGGTATCTATGGGGTACAATCCATACTCCCAAACTCACTGAATGTAGGATTTTGGGCTACTAAGTTGGTTTATTGTAAAATTTTGAGGGGTCCCGATCCAACAATGGATTCTCAAAGCAAGCCACTTAAGACTTTAGTTGAGCTTATCAATGTAGGGAAGGCCCCCACATACGTCAAATTCACTCAACACTCTAGCTGCCTGACTAGTATATTTATATAGCGGCTCAAAAAACCTGCTCGAGAGTATGCTGGGAGAGATGATATCCCCAATGCATCCCAATTCGAAGTACCTCTGTGGGGTGATGAAATCCCTAGTCAAAGATACCCCTCTCTACTTGAAATAAAATAAAATTGGTCATTGTTGTCACCTTCTCCCATTCTCCCAAGACCCCAAAGGTGGGTGGAAAGGTAGTTAATGCAATAGTAGGTCCACCCCAAACACGATAAAAGTTCTTTCCTTTAAGAAAATCAAATGTTATTTAATCTATGTGTAGCCAGATTCACGTTCATTTTAAAGCCCAAATTGAGGTGTTGAATATGCATGTGCATGTCAATTTCAAACACCAAACTGAAATGTGAAGGCATGCATGTCAATTTTAACCATTGTTGATTTTAAGCCCAAATTGAAGTGTTATACATGCATGCCAGTTTTAACCAATGTTAATTTTAAGCCCAAATTGAAGTGTTATACATTCATGTCAATTTTAACACTAGTACATTCGGGGCTAATTTCCAATGGCCAATCGTCGGAATTGCGACTACATTTCATCGGACTACCAACAAATGAAGCCGTAAAAAACTCATCGTCGGACTTTTCGACGATGCCTTTGAACGTCAAAATTATGACAACACCATGAACTCTGCCGACGACAGCCATAATTGCATTTCCGGTCAAAAATATCATCGGACATACAACGAATGATATTATATCCCCATCAGCTACCAATAGGGGGCATATGTTTAATTTCAAGCTAATATGAGGTGCAATGGTTTCAAGCTAATATGATCAAGTGCACCATGGTTGAGATGGTCCAACTCCTAAGAGGACTATATGAACCACTGAGTACTGGTAAACCTATTAAAAATGGTGCTGATAGAGAATTAGCTAACCTAAATACAAGAGCCTTTAAAGCCAATTTTCTGGAAAAGGAAAGAACAATGCCATTGGAACAAGAGCAAACCATTCAGGGAGATGAAATGACTTTATCTACTTTATCTAAGTTATTTGTTCTTGGGAGCTACCAAAACTTATCTACTATATATACATGAAATGAATTTACCTACTATATATACACATATTTCTTATAAGTATATCCCAAATTGATAATCTCATATAAAGTGTCATCCTATGTTAATACATGACATATACCTATTGAATGACATGTATATATCTCATACTAAGTAGTCACTCGTTATTATATATTCAACATATATTCAAAGATGATAATCATGCATTCTAGACTACATGAATATCCTCTTTAATAAAATAAATCACATGTACAAGGTTATTGGGTTGATAGAGTCCAATAGAAAAGTACAATAGGTAAAGATAGTACTAAAAATAATGTTACTAGCATCTTAAAAGAAAATAGAAATGCATTATGACCACCCATAAAACACTTGATATAAAATAGTTCCAACCTTTGTTTTGTTTAAGTAACTAGGGTATTTGAATTTAAATTTTGGTATTAAAAAATAAAATTTTAAAGGTCATCTCTCCCCCTGTATAGTTCAACATGTCCACATGTTTACTCCTAAAATTTTTCAACTCATTTAGATATCTTATTTTTTAGTTATGAAATTGATCTTGGGACCTATAGGTTATGGGCCCATAATATACTTAAAAATGACACATATAAGAAATCATGATCTCAAATTGAAAGACATACCAAACATAGTAAAGCCATTTTCTCAAAATAGACACAAAACCAATATTAATTAATTGACATGATACTAAGAGAAATTTGTAGTATAATAGGGTGCTAGCTAACACTACTAAAGTTATGCTCAAGTTTGTTTGAGATATCATCATGGTAGAAACAAAGGGAATCAAAAAAATATTTTTTGTGGTAATTTCTTATGTATTTTATATTATGTGTGATCAATAATATTAAAATGTTTAATAGTAGTATCTATAATAAGCTTTCTTATCTTTTACCTTGACATCCTTTTTCTTTGTAAAAGGAGTAAATTTATTTTGTTCATTTTGATATGATGAGGATAGGATACTCTTTTGTTAAGAAATTGTACAAATCTTCTTTTCTTTTTTGTTTAGTAAGATTAAAATACTTTTTAAAATCTTTTATCCAATTATATAATCTCTTATATGTACCAAGTTGAAAATCTAAATTGACATTTCATTACATCTTAAGAACATTCTAGTGGTTTTGGATATAATATAATATATAAAATGAAATATTGTAAAGGCTCAATAGTCATCCCGAATTGATTTTAAGGAAACAGTTTTGAAGAAAACTATCCTTTCAAATATGGTGTGAATACTCTTCAAAAAATAAACAATAAAAATAATCTAGATATTTCTCTTTCATTTCTATAGTCTTCTAACTTTATATTTCTTTCTTTTCATTCGATGTCATTACTTCATGCAAAGGGTGGAAACAATGTCTTTTCAAGCGAAAGCAACATGAATGCTTCGACAATTTAGTAATTTAAAGAGAAAATACTGGATACAAACCCCATTGTTTGGTCAAATATCTGTTAAGAAAAGGGTAATATAGAAGGACAAAACTTCTCTGCTCAAAATGGAAGCATTTCAGGCAAGGTAATTTCTTCATTCATGAAAGAGGAGCAGTTATGAGACCTCAATCCATGGTAAAAGCCCTTGCTAGAACCGTCAAGGATGTTGATGAAAGAGAGATCAAGATTTCTAATTAAGGATTGAATTCCAAAGAAATTATAAGGCTGCAAAGAGAAAAATGTTTTGGACAATATTTACAATTATAACAGTTGCTGAAATAGAAGACGTGAAGGCCTACATATTCTTTTGGTTGCCACAATCACAAGGGAGGTGTTTTTCGATGAGTGCCTCTTCATTGGAGACAGGATGATTAACTTTTCAGCCTGTGACCCATCTAATGGCATACTTAGGATGAGTTTCGACAACATAAACCAATGTTATAAATCAATTTTAGCTAAGAATATCAATTGTTATCATCAACACTTGTATACGTTGCTAATCCATGACTATCCTCATACACAGAGAGTGAATATAATTTTAATTTTAAGTTTCTACAACACTTATATAAGGTGCAAATCAGTAGTAAATCGAATCCTATTGAAATAATTTTTCGATTGCAAAATCACCCGCAATCTGAATGTGGTTGCCCAAAATTTTGTCTAGCAAGTGCAATAATGCCTTAAATGTTTAGCACAAGGAAGGAAAATGAAGTTATAATATATTATGTGATAGATCACTGATCAAATATGCATCAACAACCTCAAATTTTCCTACCATTTATTGGACTTTAATGGGGAGATGCAACGTTTGGAATTTTTTTTCCTTTCTCCCTTGGATACCATCAAGTATTTGTTACACCAATATTATTGGCAACATCAAAAATTATATGAGAACCTTGTAAAGGTGAAAACATGGGATGGTTTTGCAAAACATTTTACAAGCCCAATTTCACATCTCACCAATGCAAAAGGTATGCATTTTGATTTCACGGTATAGAATGGTTTCTCAACTTGTCTATTATGTTTTTCACTTGAAAATAGGCCAATGGGGAGATTGTTAAATTTATTTGTTGAAGGGTTTGGGGGAACTCTATGAATCACTGAACACTTTCTTATCAATAATGAGATTTGTGGTATTTTTTTCTTTATTGAGAGGTAGAAATATTTATATCTTCTCTCATTAAAACTTCCAAAACACATTTGTTTTTGATAATTCACATGGTTTGATGGTGCAGGAGCACCCTAGGGACCTAGGTTTGGCCAAAACGGTCAAAATTTGATATTTTAGTTTTTATTGTGTTATTTCATGTAAATAAGGCCATTTGAGGCCATTATGATGTATTTGGACCTAATTGGGAAAGTTTGAGGTCCATTGGGCAAAAATTGTAAAATGTTGTCATTATTGTCATGACAACTTTTAAAAATTTGGTTGGGAGGTTGGTTTTTGGTGGTTTGAGATTGTAACCCACTTGGATTGGCATAAATATGCCTTTGTCACACCACCCAAGCTTGTCTTCTTTAATTTTGAAAGTTTTACTAAATGAAGTTGGAGATTTTTGTTCATACAATAACGTTTCAGTCTAATTGTCATTATTTCTAATTGTGAAATTCATCATATTTTTATTAGAAGTCGATTGGATATGGCTGAGAAGTGAATTAACTTCATTTAATCTTTTATAGCATTGAGATCCATTGAAATTTGAAGAAGATATCACTATTTTTTCAAAAACTATCAAAACACTCACTAGGGTTTCCAATGAGTGGGAAAAAAATGTATTTTTGGCCTTTTCACCATTAAAGACTCACACCACTGGTTGGAAAGGCTCTTGTAAATATGTATTTTCATTTCTCTTTCTTGCAGGTCTCCAAAACTTCTCAGACACACGCTATATTTGATTGATTGGTCTAGTATTCTTCATGTATCGGACCTCTGGGATAACAACATAGAGAAGTGGAATATAAGATAGGTGAGAGTGAAGTACCTTGGATGGAATGTTGGAAGAGATGTGTGGGACCCCTGCACACCCCATATAATAATTTGGAAGCCACAAAAAAGTTCCATAGACCAAATATTAATGAATGTCCTAAGAGTACCAATTGTGACAATCACAATTTTACCAGTGATACTACCTACTCAAACAAGTTGTGTTTGGAAACCCCACTAGGTGTGTATATGTAATGGTAATGAAATGTCCCAAGAGTAGCCCTTACACTAGTATGAACAAACCTTGGTGTCACAATGATGTTGGTGTGGCCCTGGGCCAATGGTGGTTGACTGTTACAATTAGGACAATGATCTCAAACACAATTTATGGTGTTTATATTTCTAATGTCCCAATCTACTTGTATATATTTTCACAATAAAATGAACAACCCAACCATAGCTATTAATAATATTTCCTCATAAAATGGATGCAAAACATATCATCATTGATAGGATAACTGACTTACATTTAGTAAAAGACCTCAATGAGTGGAGTTTCATGCTGAAAAGAGTACTTGCAATAAAGATATTGAAATCAACGAGACATTATGCATTCAAAAATCCACAAGGAAGATCTAATATTTATGAATGAAATTGCAAATCAATCTAAGTTACATGTTTTATATCTTATATCATGGCAACATAAAATGTATATATGCACTCAACATACCTCTTTGCTTGTTTATTTGAGAATGTTGCTAGTAATTAATAGGTGAATGATAGATTGATCTACACATGAATCACTTGTACTTTCCCGATACTTTCATCCCTTGGTCAAGTCCGCATACCCCCTAACACTTGAATATTGTTTCCACCCTCATGATTACTTGAAGTCCATGCTCAAATCACACTAAATGACAATAGTTAGTATAAAATAGTGACCATATCCAAGGAAACCCAAATTTACTCATACTCAACATAATAAGAAATAACTAAATCATCTGGACCATTATTCATAGCATAAACTCTTTTTCACATCATGGAAGGCCAAAATTACAAGGATCATGCTTCTTCAAAGGAGCCATTGTTTAGAGCCACCAAACTATCAACACGAGTAGAAGCTATTAGGCTCATACAATTTTAGGACATATAAAGAGTTGAATCAGAAGCGAGAAAAAAAATGAGAAATTGTTGAAATATAATCTTCACAATTATGTCATCGCGAGTGTAAACAATCCAATGAGGAGGACAAAGCTGAATAGTGTGATGAGGATCAAAGCCATCCAATCTAGGAGGCATAATATGAGACTCTTTCTTAACCAATGATAAGGGATATTATGATTTGAAGCTTCTCTTAAATCCTCACATTTTGTTGTCACATAATGAGGTAGAAGAGGCAGATTCAAAGTCTTAGAATGAGGTCGATATATATATGGATGGTAGTATATGAAGGGATATATGAAAGATATATGAAGGCCATGGTAGAGGAGAATAATTACTTCACACTAAGTGAAGTTGTGGAGGTAGTTGCCATGGATGTAAAGTGGGGAGTGTAAAGGAGTCTTTGGATTCATGAAGAACATTAAGGAGAAAAGGTTAGCAATATCAAGGAAAAATAAAGAAAAAGGGAAGTGATAAAGAAGGGAGGAAGAAAATAGGGAAGAAAGTGAAGAAATAAAGAGGGATATCTAATTTATTTTGGTATGTAGCCTCTACTACTCTTTTTCTTGTTGAATGATTTTGCAATATTTTGAGAAGACTGCAAGGCATGAAGTAATGCTCATAAGGCATGAAGTAATGCTCATAAGGCATGAAGGAGCTATGTAAAGCACAAACCATACCTATGAATACATGCAAGGCATGCATCATACATGTAAACCATGAAGTAATATATAAATACACATAAGGTACAATCATATATGAGAAAGGTTCTCATGGAGTGGACATGCTGAAGACACATTGATCATGAAGCATACAATAGAGAGGTATTCATGGAATAGACATTTGAAAACATCTCGTTCATGAAATAACAAAATGCTAAAGAAAATGACAAGTAATAAAAAAACTTACAAGGATGAGGAATATTCATAACTTTTGCAGTCCCACCATGGATATCAACACTAGAAGCAACTCATCAGAGTATAGGAACGAAATGGAGGGTGGTCAGTTCCAGAATTCAAATTTGAGTGGGAGTTCTGGATCAGCATCGGGACAACATGCGGCAGATGATTTAGAGATTCCTGATGGCAAGGACTCCGATGATCCCGTAAATTTGGGGAACCCAGGGGGAGGACCAACACCATGTGAAGAGTGGTTAGCAGATGAGAGCGAGAAAGGGTAGGTTCAAACTTCAAAAACAAAAGATGGCAACTCGGAAGGAGCCCAAGGACAACAAGCAACTTGTGTCTCAGAGAAAATGGTGGAAGGTAAAGATCATCTGGAAAAGGTTCTTTCATCAATGGACCCTAAGGGGGGACCCAATGGAAAGACACGTAATTGGTCCTAATTGTTTGGGGTTAAGCCTAAAGGTAAGTCCTCATCACCTCCTATTAAAAACTCCTCGAATGTGTCTCAGGGCAAGTTTGCTATCGTTGTTCCAGACCAAATCATTGATCAAAACATTGCTAGAAAGGAAAATACTTTTATTGGTAATTTTTTTGGGTCTAGACCTAATATAGAAATAGTTCGTGGGTTTGTCAAAAGAAAGTGGAGCCTAAAAGGTCAGGTTGATGTGGTAGCAATGAACAAAGGTTGTCTATCCTTCTCTTTTTCTTGTGATGATGATAGAAGACACATTCTATGTAGTGGGTCTTGGGCAATAGGAAAATACATCATGTACATCCAGAAGTGGTACCCTAATGTAGCGAAAGGAAAGAATTTTTTGGTCCAAGTCCCGGTGTGGGTCAAGCTCCCTGGGCTCCCAATGGAATTTTGGGAGGAAGATGTTTTTGCAAGAATTGCCAATACCTTTGGGGAGCTTATCGCTATTGACCAGGTCATGACATCTAGAAGAAGGCTGATCTATGCTAGGATCTATGTTGGAGTTGGACCTGATACGAACATGCCAAAGGAAATAGAGATAGAATCAAAACTGGGGAAGTGGAAGTAGAATATTGTTTATGAAACAATCCCCTTCGCCTATTTTCATTGTAAAAAAGTTGGACACTAGGCTAAAAAATGTCCAACTATAGAGGATAAACCCCATCTCCAAACTAAGGTTTGGAAAAAAGTGGACAAGCCACTAAAAGCCCTAGAATCTAATGATCCTAATCAGGAGAAGCAATCTCAGATAGGATGGGTGGAGGAAGAAATCACCAGTGAAGTGGGTAATGGACTAAAGATTCAGATGTTGGAGCAGAGTGTTAAGGACTCAGAGCACAAAGAAAAAGACAACACTCAACAAGAGGATCAGAAAGAGGACAAGACAAAGTTAGAGAAAGCAGATAAAAATCCCACAGATAACAAAGAGGAAGGAGATAACTTTAACCTTGTTTCAAAATCTCAAGATCAAGATAAAGAAATAGACTGGTTCCAGGAGGCCCAACTTGATATTATTCTGGGCCAAGGGCTATCGGAAATTTCACTAACCACTCTAGCAAAGGGAAAGTTGGCCTTTTCGGAGGAACAAGATCCAAAATGGGGAGATGAAGAGGACATAAAAAAGGCACTAGGGAAGAATGAAACAAAGCAGGAGGATGAAGAAGTAGCAGAGGATAAAAGAAGGAACAAGCAAAAAAAAAAGAATAACAATAACCTAGTCAATAGTACACTGACTAGAAACACCAGAAGCAGGCTTGGTGATGTGGGAGCACAACACACTTCTCCAGGAAGACATTCAAATGCCAAAAAAAGATCATTGGAAACAAGAAGGAATTTAGCAGATGGTACCCAAAGAACCATCTTTGAGGCAGGTATTTCTAAAAATCCATGAAAATTATCTCCTAGAATATTAGGGGACTTAATAGGCCTCACAAGCATAATTTAGTTAAAAATATGATTAGAGATAAAAACCCTGATATTTTTTTGATTCAAGAAACTAAGATGGCAAAAGATAAAGTTGAAAGTTTGAATATGTTCAAAAATGGAGGAGTCAGCGAAGGTAGTTCAGAAGGTGCATCGGGAGGAATTGTTACCTTCTGGAACAAAAACAATGTAGAAGGAGAGGTGTTGATTCAGGACAACAATCTGGCTTGTATAAGATTTAAGCACATTAAGAATTGCACTACTTGGGTCCTAACTAATGTTTATGCTCCCAACACTAAGACTAGTAGAAGTGAGATGTGGAGATATCTTACTGGGTTGAGAAGTAGGTTTGTTGAGGACAACTGGATAATTATGGGAGATTTCAACACTCCCTTGAAGGAAAATGAGAAAAAGGGAGGGAGTCAAGCTAATCTAGATAGCAGACTGGACCTAATGGACTTCATAAACAATAATTCCATTCATGATCTGGAGCTGCAAGGAGTCAAATACACTTGGACTAATAGAAGAATTGGTGAGAATTTGATTCAGGTTAGACTTGATAGAGCTCTTCTTTCCTTAGATTGGTTTAATCTTCATGAATGTTATTTATCTTCTCACATAAGGGCAAGATCATATCATTACCCTATAACCTTCATGGCTGAAGTAAAGAATAGAAGGAGACATTTCCCTTATAGATTTGAAAAAATATGGACTAGACACCTAGATCTGGAAAGTAAGATTAAGGATTGGTGGCAGGTCAGTATTGAAGGTAATGCCATGTATAAAGTGGTCAAAAAGCTGAAGAATATTAAAGATAATATTAAGAAGTGGAATAAGGATTGCTTTGGGAACATCTTTACCTCAAAAGCTACAACCCTCTTAGAGCTCAAGGAAATCTAGGATGAGATACAGAACAATGGTTACACTAATATGTCTAGAGATATTGAAGACGCTATTCTTATGAGATATCATGATATAATAGCTAAAGAGGAAACCTACTGGAAACAAAGATCAAGAAATGTCTGGTTAAAGGAGGGGGATAGGAACACTAAATACTTCCATATGTCCACCTTAAGACATAAGGCCATAAATAGAATTGTTCAGATTAAAGTGAATGGCAGATGTGTTGTAGATGATGATTCCATGAGCAAGGTTGCTATGGATTTTTTCTCTAATTTACTTGCTAAGGGTCAGAATTTGAATATACGGGCCCAAAGTGAACTATTGGACAATATACCTACCATTTTGGGGGATGATCAGAATGATCATTTGGCGGCCATCCCTTCCCATGATGAAATTCTGATAGCTATTAATTCCTTCGAGGGCAACAAGGCCCCAGGTCCGGACAACTTTCCCATGTTCTTCTTCCAAATGTACTAGCATATTATTGGAGATGATGTTACCAGAGCTATGAAAGAGTTTTTTGGTGCTAGAAAACTTTTGAAAGAAGTTAATGGTACTTTTATAGCTCTTATACCCAAAAAGATGGGGGTAGATTCAATGGATCTTTTTAAACCTATAAGTTTATGCAACTCTCTCTATAAGAAAATCTCTAAGGTCCTTACCTCTAGAATTCTAAAGTTGCTTCCCTCCATCATTTTGCCTCAGCAAAGTGGTTTTGTCCCAAGAAGGCAAATTTTGGATTCTATCATCTCTGTTCATGAAAATATCCACTCTCTGGATTTTTCTAAAAAAGAAGGATTTTTTCTAAAGCTTGATCTCTCTAAAGCCTACGATAGAGTGGATTGGGATTTTATGATGGATGTTCTCTTTTCTTTTGGTTTTAGTCCTAGAAGTGTTAGCCTTATCAGGCAACTTATCTCTTTGGCTTCTTTCTCTGTTTTAATGAATGGTTCCCCCTCTCCTTTCTTTAAAGCCTCAAGAGGTCTCTGTTGGTATTTTGGTATGGTTTTGTCATTTATGTCAACACCTACTAAATACACCTACTTTGGAGATCCAGCAACATTCACCGGCAAACAGTAAACTTTGCAATAGTTATTGGTATATGATTCACTGGCATGATATATTGTTCACCGGTACCTGGAATGATATAGAAGGCACTTGGTAATGTCGAAGACATCATGTGGACACTTTATTTTGAAGAAATAATCATTGGTATATTCATATTTGCATATTTGCTTTTACCGGCAAATAGGTCCAGGTTATCTAGGGTTACACCGGCAGGTTTATCTTTTCCATATCAGCATGGCACGCTATGGAGATGATTTATTATTGTTGTAAATGCATTAAACCGACATGTTCAAATGGTTATTGCATCAGATATTATATTATTTGTAAAATGTTTTTTTGTAATATCTTGTAGAGCCGACCTACTAAAATTGGTCTTAGGGTATGGTATAAATGTAAGATCTTATTTGTAAGATCAAGTGTGGAATGCGAAAAAAGAATTGTGTGAAGGTATATGCGAGATCAAGCAAAGGTATACACAAAGATATTATTTGAAGGTGAAGTTAGGTTTTTGTAGAAGCATATCAGCATTACACCGGTACTGAATCCAGCATATGAAGATGCTATTTTGTGCAGTACATTCTTATTGGATTTAACCATCCCACTGTAGTCAATGTGACTCCCATTTGTGATTGAGCAGTGAGCTCTAGGCTGTTGGCCTTTCTGCATGTCCAGACCCCTCTTTGTACACTTACTATCTGCAGTAGTATTATCTAATTGTGGGTAAGGTTTCCCACCGTGGTTTTTCCCCTTACAGGGTTTCCACTTACAAATATTGGTGTTATGTGTTGTGGATGACTTTGTGTTTACGTTTCATGCATTAATTCTTACCGGTATAGCGATTTACTGTTAACACTGTCTACCGGCATACTTAACTGATTCACCGGTATTAAGCATTAAGTTGGTTAATAAGTTTTTGGTTTGAATTTATTAGACAACTGATTCACCCCCCCTCTCAGTTGTCTCCGGGACCTAACAGTCTCAGGAAAGGGGGACCCTCTATCTCTAGTGATCTTTATCATAATGGCAGAATGTTTGGGGAGATGTATTGGAAAGCTGGTTGAGAAAAGGGAGTTTTGTGGTTTGAATCCTTCTTCGGCAGATCAAATATGTTTTCATCAGTAGTTTGTTGATGATTCTATAATAATGGGAAAAGCCACTGTGAAGGATTCTAGAAGACTAAAAAAGGCTTTGGATAACTATGGAGAGGCTACTGGTCAACTTATAAACTGGTCTAAAAGATTTGTTTATTTTATCAATACCCCAGAGAGAAGGAGGATTAAAATTACTAACATTCTAGGTGGCCAAATTGGTAGTCTGCCTGCTTCTTATTTGGGGCTCCCCTTAGGCCAAGATCCTCTGGATACCTTTTGGGGAGCCTTGGTGGATAAATTCCACAAAAAGTTGTCTGGATGGAAGGGAGCTCTTCTTAGTCAAGCAGGTAAGGTTCAATTGCTAAAAACCACTCTTCAAAGTATCCCTCTATGTCATCAGTTTGTTTAGGATTCCTACTAAGTATGCTGAGGCCATCGAAAAAATTTAGAGATCTTTTTTATGGACAGGGGTTGAGGAGAAGAAGAGAATGAACTTAATTGCTTGGGAGAAGGTCTGTAAGCCTATGAATAAAGGAGGTCTGGGCCTTAGAAGAATAAGAGACATAAATGATTACCTCATGGCCAAGCAGATTTGGAGAGGATATAGAAATCAAGGAGAGTGGAAAAAAATATGGGACAACAAATATTAAAGCCAATGTCCGAATCTTCAAAGTTTCCTCAAAGCGGAGATTATCCCAATTGGATCCAATATTTGGAAAAATGTCTCTAGGACTAGAGACTTAATTATCAAAGGTACAAAATGGAAGTTGGGGAAAGGGAATCTTATTCAGTTCTGGGAGGACCCTTGGCTTCTGGAGTCCGCTTTGAATGAAAACCCTGAGTGGAACAGATATCAAAACCAATGCAAGGAAAGATTTGGAACCAAGGTGGAGGATTACTGGAAAGATGGACAGTGGAAATACTTATCTCAAGTGGATCAGTCTTTGGGTAGTTTGAATAAAGTCATGAACTCTATGGTGAGGAATGAAGAAGAAGACCATTTAATTTGGAAACTCACATCTAGTGGTACTTTTACAGTGGCCTCTCTATATCATCAACAGTTCAACAATATGGAAAGTCCTTGCTGGGCTAAAGCTTGGGTGAAAGGCCTCACCCCCAAGATCAACATTTTCTTTTGGATAGCCCTTCAAGACAAAATTCTTACTACTGAGAATATCAGAAAAGAGGTATCAGCATGCCTATTTTCTATATTCTTTGTAAGTAGAATGAGGAGACTATAAATCATATGCTCTTCCATTGCCCCTTCTCTGCTGATGTTTGGGGAAGTTGTCTGGATCAATTCAATATCAGTTGGAGCTTCCCCAACTCAATTCAGGAGATTTTCAAGTCATGGCATCATCCTTCAAAAAACAAAACCACAACCTTATTATGGAAAATTTCTTTACCTCACATGTGTTGGGGTTTATGGAAAGAGAGAAATCATAGAGTTTTCAAAGAAAAGACTACTAAGGCTAAAATTGTGTTTGAAAAAATAAGAAGAAGTATAGTGGAAAATATGAATATTATAGGTGGTATTGATAATCCTAACACTAAGGAGGATCAATTTATCTATAAAAAGTGGAGATTAAAGGCTCAAGAGAGCATCTAGAGAAATCCTAGAGAGGGAGTGATATGGATCAGCTCGCCTAGGGGATGGATGAAAATCAATTTTGACGGGGCCTCTAAGGGAAACTTGCGGGTTGCGAGATGTGGAGTGGTCCTAAGGGATGAATGGGGAATATGTAAAATCATAAAATGTATTCCCATAGGAAATCAGACCAATCATGTTGCCAAAGCTATGGCGGCTTATCATGGGATGATCCTTGCCAAGGAAGCTAATTGCACTAAAGTTTGGTGTGAAGGAGACTCCTTAAACATTATCAATTATTTAAATATGAAATTCCCGTTGTCTTGGTCAATTAGTAATGCTATTAAAGCTACTAGGAAAATCAGCGAAGAGTTTGATATGTGTGTTTTTACACATGTTTATAGGGAGGCCAACTCTTGCACTGATTGGGCAGCCAACCTGGCTTGCCAATCGGGAGACATCATTACTAGTTATGGTGAAAAGGAGATTGCAAGTGAAATGAAATCCTTGCTCAATCAGGACCGAAGCTATACAAGGCAACGTGGTACTTTTAATCATTATTTCTAATGACCTTTTCACCTTTTTTGATGCAGGGCTTGCTTGAAGATAATGAGCTTTTAAATAGGTGTCTTATCATTATTATTTGGCACGGATTCTAGGCACTCTTACAGAATAACCACAGAAACCAGAGGAGAAGTTATCAAAATGAGAGAAGGCATTTCAAGGAAGGTGTTGGAAAAATGGGAGGTAACAAGAAAAGATTTGAAACTGCTTCTTGCTCTGACTAGAGAAAGAACGAAGAAGTCTGGGATATCCTTCAGCAGGGGGGTTTGAATGTTTTCATGGAACGACTAAGTGGGAAAGACCCCACAATCACTAGCTATTTCATCAAGAATTGGAAAAATAGAAAAATTCTTATTAGATCACAGATGATGAATGTCGACAAAGAGGTTATCGTTGAGGCTACGGGGATGACTACCAAGGGTATGAAATTTTACATGGATAGAGGAATATTAGATAAAGCAGCAGACAAATTTCCTGTTACGGATGGAGAGAGAAGAAAGATGATCAAAATTGACAACTCCTACCACTCCCCAAAGAGAATTTGCAAGCCATGGAGGTTTGTTTTATTCACTTCTATTGAATACATTACCTTAGATGGTAGGTTTACCAGGGCCTACAGGCATCACTTCATCCTACTCATCCATTTCTATCATGGTGAAAGGGTTAGCCTTCCCTATTACCTCACCTATTCTATGGATCATAGTATAAAGGAGATCCAGAAGGATCCTAAAGGTGATCATGCCCTCCACCAAGGGCTTATGGTCCTGGTTTATAAAATGCTAAAGGGGAAGTGCATTGAAAAGCCTATTAAAGGCAAAAATGCAAGAGATGAGACTACGGAAAGCAAGGATAGTGGTTTTAACTTTGATTTAGAGACTAAGGGAGAGTCGAAAGAAACTAGCAAAAAAGGGAGGAATAGGGCCAAGAAGAGGAGGATTATTCTGGAATCTGAAATGTCAGATTCTGAAACTGAATCCCTTGAGGAAAAATCTGTTAAAAAGAGGAAAGGGAAAGCCATTGGAAAGAAGGCTCAAAAAAAGAATACTAAAAAGGGTAGCAATTCTGATTTCAATTATGGTCTGGTTGAATCTGAGGAGGAGGCTGAAGAAAACAAGAGGGTCGATAGTCAAGACAAAGAAGGGGAGGATAAACCAGTTAAGGACAATTTGGAGGCCATGAATACCACAAGTCTGCATAAGGAGGAAAAAGGGAATAAAAGTGATAGTGGTGACAAAGCTACTGTTAAGGCCTTCTGTGAGACCATCGCTACTATGGTGAAGGATATTAATAGTCTAAAAACCGATACACAAGCCATTGCAAGAATTACAGTTGGTGACAAGCCCTTGGTGGATCATGTTAAAGAGTTAGTGGCCATTCTGCATAATGCGGAAGCTATTGAATGTATGGTTGGAAAAATCATAGCAATGGAAAAAAAGGTCAATGAGATGGGAGATAGAAAGGAAATGGAAAACAAAATGAAAGATTTTGGCAGCAGAATTAACAGGCTGGAGCTCAACGTCAAGAAGTTTGCTGATCAAAATTTCCAAATCCTCAAATCTTCGGTGGACAACATGAAAATCCTTATCAACAGGTTTGAGGATAATGCAGAGAAGGATGGTGATAAAGAGTAGTTGAACAAGAAGGGTCATGAAAGGAGGACTAGAGCTAACACAAAGAATATTGGTGACATCAAAGGTCATGAGCTGGAGGATATGAAGATCTCAGTGAACAACATGAAACAAATGGTTGTTCACGCTGAGGAAATTATGAATAGTATTTAGTTTTAGTTGTTGTCCTTGGTTCTGTCTCTTTGTTGTCTTTGTGCTTTCCTTTTGCTATTTGTTCCAAGTTTTTAATGTAATTTTGTGTTAAGTTGATCCCTTTCGGAGGGTTCATTTTGTCTTTTTGAAGTGATCAGGCACTTTTTTAGTAGTTATGTTTTCCTAGCTTGTAAAAGGTTCGGGTACCTTTAAAATACCTGCTTTTACTTAATCAAAACACTAGAAGCAACTCATACTGTTAGTGTACATACAAGACAATATGGGAGTTCATTATACCCAACAACTTGTGGTGTTGTTGTTCATGTTGGCTTTGTTGGACCCTGCAATTAAGATTCAATAGACATTATTCAATAAGATTAACTGTGCAACATAATGAAATATTGAAAAGTGTGTTATCTTGTTGAGCTTCACTTGGTTTCAAGAATAGTTTAATATTCTCTACTTAACAGGGCCAACCATGTGAAGGTGGAAGCTCATTTGGCTCCTCCCCCCCCTAACATCACTCTAAATTCCTCATTTACATCTTATAACATTCATTCATTAATTCTTTCTACCATTAATAAAATATAACATTCATTCATTAATATCACATAACATTCATTAACACATAACATTTATTAACATTAATTAACATGCAACATTCATCAATATTAATTAGCACATATCATTCATAACCATTCATTAGCACATAATTACATTCATTAACACATAAAAATAAGTCATTATCAAATAAGGTAGATTACAATCATTTGTTTTTTTCTTTTTTCTTTGAAGCTATGAAAAGACTAAGTGGAACATCGGTTTCTTCATCATTTCCCTCCTCTCCAGTTGTTCCGCCCTCTGCTCGTGATCTCGATGTATGCCTAGTCCTATACTAAGGACGAGGACACTAAAGTGAAGGGGGGTCATCTGCAATAACAAAGAAATGGGTTAAATTCAAAACATTTTTTATTATTGTTACAAGTATTTCATTAATTTAGAGAACATAACTGCTGCGCTCTTTACCTGATGGGGCCACATCATTTTGTCTAGCCTCAACCTCAACATGCTGAACACCCTCTAGATCATCTAGAGTTGAAATACTAAAGGTTACATTAATGTTGAACACCAATTGCAATTATATTTGTTTAAAGGAATAATAGTGGTCCTCTTTACCTAATTAGGGAACATCATGTTCCTGATGTTCTGTACCCAGATCATGCTCCACTTGGTCACCACCAACTACATGCTCTAAAATATTAACAAAAAAGGTTACATTAATTACTACTCTAATTACAAATTAAGATGTTTAGTTGTATTAATAACTACATAAATAAATTTGAATAGCAAATGAATACCTCCACTACTAGGATGCACATCCAGACCTTCATGTGTAGGTGGTGTTTCATGATTAGCAGGATGCATTCCAATGTCATGCACATTGTTATCATTGCTTGCTTATTTAAAACAAATAGTCACTTTATGTTGGAACTAAACATCAATTAGATTATTGGTAAAGTATTCAATTTGAAACAATTTCCATTTAGCATATTTACCTGTGTGATGGATGCACTCGAATATTATGTATGCCCACTCAATTCTCATAGCCGATCAACCACGACTGTATAGCCTTGTTGGTAGGCAACTCTCTTGTCATCTTTTGTGGGTGCTCTATTGAATTCAGAGCCCTGCATTTTTGTTTGGTATCGTGAATTTTGCTTGCATTGTTTGATAAAAAATAAAAAAAATTGTTTGCAATTTATCAATATTTTGATGCAATATTTCATTTACATGAGACACTTACAATTTGTGCAACAAGTTTCATATAACCACCAGAGCCGAGTTTGTGTTGCTCGTGCTTTTATTGTCTTGCCTTGGTTGTCTTTGATGTGTCACTCAGTCTATAAAAAATTGAAATATGTTAGATTATATAAATATAAAGAGTAATTAATTATTACATAATTACATTCTTAATAGTATCATGTACCTTCTTTTGGCGTTTGGTGGTGTATTTCCTTATTTACTTTCAATTCTTTCCTTGGCATCCAAAATTAGGTCCTTCCACTCCCTCTCTGGAATCATGGGGGACGCTCGTACTTTAGGTTCTTCTCTAAATGGGCCCTGTATTGGTCCCTCACATACTTTAGATATGTGCCATCTTTTTCAAGGAGCTTGGTTTTGTCAAAGGTGTCATTTCCAAACCACTCAACCATTTGTTTTGTCAATTCATCTTTTAACCTTTTTTCTTGGTCATTCCACCTTTTAAAGAAAAAACTACCTTGTTAGATTCATAAATGAACTGAAGCTACATTTATTATAGTTAAAGAAATGGATCAAAGGAAAACTATTCTAGTAATGATATGAAATCAAAATAGTGGATTAGGGTTAGTTCACATATAATGTACCACCTTTTACGTATGGTGGGCCCAAATATCTGCAATGCAATGTCACTAAGATGTTTATAGAAAATATCATTTCCTGCAAAAAACTCATGGGATCATTAGTCCAAAACAAGTAATCATAAAGTAAATTATAATTAGACTATATATAATAATAATTTTAAAGTACCTGGAACCTTCTGTATCTTTAAGGGAATCATTTCTTCATCGCTCACCACCAATGTGGCCTGCAACGTTCCCGTATTAGCAATACGAGAAGATCCAAGAAATGATGGTATGTTATCAGCAGTAGTCGCCTCTAGCGCATCCTCATGTGCATCTTCTACTACAGAAAATGAATCCACTATGAAATGCCCCCAAGAAAGAATGTTTGAAGGGAAATAAACACAAAAATAAATGTGAGATTTTGCCAAGATCAAGGGCACAATGAATAGTATAAAAGAGAGACAAAAGAATGACAAGAACAAATTGTGTTCTCATCAATATGCAAATAATCAACTAGATTCACCAATACAATGAATATGGACCTACTTATATAGGCAAGGCCATATGGATATATGAGCACACAATCATGACATGTGGCTCAATGAGAAACAAGGGTAGGTAATAAGTACTAGGGGTAGATAGGAGAAAAAATATAATATTCCACAAGAGGTGGATGACCCACCAAATGTGGAGTGTAACAGAAAAATAAGACCACAAAAGGTGGAATTTCTCCTACAAGCTATATCCCTATGTGCGCACTTCCCTAAGTGTCTCAAATCCAAACTACGAAGAGATGCATTATCCTAAGTTAACTTAAGTAAAGTGTAATAATATCCATAATGAATATTTATTTACACCAACACCCCCCTTAAGTGCAACTTAGGGGAATGAAGACTCAAGTCAACAATGCAAGATGGGTCCTGGCTACTAGGCCATAATAGGTACCCATGTACAATATGCAAATGCAAGAAAAACTATGCAATACAATCTCTCACAATTGGAGAAAGGGAGAAAACCCAGTGGGAAAAAACTCCCCAAAAGAGAGATGAATGTACAAAACAACTATCAAAGAAGAAGGACAAAACCTCAAAGAGGAAAAAGTCCCCCCCATAAGAGAGGAAGGAGAAGTCAGCTAACCCCCACTAGTGAGACATCCCGCACCCCCAAGAGAGCTCACAACTACTGGAACTTACTCTCGGTGAAAGGTTTGGTGAATATGTTTGCAACCTACTCCACTGTAGGACAATACTGCAAATCAATGACTTGCTCTTGAATCAGCTCTCGAATATAGTGCATATGGATCTCGATGTGTTTGGTCCACTGGTGCTAGACCGGGTTCTTCGAGATTGCAATAGCACTCTGATTGTCATAATGTAGAACTGTTGGCGGTGGAGTGGTGAACCCAAACTTTGTGAGAATCTACTGAAGCCAAATGGTCTTAGTTGTTGTGTTAACAACTCCTCAATACTCAGCTTCAGTTGAAGAGAGAGCAATAGCATGCTGCTTCTTTCTCTACCAAAAAATGGGGCCTGAACCAAGGTGAAAACTATAACCTGAAGTAGACATACGATCATCAAGATTGCCAGCCCAATCAGAGTCTGTGTAACCAACCAAGTGAAGTCATGTTCCTGCTGCATAGTGAATCCCATAGTGATGTGTACCCTGGATGTAATGAAGGATGCATTTGGTGGCTTTCCAATGAAGCTCATGTGGTTCTTGCATGAAGCAGGAAACCATGCCAACTACAAATGAAATATCAGAGTGTGTATGAGTCAAGTAGATGAGACTACCCATAAGCTGACGATACAATGTGGCATCAACTGGTGGAGAAGAGCACTGAGCCTCAAGATTGACTCCTGAAAGAAAGGGAGTCGGTGTAGGCTTACAATCAGCCATATGAAAGCATGCAAGTAGATCAAGAGCATACTTTGGCTGTGATAGTGTAATCCCGGAAGGTGACTGTGAAATCTCTATCCCAAGAAAGTAGTGCAAAAGACCCAAGTCAGTCATAGCAAATCTATCATGCAAAGAAGATTTGACCCTACTAATGATGGATGTGGTGCTCCCTGTAATGATCAAATCATCAACATAGAGCACAAGTATCAAGTGAGATTCATCCTATCGCAAAATGTAGACATTCAGATTGGAATGACACCTGGTGAACCCTGCTGAGAGAAGAAAGGAATCCATCTTGGTGTACCAAGCCTTTGGGGCCTACTTGAGGCCATAGAGAGATTTCCTTAGTCTACAAACTAGGGAAGTATCCTGGATGAAACCTTGTGGTTGCTCCATATAAATCTCCTCATCAAGATCACCATGAAGAAAAGCACTCTTCACATCCATCTGATGTACAGCCCAACCATGAGCTATATCAATAACAAGTGTCAAGCGAATGGAGTTCATCTTGGCTACGGGCACAAAGGTCTCAGTATAGTCAACACCTGGAACTTGAGAGAAACCTTTTGCAACAAGCCGAACCTTATATTTATCCACACTACCATCCGCTGCAAACTTGGTTCGATAGATCCATTTACATCGAACCATATTTCTCCCCTTAGGGAGATGGAATAAATCCCATGTGTTTTTCCTCATCAAGGAACTATACTCTTTTGCCATAGCTTGGTCCCACTCAGGAGCCCCTAATGCTTCCCAAAATATCTATGGATCGGAAGCGGTAGCAATGAATGCATGTGGAAGATTCTGATGTTGTGATTGAGTCCTCCGTGTATCTGAAGGATCCCCAACAAGAGAACCCATTGACTCAAGTGTTTGTCGAGCCCAATGAGGTATAGGTGGAGGTGGAGAATGAGGCTCCTCAACTGCAAGTGGACCTGTTGGAGGTGTAACCCTACGAGTCAGAGTTGAAGGAGTCTCATCATCTGAATCACTGGCATCACTATCCACAATGGAGGAAGGTGGAGGAGGTAGAGAGGCTAAGCTAGGAGATCTTTCCTCAAAGTG